>NC_046383.1:15273212-15573212 GCF_011125445.2 Fundulus heteroclitus
CACCGTCAATGGACACAAAGTGGAGGTGAAGAAGGCCCTGACGAAGCAGGAGATGCAGGCGGCGAACAGAAACACAATGGCGCCGAGGGGCAGGCCGGGCCGCGGCATGCGGGGGAATCAAAATGGCTACGGAGGCAGGGATTATGGCGGAAGCTACAGCTACGGAAATGGCGGCGGTGGCGGCGGCTACAACGGTGGCGGCTACGGAGGGTACGGTGCGCCGTACGGAGGCGGCTACGGCGACCAGGGCAGCGGCTACGGTGGCGGCAACGGCTACAGCGACTTTGGCAGCGGCTACGGCCAGCAGAGCTCCGGCTACGGGCCCATGAAAGGGCCGCCATTCGGGGGCCAGAGGAGCGCCGCTCCCTACACCAGAGGCGGCGGCGGCGGATACCCCAGGGGGGGCTACGGCGGCGGCGGCTACTAAAAGGCGACACCGACACGTCCCCCACCCCCCGCCACGCGTTCCTCCCCGCCATTTGGACGCGAAACTCTGCCACTAATGGGACGCCCGCCGTGAATCCCATCCGTGGCAGAGGCCCCTCCCCCACCTGAAAGCCCGAACAGGTAGGAAGGTCACCCCCCAGAACACCTGCTTACACCGAACAGCGGCTCTTGCTGTTCACCTAGGACGCATAATTGATGATTCACGCGTTCAGTGCTCCCCTTTTTTATGTGCCCACGCCACCAGCGAGGTTGTCTTTATAGAGTTGAAATATTATTTTTTTTTAATTTGCGTTCAGTCGTTGTTTGAAAAAAAAAAAAAAGAAAAGACACATGATGTAGGATTATTTTTTCCTCAGAAGTTCTATTTGCATTTTAAGCATTTCGATTCGATTTTGTTGAACTTAGTGGAAAATTTAGTGTATTTTCTTTTCAATGTGAGGATGAGAAAGCATGTTTTATTTTTGTTGGTTTTCATAGATGTCATTCTTACACTTTTGTATGATTCTTTTTTCCTTTTTTTTTCTGGGCCATCCAAAAAAAAAAAGAAACGTTACTACTGCAGGACTCTAGATTCCCCTCCCCATAATGTACTTATGTACTCCAGCATATTAATAGTCTCAGTCTAAATATTGTTCATTTTTTCCATTATCTGTAGCAATATCTATTGTATATTGTATACTTTCATGTGTTGAGAACAAACCTTACTGTTGGTATGCTCCTGTATGTTCATTTTAAATAAAACGTTATACCACTTAGCTTAGTTATCTTACTTATTTAACCAGGCTTCCAGTTTATCCACAGGTTTATGAGATCTCCTTGTTAGTTTCATGCCGGCAGTTTATTCCTTTACTCAGGTGGGTGAAATGGTTGCAGTCTGCCCACAGCCAATGCATGTAGGCTTTGTAGGGTGAGACCTTGTCTTATTTTACTCTGATGAAATTATCTACATGTGGACCTGAGGGCTCTGATAATTATCTTTGATTATTCCTACATTTAGGTGTTCTTACTCGTATTCCTGTAGGCTATCCCAGCCAAAATAGCCGTAGCAGTTTGTTTGTAGGCTACGTCAGGACCCTGTTGATTACCTGGGGTCGGTTGTGATAGGAGTCTGAAATATCTCTTTAGGATATCCACATCCAGCCAACTAGGTATGTAAATCAACCTGTCTTCACTCTGTGTTGGTACAAAAAAAAATGTATGGAACATTTTTACGGCGGTGCACACCGTTGTTTTAATCTTACCAGACCACTGCGTCTTTTCATGTAGCTAAACCTAAGTAAAGTGGGGATTATTGTTTAATTTGCTTGGATGTGCGGCGGGTGGAGGAGGGGACGCGGGTCCGTTCCCCCATCCAGGTGGTGGAACAGGTAACCGGCTCTGCTCCCTTTCTCACTGTGTGCTTTCCTCCCGTCTCCTCCAGGTTGCCTCTGTAACCTGGCCTGGGGGGCCTCGCCCTGCAAGCCATGGGGCGTGTCTCCATGCTGACAGGGAGCCGGCGAGGGCCCGCACCTCCGTCCCCTTCAGGTGAAATCACTTCTTGTGAAAAAAAAAAAGTGGCCTCTGGATCAATTTTCACAAAAGTTGGTGGTTTTTGTGAGATTTTTATTTACACTGGTAAACTAAAATAACATTCCTGCATCATTTAATGTATTGTAAGTTTTTTAGATCTTGCGTATCAACGCACAAAGAATCAACATCTCTGTAAAAGAAAAAAGTGCAGATTTTTACCTCTTGCATGAAAGATGGGCGACTTTACGACTTAAAGTAATGCACTGCACATTGGATCCATTAAAATGCAGATATTTAAACCTCTAACTGTGACGTAAGAGCGACACGGAGCCAGTAGGAAGCCTGGATTAAGACTCCTGCAGCAGAAACGGAGATTAGTGACTAAACCACGGCGCTGGGCTGAAAGCGCCGCTCATCCTGTGCTGTTCTCTTTTAGGTTTTTTTATGGTGCTCGGTGCTTTCTGGTCATCAGAGGATGAGGAACTTCTGTACTGTTGGCTGTATTTATTTTTTCTATGAACGCTCAATAAATATCTATTTTCATATACAAGACTTGTTACTTTTCTACATAATCATTGGTTTTTCTGGAGATAAATGGGTCAGTTTCAGACATTAAGTTAAATGCCGAAGCCTTCAAGGTTTCGCTATTTCGGTTCAAGGGCTGAACATTATAGATTAACCATATATATAAATTACAAATATTGATCTATTGATTATCAAAACTAAACCATTTTTAGAAATGTGCAGCCCTGGCCATTTTTATCCTGTTGCTTAATGACCTCGGTGGCTCTTTGAAGGGGCGGGGCTTGGTGACGTTCCTGGGTCTACGTTTGTGATTGGTTGGCAGTAATGACTAATAACCTATGGGGTAAAACCGAATTTTGACCCTTCGTGATTACAGCACCACGTCTATATATTATAGTTCTATAATCATCTGGCCATAATTCAATGCAGTAAAAACCCCGGAGATTTTTTTTTTCCCAGCATAAACTTATTTATATGCAGCACGGTGCTTTTTTTGCATTGACTGCAGTTAAGAACAAAATGATCTCATAATGCACATTAGTGCAATTGAATAAATGTGAATGACGATGGTAATATAAGTGCTTTGGTTCAGCTTCATTCAAAGATTTTATCTGCACTGCTTAAAATATTCCTCTGCATTAACAAGTTTAGCTCATTACCATTTATATATAATGTTAGTCTACAGTTGTGCTTTTAAAAAGTAAACATCCCATTTAAACGCTGAGGGAAGATTGGTTCTGTCTCCAGGGTTCTGTGTCTGCGACTCTTTGGGTCCTAAAACTACCACTTACTGTTATAATTAAATGTGTGTCTTTATGCAACGTCTCTGTAGGATAATAAATAAGGGATGTCTTCCCCCCTTTTTATTTCTTTATAAAAGATTAACTGCTAAAATCTAAAAAAAACAAAAAACTTTTTAATAGTGTCCTGTCTGGCAGTTTAGCATTAAGAATTGTTTTAATGCTTAAAAGAGCCCAACAGATTTTACTCTCACAAGCAGAGCCTTACCACTTAAACCATATTGCTCTGCTTGATTAATGCATTTAAGCAGCTTTTTTATAATTTATGGAGGGGATATTTCATGTTATATGGGCACTAAAACAAGAATGTAGAGGAGAAAAGGTGAAAAATGGCGAAGATAAAAAGGAAAGAATGATACATCTTCAGTCTGCTTCACCTGCAAAGAGGTGTTTAAAAAAAAAAGCACAACCAGCTGATAAAGTATTACAGATTCAATCAATTAATGCCTCGATACCATCGCTGAAGTATATACAGTATTAATACATGTATAAAGTGACAGCTGAAGATAATAGGCGTCACAACTGAGTAGTAATACTCTAAGCTCTTTATTCAGTGCCTGGACACAGCAGCATTTATTCCTTGGGGCAAAAACAAAACAATTGTCACTTTGAACAATCTGGCTCTTCAATTGCTGCCAACAATTAGTGAGATCTACATATTAGTTAGAAAACATTCCTAATATTTTGTATTGAGATCCAGACCAAAGATTCCGAACTGGAATCAATCAATTAATGCCTTGATACCATCACTGATGTATATACAGTATTAATACATGTATGAAGTGACAGCTGAAGATATTAGGCGTCACAACTGAGTAGTAATATTCTAAGCTCTTTGAACAATCTGGCTCTTTAATTGTTGCAAACAATTAGTGAGATCTACATATTAGATAGAAAACATTCCTAATATTTTGTAGAGCAAACTAGTATTGAGGTTCCAAACTGGGGGTTGCAACATGATCCTAAATTTCTGACTTTACAATGTCAGAGATATACTTGCTTTAATGTGCAACATTTATGCCTTTTAATGATGAAAATGAGGTTTTCTCTCAATTTTTTTAACTTTTCGACATCAGAAAACAAACATGATTTTCCTTGCAAATTTAAATTAACCCCAAAATGTAATATTTTTTTGTGGAAAGTGTCTCCAATAAGTTTTCTTAAATCTACAACGGCTGTAAATTTATTTTTTGGGAGAGATCACAAGAATAAAGTCAACAGTCTCTGGTGTTTGGGAACTCCTGGTCTACACAAGCCTAAATGAGGATGCCAGGTCCTAGGAGGTTAAATTAGAAAGACGCGTTTTAATGTGTAAAGCACCGTTTTTACCTGCTTCAGTTAATTTTCTGAGCTCGACTGCAGTCCAGCCCGCTGGTTCAGGCGTCTGAAAGCTGCAGGGCGAGTTGGAGACCACTGATTAGACGCTTGATTTAATCAAAAGGTTTTCAGCCGGTTGTGATCAAATCAATGTTCCTTTTCAGCTCGTCTTCATAAGCAGCTGAGAAATAACTGCAGCTAAATGTCTGAAGCATCAAAGGTCGTAATGGAAATAAATGTTAACTCTTTTGGCCAAAATCTGCTGATCGTCTACTGCAAAAATATTTTTAACTTTGCCATTGGAAAGGAAATATTAGAGAAAGGTGAAAGGAAGCTTTTTGGTTTTGCCAAATACTGGCAGCTTGTTTCTGTTAGCTGATGGGATTATTGGTGACTGATGGCTATAAACGACCTTTTTCACACACTGTGGTGGCAGGAGAACCATTTCTGACAGAACAACAGTCTAAGCTGAGCTGCATGTTAAATATATTTAGTTTGACAACCAAAGTGTGAAATGAAGGCCTTTTAATCGGGTTTTCATCATTATAAATGAGCTTAGCAGGTCTGCTGACATCACCTGAGAGAACTGGCTACTTTAACTACATTTTATCTTTTTTTCCCTCCACATTTATTCCAAATTTCCTGAAATAATTACAGCTGCATAAAGAAACATTTTTCACAAGTGTCCTTGCATGATCAACAGCAGATTTGGGTAACGATAAAACATGAAAACAGATTGTAAAGAAGGCGAGAACAGATTTATTTAATTAAAGGTTTACAGGGATGGCTACCAGCCAGGTTCTAAAAACCTACAGCTTTAGTCCCACCAAAGTTTCCTGCAGAACACCAACAGTGCAGAAAATGCTCAGCAGGCGGATAAATCAGCCTCTGGCTTAAAGCGTGAAGCCCTTAAGTCTGAAAGACTCAAGAATATAGTTAAACCTCTCAGAAGTTCTCAGACAGCATGTATGGAGACACTTCTGCAGTCCTGACCAGCTGGGCCGCTGTCATAAGGAATCCCACAATCCTTTGCATGACACATCGTATAAGCCCACCTCAGAAATCAATAACCATGTCGGGGTAGAAGAGAGCATTATGGGGGAAGTGATGCTAGGCCAATCGCTAATAGCGCTCGTATCACTTCCTGTGACGTCACTGCTTGATGTGTTCTGTGAGACACGTGGCGATTTACACGTCTTCATTTGGGTTTGTGTAACGAGAACCTCAGCTGGTCGCTCAATATGTCGTATTTAGGTGATTTTGTGGTTATTTTTCGGAAGCCTGGAGGCCCGGATTTGACTAGAATCATCGGTTGCTAAGCGTCGCCATATGGAGGGAAAAGTTAAGGCAATTCCAAGGGCCCCAAAAACAGAATATATATATATATATATATATATATATATATATATATATATATATATATATATATATATATATATATATATATATATATATATATATATATATATGCGAGCTTTCAAATTTATTTTGATTGTTTTTACACGGGGGCACCCGTACAGTCGTGTAAAGACGTTGGAACAGGAAGTAGGGGCTATAGTTGGAACATTTCGGACGGAGCCTTAATCTGATTGTGGGACTCCGTAAATAGTTTCTTCCTTTTATGCAAGATGATCCCGCAACTCTGCTGCCTCTTGTGATGTCATCAACCCAAAGGGAATTTTTTTTTTCTTTTTCAGTGTGTTCTTTAATAAATGAAATAGAAATCCCAACTTTATTGTCAACGTAGTTTTCTTTACAACAGTCCTGCATCCTTTATGTGTTACATTGCTTTCCAGACCAGAGGTTCCCAAACTGGGGGTTGCAACATGATCCTAAATTTCTGAGATATACTTGCTGTAATGTGGAAAGTTTATGCCTTTTAATTTTCTCTCAATTTTATGACTTTTCGACATCAGGAAACCAACATGTTTTTTCTAGCAAATGTTATATTTTTTGTGGAAATCAATTTTCTTTAATCTACAACGGCTGTAATACAAATATTTTTTGTTAATGAGAATAAAGTCGCAGTAGTTTGCAAAATTGTTCCAAAGTCCTGACATTCATAATAATTTGATGCCGATTTGCTAAGAAGGTTTAATATTTCCTGAAATCCGAATTTTATTGTCAGCGTAGTTTTCTTTACAACGGTGTTCCTCGATGGCCGGTGTCCTGCAACCTTTATTTGTTAAATCATTTCAACCCACCTGAGTCAAATAATCAGGTGTTTTTGAATCAGGGCCACATTTCAGCTGCAGGACCGGAAGTGAAGGCGCCTGCTTTAAAACGACAGGGCACCACTGGAAAAAGGTCCTGTCATTTATCTTTATTTCTAAAATGTGCCCAAAGACAAACATCACAAAAAAGATAAGATACACAAAGCTGCCAGATAGTTTAGTTTGAATGGAAAAATATGTTTTAAGCAAGTTTTGTGTTGTGATGAGATGTGTGTGAAAGGTCGACGTCAGAGCAAAATGGAGAAAAAAACAACATGAGCCAGTTAATGTTAACCCAAGCATAACGTGTGCCAGAGCAAAAGACGGCAGGGACTTTGCTTCTCGTGTGTTTCCCAGTTTCTACACGTGAAGTGTTGCCTTTTGAGATGTGTTGACCTACTTCATGTTGCCAGACGGGTTCTGCTGAAGTGGTTTCTAGATTCTCCAACAGAATGATGAGGCGTGTGCAGCGGATTCTCAGCAGTACAAAAAAAATGCTGCATTTAAATATAAATCTTGTGTTTTCACCCAGACTAGAATAGAAATCTCCTTCAGTGTCCCACAGTGGAAAAATCCAGGTGTACCAGATGGCTTGCTTAAATCTTTATTACAAATTTACTCAGGGTATCTATCTGATGTTAACATTTATATATATATTAAACTAATAAAATAAGAATACAGGAAATCTGTAAGAGGGGGAAAGGCTGTTCAGCAGCACTGACCCAGATCCACGCAAACATAAATCAGTGTTTATCTGCGTGCTGGTGGGGAAGTCTGCAGTGGAGCTATTTGTTACAGCAAAAAAACACAAAGTAATCTGGATTATTGGCGTCAAGGTCAGGAAATAAACGTTTCATCGTGTCTAGTTTGTTTTAACGGGCGTTGTTATAAAGCCGCGACGCCGTTCTACGGTTAAAAAAACCCCACAAACGGCAACAAAGGTCAAGATTTTTTTTTCGCCCGTATCTCAACGCAACGGAAGATTTCCAACACGGTGTGGGCGGGGACTCAGTTTAAACCGAGCGCGGCCAATGAGCGGGCGCCACGTCAGAGGCCCCGCCCACACGCCGCTCATTGAAGAAGGACAGGGAAAGTCTCCATTTCCCATCCTCCAGACGAAAGGCAACATGACGGACAAGCTGTGCAAGCTTTTTGTTGGAGGGCTGAACGTGGAGACCACCAGCGATGGCCTCCGGGCGTACTTCGAGCAGTACGGCGCGCTGACGGACTGCGTGGTGGTGATGAACCAGCAGCTCGGCCGCTCCCGCTGCTTCGGCTTCATTACCTACTCGGCGCCCGGGGAGGCCGACGCCGCAATGGCGGCTAAGCCACATGTCGTCGAAGGCAACAACGTGGAGCTGAAGAGGGCCATAGCCCGGGAAGACGCCAACAACCCGGACATCCTGGCCAACGTGAAGAAGATCTTCGTGGGCGGCGTGAAGGACCACGTCGAGGCGGACAACCTCACCGAGTACTTCTCGCAGTTTGGCGCAGTGGAGAAATCCGAGATCATCTCCGACAAGCAGACCGGCAGGAAGCGGGGCTTCGGCTTCGTCTACTTCACGGACACCGACTCGGCCACCAAGGCGGCGCTCACCAAGTACCACACCATCAGCGGCAACAAGGTGGAGGTGAAGAAGGCGCTCAGCAAGCAGGAGATGACCACCGGCGGCCGCGGCGGCGGCAGAGGCCGGGGCCGGGGGATGCAGAGCTTCGGCGGCGGCGGCAGAGGCGGGGGCTACGGAGGCGGCTATGGCGGCGGCGGCGGTGGCTACAGCGGGGGCTACGGCGGGAACTACGGCAGCGGCTACGGCTACGGCGGCGGCTACAGCAACGACAGCAGCGGCGGCTACGGCGGCGGCGGCTACGGCGGCTACAACGAGTACGACAGCCAGATGGGCGGCGGGTACAGCAACGGGGACTTTGGCGAGGGCTACGGACAGCAGCAGTCGAGCTACGGCGCGATGAAGGGGGGCAACTACTCCTCCTACCGGAGCGCGGCTCCCTACCGGGGCGGAGGCGGCGGCGCCGGCCGGGGCGGCGGGTTCGCGGGGGGTTATTAGTGCGCCGGAAAGCCGAGATGTTCATGGGGACGTGAGAAAGGAACTTTACATTAGCAGCGGCGCCATCACATGTGGGGCAGGAGCGCTCTTTGTCCGCCTGGATGAGCGGCGCCCATCACCCACTCTGGATGAATGAAACCCGCCTCCTCCACCGGATCCCATCTGTCCTTTCTTTTTTTTTTTTCTTTTTTTTGTTCCACGCATTCTGGACTCTAAAAAAAATACAAAACAAAAAATTGTGAATATATTTTGTTGTCGTGTATTGAAACCATTTGTAAGAACGGAAAGAAAAAAGATCTGTAATTTTCCTGCTTCATAGAAATGTGAGTTTTTCCTGCACATGCGGTCGCATGTTTGCAGGAGAAATTCGGGTTTTATGGAGCTGGCGTGGGGCTCGTTGAGGCTCCGGGATCTTAAAAGTGTTCCTATTGAACGTGTCGGACTTTTCATCTAAAAATCACATTTTTTGCCGTCCGTTTAAGGCTTTTTTTTATGACTTAATACTGTCGAGTGTATGTGTTCATTTCACCCCTATGTTGTATTCTGCTTTTATTATTAAAAGTTTTTAATGACTTGAATCTATGCTCTTTGTCTTAATTAAGGTCTGCTCATATTTATAATAAATCAAAGCATTTTTTCTAATTTAATGTTCCTGACGCCACCACTAGGGGGCGGTATATCCAGGTAGATCATTTTATTACACTCATGGGGCAGTTGATGGTGGTGCCTCTTATTGCCTGATTTTTAAGAACTAGATGGAAATGAGAACCTGCAACGGGTCCTAAATAAAGCCTAAATTAGAAACCCCCAAAATATTTTTGGGTCTTTAATTACAGGTAAATGTTTTACATTTTAATTAGCATGCATTAAACCATGGATAACCAGTAAGCAATAAAAAATCTTTATAGATTAAAACTGAGACATTCTTAGTGGTTTAAAGACTGCAACAAGTTCAAATAATCTTAGTAGTTGCAGCCGCTATATTTAAGAGCCCTTTTGATAAGGTTAGAATTGAGGATTTTTGCAGGTATATTTAAAAAAAAAAAAAAAAAAACATCCAGCCCCTGGTGTCGTTCTAAAATGTTCTTGTTGGTACTTGTAAATGAAGATGCTTGGAGCAAGGCGTTTATGTTTAACTAGTTCTCTTTATGAATTAACATTGGGTAAAAACCTGGACAGCAGGCTCTTCTTGAAGGGCTGGTTTACTTTTAACAGCCTTCAGCTCAACACTTTTCTTCACGTTGAGCTGTTTTGTGTAGATGAATGTTCTTGCTTTCCAGGAACGGGCATCTAAGTAATGACAGGGGAAACATGGGTGCCCTGCCATTAAGACAAATCTGCAGGATCTTTAGAACTTTAGTACAATCCATGTACATCTTTTTGTGCTGTAAGTATTGCAGACATTTTCACACATTTTGAGTTCTTGATTGTTTGCAAAGTTCCTGGAGCGTCAGCAGAAAGACTTTTTTTTTTTTTATTCAGATCCCTGGTTTTTCAACAACATCTTTGGGTAATAAAATTCCAGCATGGAAACCGCTCGGGGGAAGGGCTGCAAAAACTCTGAGTTATGTTCAAGTACCCTTGGAAAATTCATGCAAAAATTCACTTTGTGCACATTTTTGTACTTCCATATGAGCCCTTACTCCTTCACATATGCTTTATGTGAAAGACCAGCACAAAGCGGTGTACAATTGTGAGGTGGAAATAAGATTATACATGATTTGTTTTTTGCTTTTTACAAAAAAAATTAAAAGGGTATTGTGCAAAAGTATTCAGCCCCCCCCCTATGTTACATTTGCAGGTCTTTTAGGGTTTGTCTCGACCAACTTTGCACGTCTAGGGAGTGCAAAGCTGGTTTTTACCCATTCTTTGCAAATCAGCTGAAGCTCAGTCAGATTAGATGGAGAGCGTTTCAGATCTTGCCACAGATTCTCAGTTGGGTTAAAGTCTGGACTTTGACTAGGCCGTTCTAACACATGAATATGTTTTAAACTGTTCCCTTGTAGCCCTGGCTGTATGTCCAGGGTGGTTGTCCTGCTGGAAGGTGAACCTCCACCCCAGTCTCAGGTCCTCTGCAGGTTTTCTTCCAGGATGACCCTGAATTCGGCTCCATCCATCTTCCCATCATCTCTGACCGTCTTCCCTGTCGCTGCTGTGGAGAAGCCGAGCATGATGCTGCCGCCACCGTGTCTGACAGTGGGGATGGTGTGTTCAGGGTGATGTGTCGTCTTAGTTCTCCGCCACGCAAAGCGTTAAATTCTGGTCTCGTCTGACCAAAACTCCTTCCTCCACATGTTTGCTGTGTCTCCAACACGGCTTCTGGCAAACAGGACTTTTTATGATTTTCTATTAACGACGGCTTTGTTCTTGCTACTCTTCCATAAAGACCACATCTGTGCACGACTGACGGTTATCCTGTGGACAGATTCCTCCACCTGAGCTGTGGACCTCTGCTGCTCCTCCAGAGTCACCACGGGGCTCTTGGCTGCTTCTCTGACCTTGTTGGGCCTCTAAGCTCAGGTGGACGGCCTCGTCTCTGCAGGTTTACAGCTGCACTCTTTCCATTTGTCGACGTTCAAAGCCTGGGAAATCTTTTTGTAGCCTAAGCTGCGTTAAACTTCTCCACAACTTTATCCCAGACCTTTCTGCTGTGTTGCTAGGACTTCATGAAGCTGTTTGCTCCCCGATGTTCTCCTAACCTCTGAGGCGTCACAGCACTGCAAAAACGGAACTTAAAATAAGTAAAATGTTCTTAAAATTAGTGTATTTGTCCTGGATTTGAGCGGTTAAATAAGATCATTTGCCAACTGAATAAGATTTCTGCACTTAAAATAGGAACAACTCATCTGCATCATCTTATTTCAAGTGCAGGATGTCTAATTATCTTATTTTAGGGGTCAAAATACTCATTCCATTGGCAAATAATCTAATTGATCTGCTCAAATCAAGGACAAATACACTAACTTTAAGAATATTTTACTTATTTTTAGATCCGTTTTTGCAGTGAGAGCAGCTGGATCTGGAGATCAGATCACACACAGTTGGACTCTGTTCAGTCATCAGCAATCATCAGGCAACTTCTGAAGGCAACTGGTTGCACTCAGAGAAGAAGGGGCTGAATACTTTTCCACACCGCACTTTTCAGATTTCTTTATTTATAAAACATTTTTTTAAATCATGTAGAATGTTATTTCTACGTCTGAACTGTAAACCACTTTGTGTTGGTCTATCACATAAGATTTTAATAAAATATATTTATTGTTTGTGGATGTAATGTGACTAAACGAGAAAAAGTTTAAGGGGTGTGAATACTTTTGCAAGCCACTGTACAGTAAATAAATAAATTGGATAGATTAGATTAGATTAGATTCAACTTTATTGTCATAACACAGGTACAAGGCAACGAAATGCAGTTTAGGTCTAACCAGAAGTGCAATAGCAGGTGGATATTACTGTGAATAGAGTTTTACAGATATGTACAGTAGCATAATATACAGATGATTATTATAACAGAGTTTACATGTACTATGAATATATGTACAGGTGGCTATTACTATAAAATGAAAATTTAGAGTTTGGACAGCAGCTATTTAAATTAAAGTGCAGTGGAACGTAATTGCATATTACAGTTAAAGTACG
This sequence comes from Fundulus heteroclitus, assembly GCF_011125445.2. Classification (NCBI taxonomy): domain Eukaryota; kingdom Metazoa; phylum Chordata; class Actinopteri; order Cyprinodontiformes; family Fundulidae; genus Fundulus; species Fundulus heteroclitus. The sequence continues at coordinate 15,285,726 of NC_046383.1, forward strand.
GTATTGCAAATGTATATGTAGATAATTGTGATAGGTTTCCTGGATGGGTTCCTTTTCCTCCAAGAGAACCTTCAGTCTCTGGCATTCCAGGTAAACTCAGCCTTATCAGGAGAACCTTTGTATAATTTAATTATATATTATTTATATAGCACCAATTAACAATAAGTCATCATAAAGGCTCTTTCCAAAGTCAGAGTCCATCAGATCCTCCAGGTTGGTGAGAAAGTTTCCTCTCTAAGGAAACCCAGCAGGTTGCATCAAGTCTCTCCAAGCAGCATTCACTCCTCCTGAAAGAGCGTAGAGCCACAGTGGACAGTCGTCTGCATTGTTGATGGCTTTGCAGCAATCCCTCATACTGAGCATGCATGAAGCGACAGTGGAGAGGAAAACTCCCCTTTAACAGGGAGGAAAACCTCCAGCAGAACCAGAACCAGGCTCAGTGTGAACGCTCATCAGTGGAGCAATAAGTTTAACGGTGACAGTCAGAACTGGTTGTTCACATGCAAAAGAGACGATCAGGTCGCCAGCCGATCGTTGGCGTTCTGACGGCCGCCTATTGATCCCAGGTGGCTGAGTCGTCCTCACAATAACGGCATTAACAGAGGGGGGGGTTGTACCTGGAAGGCTTCACCCCCGTTTAACAACGGGTGGTTTCTCTTCACAACGATGGCTCCTTCACTCCCTTTCAAACCAACGTTCTTCTAATCCGGGGGTGAGAACATCTTCACTCCTGAAAGAGTGACCGCTGGCCTGCAGATGATTATGTTGTTCTTCTGTGCATAACATGTTAAAAAAATAAACGTTTCAGTTTTTCTGAAGCTCTGGGAACATGCTGCCACTGTTCCTGGGGTTCTCCTTTTCACCTGCGTTGCTCTTGGGCCTGTCTTGTGTGTGCTTTCTCCTTCCCCCTGGGTCCTGAGTTTGTGGGGACGATGTCTGCTCCTTGACCCAGAGTCCTGATGACTCCTGATAATAATGCAAAATCGGAGAACAGTAGGAGAATTCAACAGAGTGAGGGAAATAGCCTGTAAATACTTATTTGATTGTTTTATTTGTTCATAAATGTGCAAATATTTCAAGGAGCTTTCTCATAAAACCATTGTGTGGTGTTGTTTGTATAAATCTGAAGTTAGGAATGAATTTAAACAATTTTAGTACGAGGCTGTAACACAAAACAACCACTTTCTGGAAAAACTGTACAGTTTACACTATAAATATTTATACCTACATCGTTTATGTTTAGGTCATCATTTAAGCAAACCTGCATTTTAAGTGTCTGTTTTTTTTTTGTTTTTTTTTTTGTTTTTTTTTAATCAATCCTAGGTGGACATTTGGCAAATTATAATTATATTTTATTTTAACATTTTATTTAAATTGAAACATTTATCCTATTATATTTTATCTGCTTTTAATTTTTCTTTTAGCATTGTGTTTATGTATTGTAGCATTCAGTTTTTATCTTTTATCTGTACAGCACTTTGGTCAACCCCGGTTGTTTTAAATGTGCTTTATAAATAAAGTTTGAGTTGAGTTGACTTGAGTTTTATGAATGACAACAAAACCAAACCCAAAATATATTTCACCTTCTGCCTCCGAATAATAAAAAATATTCCTGAGTTGAATTAAAGTGTCCAATCATTATAATAAATTAAAACATTTACTACTTAATGGTGCAACGTGACCACAAATGCCATTATTGTCCTGCTTTTTTTGTGCATATTAAGTGACTCATCTTGCAAAGAGACAAGCTCTGAATGAAAAGCCTGAGGGCCGTGGTCGGAGTGGGCCCTCCTCTGATAGACGATCTGCGCAGGATGCTCTCATGCCTGCTGTGCTGCCTGACTCCGGGAGGATGGACGGTGTGTCGTTAGGGTGAGTGGGCTCAGCGCTGCGGATTATCAGGCAAAGCTGCGGCTCACGCTGCTTCTGCGTCTGCCGGACAACGTTTTAGTCCGCATGAGCCACGAATCCAATCCGGGCAGTGCCGCCAGCCGCTCCCCCCGCTACAGCAGCCGAGCTAGCCGCGGCTAGCTTCGGCTAGCCTGCTAGCACCGCTGACAGTTCAGATGCATTTTACATTCCGGGCAAACTTAGCACGCTGACAGCTGGGATATTTCACATTTTTACCCGCAGACATAACATAAACTGAACTGTTTCCGTTAAATCAGTTCACATTAAGGCGGAGGGCTAATGGCAGTTAACGGTTGCTAAGAGCTAGCTGCTAGCACTGAAGTTAAAAATAATAGGGATGCTAGGTGCTAGCTAGCCTGCTACTGCTCACTGGAAACTGGAAACTGCTTTTCTTTCGTCCCCTTTTATATCGCTTTGAGTATAAGTTCGTCATCATCATCATCATGTTGTTTTATTATTATTATTATTATTATTATTATTATTATTTTAGAGGCATTAATTTACCCAGAGGAGAACATCAGTAGTTATGTTGGCAGAATCATAAACAAGACTAGAAACTCTGATTCTAGAGCTGAAACTTATCACACATATCGTCTAATCTCTGTGTGGAGTAATATTATAATCATTTGTCGTTTATTTATTTGTCTTTGCAACTTGAACCGACAACAATGAAATGTTGACAGAGACTCTGAAGGGCACTTATAGTGTGTTAGAAGCTTCTATCTACAGATTCAAATGATTAAGACCTTATAAATCCACCAGGTAAATAATAGGGCTGGGTATCATCTGGGATGAGCCGATTCAATACGATTCTCAATACGTAGCTCAACTTGATTTGACTCAAATGTCAATATTTATTACTTTCAAATTAATGCTGTAAGTCAGAGGTGTCAAACTCATTTCTATATGGGGCCACTTCAGCGTCATGAAGTCATGAAAAGGGCCGGTTGCACGTGTATAGACGATACTTTTCATTTCATAATTTCATTCCAGTTCAGATAGAAGTATAAAAAATGCACAGTAACATAAAAGTAGCACCCTTAGGCCCAGTTTATACAGTTTATCTGCAAAAAATGTCGATATTGGGGTGAGTTACACTTACAGGAGGCACAGTTTTAGCCACTTTATACACTTTAAAAGGATATATGCCTCTACTTTATGACATGATATGCCTTTTTTTTTTTTGGCTCTTGAGGGCCGGATAACTTACCTTGACGGGCCGGATTTGGCCCGCGGGCCTTGAGTTTGACACCTGTGCTCTAAGTCATTCAATGACCAAAACCAGCCAAATATTATATTTATGTTCAATTTATTGAACACTGATATATTAACAAGAACATAAAGTGCATTTGGTTCAATGCATGTAATAGTAATATAGTAATAGTAACATCGTCTTTATTGTTATTGAAACATACATTACAACTAAATGTGTTCTCTGCATTTAACCCATCCCCTTGGGGAGCAGTGGGCTGCCATGTGCGGCACCTGGGGAGCAATCTGGGGTTAAGTGTCTTGCTCAGGGACGCAGAGGGCAGGCGCTGGGGATCGAACCGGGTACTTGCATCCTTCTCTGAGTGCAAGCACCCTGCTCTAACCACTAGACCACGCCCCCCCCCCCCCCCCCCCCCCCCACACTCTGGAGTATTTAATTGAATACTCCAGAGTAGGACACTTAATTGTTGTTTCACTGTGACCTGCTCAGCCAACTCGGTTTTACGATGTATGGTTTAAAAGACCGAGAGTAATACTTTAGTAGCGCACATAGATCAGTAACCGCTGTGAAATAAAATTCAACATTGGTTTGAGCTTCCTGCAGGCTCTGAGCGGCCGCCACACTGTGTTCACAGAGTAATTCAGAGTAATAAGCTGAAGTTATCAGAGGACAACATGTCTGCTTTCTTGTCTGTTTGTAGGATTTAATGGCTTCAAACATGTTGTCATCGGTGATCTTTCTTCAAATTAATCAGGTTTCCGTGTAACTTGTGTGTCTCCGCTGATCCAGACACTGCCTCTCATGTCTCACCAGTCTGGTGGCCTCGCCGGCCTCGCCGGCCTCGCCGCGTCCCAACGGCGCCGCCGACTCAGAGGAGGACCAGGCCGACGGAGGGATTCACACCTTCAGCCAGACGCACACCAGGAGGGCCTTCCAGCTGATGAACGAGCTGAGGAGGTGAGCAGCCGTACGGAGACACGTGTTACTAAACGATGCCGAACGATTAACACGTTACCCCCCCCCCCCCCCCCCAGCAAAAAGCTGCTGTGTGACGTCCAGCTGGTGGCGGGCAGCGTTGAAGTGCCAGCTCACAGGGTGGTCCTGGCGTCCTGCAGCCCCTACTTCTGTGCCATGTTCACAGGTAAGGCCGCTGTGTGTGTGTGTGTGTGTGTGGGGGGGGGGGGTGCAGGTTTGTAGCTCCGCTCTGCTTTGTGTGCAGGCGACATGAGCGAGAGCAAGGCCCAGCGGGTGGAGATCAGAGAGGTGGACGGCCAGACTCTGAGGAAACTGGTGGACTACATCTACACCGCTGAGATCGAGGTGACAGAGGACAACGTCCAGGTGAGTCTCTGAGACGCCGTCTGAAAGGAAGGCTTTTATTTTGGAATTTTACTGTCTGCTTCCTTTCTTATGCTTGATTTAGTTTTCTTGGTTCCAATGGAGATGATGTGACTTAGAAGTTTTTAATTATTTTTTTACATGTGCAGCACATTGTTGCAGCTGTAATTGTTTTAAAGTGCTTTATAATAATGAAGTAAGCAGTAAAAAGACTCATTTCCACGGCGGGAAACTTTTTCGCTGCCGCTGCCACCAGCTACTTTTTTATTTCATCTGAGAAACCAAAAGCCATTTTATTCAGCTTTATCTTTTTAAGAGGCAAATTTAGTATTTAATGCATTGCACAAAGACTGCTAATTATTCTAAAGACGTAAAGACGGGAAGTCCTGAAATAAGCCACATTATTTATGCACTTAAAAATAAAACACCTGAATATTCAGCATGTTGTGAATGTCAGATATGATCAAAATAAACGGAAAACCTTATATAAGATATAATAATACAGACGGGAACATTTCCATATATCAGTTGAATTCATCAAATTAATTGATGTCTGGGAGTTTAACTCTTCTTCTGTGTTTTCCATTCATATATTTCTTTTTTTTTTTACCTCAGGGGAGCAGAAATTCATTCTGTTCTGTTTGTCACACACTTTTCTTTATTTCCAGTTTATTTCTGGACCTCCTGCATGTTGAGCAGGAAGCCAGAAGCGGCTGGCCTGACCTTTCACCTCGCTCTGCCGCCTTGTTTCGTTCAACACTTTCAGCCCAGAGCGACCCAGAACCAGCTGCTGCTGGATGCTCCCATCAGCTGAACGTTTCAGTGTCTTTATAATTGAACACATGAACACGTGAGGAACGTTGATGTTTAACTCTTGGATCGTTCCTGGAGAAGCAGCTGATGTCCATAAGGAGCGTCAGAGCAGGCAGTGACTGGAAACGGCTTGGATTGAGTTTGTTCTGCTCACAGCCCAGTTTGACCCAGCAGCAGGCGGGAGACTTCCTCTTATTATCAGTGCAGGAAGCGCGCATGGAGAGGATATCCTCCCACTGTTAGCTGTGGGCCTGTCTGATTGGTGCTAATGCTAGTTTGGGTTTTAAAACGTCTCTTCTTTCTTTCTGACGGAGAAAACAGTAAAAGCCCGACTCGTGTTTCTGCTGTTTGCAAACATGTTGGTTCCTGGAAGATGCAGCATTCACTGAAGTGTTTATTCTAGAGGCTGTGGTGCTTCAGCACGGGATCAGAGACGTCTGATGAGGCAGTGATGAACCTGCCGATAAGACGTTTGGTAACACTTTAGCAAAAAGCTTCGTCTCATCCTGCTGTCAGCAGAACGCTGCCGTGACCCCTGTGCAAACCAGCAGAACCGCTTTGAGTATTTTGACCCCTTAAAATAAGATAATTAGACATCCTGCACTTGAAATAAGATGATTGAGATGAATAGTTCCTATTTTAAGTGCAAAATTCTTTTTCCATTGGCAAATCATCTTATTTACCTGCTCAAATAAAGGACAAATGCACAAATTTTAAGAACATTTTACTCATTTCTAGTTCCGTTTTTGCAGTGTCCTTTCTCCTTCTTCTCGCCTTGTATCTTCTCCACACTGAACCTACCAATAAATTAGCTTCGTTATATTTATTTGGCCCGGCTGAAAAGCTATTTCTGTCTTAGATAGTTGACATTTTTGCCTGTGGTGTGTTTAGCATTATGAACGTGTTCTTTGTCTATTTGCAGGTAATGTAGATGTTTAAAGTCACGGCGATGACACTGATGAGTGTGGATGTCATGGTCGGTACCTTCTGGGCCTTGCTTGCAGGTTCTGCTGCCGGCAGCCAGTCTCCTGCAGCTGATGGACGTCCGTCAGGTGTGCTGTGAGTTCCTGCAGTCTCAGCTTCATCCCACCAACTGTCTGGGCATCAGAGCCTTCGCTGACCTGCACACCTGCACGCAGCTCCTCAGCCAGGCCCACGCATACGCTGGTAAGCCTCATGCTGCTCGCCACCAATACGCCAGCAGTCTGTGCACATGTGCTAGGCAGCTAATAACGCTGATCCTGCAGCTAGCTTACATGCTTTAAAGCAGGGGTGTCCAAACTTTTTGGCATGTGGGCCAAAATTCTGAGGTCAAAAGTTCTCAAGGGCCAAAAAAAATTATAGTATCGATAGAAAATAACCCAAAAATTATGTTGTGATTCTTTTACCTGCTTTACAAAATATGACGATTTCAATTAAACTAATTCCAATTTTCTGAAGGAAAAGGATGTTAAATCACTGTAGATCCAAAGTTAAAAAAGGGTTTTGCACATTTTCTTTTTGTTAGAAACTCAATAGACTTGACTGAAAATAAAAATAAAATGAATTATTTTTGGTCTCACAATATGGCAACAGGTTTTTGGCCGGTAATTATTTTAAAACAATTGTTTTATTTAGCTAATTTTAATAAATTATTTGATGAAATGCACAAAAATTTGCATCTGAGTTAAAGTCCTCAGACAGATGTGGTCGTATTTTCTATGAAATTAAAGGTATACTATGCAACCGGGGTTGATTTTCCAGCGAGGCTCCCCCCAGAGGGCGAAAGTAAAAGTGCACTGTCATAAAGATGCTCAGCTGTTCTGGTTTCTCCATCAAGCCAGGCGCGGTTGTTTTGAGCTTAGCAGACAGGCGAACGCAATGAAAAGTGGAAAAAACAGCAGTACAAACAATGACTAACACAGTGAAGGTATGAACATCAAGCTTCCCGCAGCGCTATCTTGGCGAGGCGCAGCCGTGGCCGCCGCCGCCTCGCCAGTTTTATTATTATTTTTTTTTTTTTATGTTGGCGAGACGCTACCGCCACCGCCTCGCCAAGCCGCCGCCGCCGCCTCGCCGCGGTAGCGTCTCGCCAACATAAAATAAAATAAATAAATAAATAATAATAATAATAAAACTCGATATGCTTGCATGTTTATTTGACGTTAACACGCGTTTTTTTTGTTGTTGCTTTCGCGCGTGCATATAGTGAATGGCAGGGCAAAAACACATGGAGTTCTCGCTGTAAAATGAGAATTCTGAGCCTGTGAGTGCGGGCCGAGGGCTCCTGCAATTGCAAGTACGGTATTTCCCCCACAGACCACCAGGGCGGCCGAGAAAACCTTTGTTCGACCTGAAATGACTCATTTAATCATCCAAAACGGTATGGAGCACATTAATTAACTGAAAAATGTTGCATAGTATGCCTTTAAATAGAATGTAAAAAGTTTGGTTATTAAAACATGAATATATTGTGTTGTACCAAATGTTTTCAGTTGTAAGATCTTAACCTGTCTACATTAATTTTAGCCTAATAGAAATAAAATGTTTCCATCTCCATCAGACCAAATGCTGTTGGGGGGGGGGCCACACTTTGGACACGCCTGCTTTAAAGGAACAGACACCTTTGTTACAGCCCTCTGGGGGCTCATTAGCTGAAGTGTGGAGTTAGCTGCAGGCTGTAACCTGGACTGTTTGTGCGTTTCAGAGCAGCATTTCTCTGAGGTGGTGCAGGGGGACGAGTTCCTGAGTCTGTCTCTGCAGCAAGTGTCCAGCCTGATATCCAGCGACCAGCTCACTGTCTCCACTGAGGAAAAGGTTGGGAACAACCGTTTGCTCACGGCGGCAGTCTGTGACTCTACATGCTGAGGAATGCGGGGAGTTCAAGGCTAATTACGCGTCGTTAGCGTCTAGCTCTAAGTGCGTTATCAGCAGCGATTAGCGTTAGCCAACACATTTAGACTGGCTCACATTTAGCCTGCATTTGGCTCATTTCAGGGTCACTGCTGGAACAAGATGCTTCCGCCTCCTTAAAGTTCCCTGAATCCTGCAGTTTTATTCAGGTTAAGTTTGATGTCACCTTTCATTCATCTAGTGAGAAAACATTTAAATATGATTTTATTTTTTTATCTATGAGCATCAGATACAACCGTGTTTTTATCAGCTGTGAGGTTTCCACCATGGTTCAGAGTCAGTACAGAGATTAAAAAAAATACTTTGAACCATTTTCAGTACTGCGGCAACAATTTTTGAGGTACGGGGTTGTTTCTAGTTAAGAGGAAAACATTTGATTTATTCCAATGCGAAAATATTTCAACTTGATGAGATTAAAACCAATAAGTAGGGAACAATTTAAGTGTCAAGAGTAGACAAGGTAACAGCAATACCTTTGATTCAGTCTTACAATTCTTTTTAATCTACTTTAATTCCTAATTTTTAGTGTGCAAACTGTGTTCCCATTTGTCTGTTAATCTTCTGATGATGTGACTAAATATTACGACTGAGGGGCAAATAAAGCGTCATTCTGAGATAAAATACTTCCTAATGCAGCAAAACGTAGACTTCCTGTCTAAACAAAGATCTGGTCCATGCCAGTGATGGACCAGATGATGGAGTTTGTTACTTTGGTGGCATGCCTGGGGAAAAAAAGATCAAGTAAAGGAGATACTTGCCTAGATAAAGCTTTTAATTTAACAAATTAAAATGTTTCCAGTTGAAATGGTGATATTTTAAAACCCAGAATATCAGAGCTGGGAAGGAGGTCGCTATGGAGACGACAGTTTTCAACTCGCCGTTTATTAAACGACTTTTGTAGTTGAGTGGATATTAAAAAGGTGCGTTAACTGCTGCGGTTTCTGCTCCTGGAATCCGTTTAATGACTGTGACGATGTAATAAGAGACTCATAAATTCGTTATAGTGTCAGAAGTTCATCTGCTGAAGCCGTTTTATTTTGGATTGAACTGGATTTAGAGGAACGGGCCAAGTTTCATCGTTTTCATCCACAGTGCAGCTTCTTTCTGCTGAGTGGACGGTTTTCATGCAGTCTGGAGAAATCTGGATTTACATGTTTTCCCGCCATGAGTAAGCAAAGAAAAAAAAATCTTAATTTTGCAAATTTTAACTTGTTTTTAAAGACTTTACCCTTCAGGGTTTTTGGTTATTGACTCCCTGATTTAATTCACACCCATAAAGAGTCAGAAAATGCAGATTTATCTATTTGTAGTCAATTAAAGATGCTCATGTGCACAAGCTGTGCTGTGAAGACTCCACAGTTCAGTCCTGCTTCCCCACAACATTTACGTAGATGCTAACAGAGGATTTAATTATTAAAAGCAGAGAAATAACCCTGAGAACCACTCCCAGCACACAGAATATTATGAGCCTGCAGGTTCCAACGTTTTACCCTTAAAAAAAAAACCCTGCAAAAGTGAGATTTCTAAATTGCTCCTGGGTCGATAAATCTTCTGGATCACGGTTCTGATGCATCTAAAGCTTCCTGCTCTGGATGTTGGTGCTTTGATTTAATACAAAGGTTCCGCTTTATGCCGACGATTCAAAATGAAATGATTGTTTTTTACTCTAGCATGATGAAATCGCACCAGGGTGCATCTTTTACACGTTTCTTCCTGTTTCTTCTTCTCATGGGATAAAGTTTGTCAGTTCAGATCAGAAAATGTGATTTCTGGGTTCTTGCTTCCAGCCAGGCTCAGTTTGGAGATGAAACCTTGATTGAAGCCTCTCAGCAGGACAGACGCTTCCTCTGTTGTTGCTGAACGACCGGCTGCAGATTAATGTAAATGTGCGTTAACTTGGTGATTACTGCAGGAATGCGGTGTGAAGCCGACCTTCAGCTCCTTTATGATGCTGATCTGTGTCGGCAGCAGTCGTCCGTCACATTAGACTCTGAAAGAAGGAGCTTTCTGGGGCCTCCAGCCTTCCTCCCTGTTCTCCTCGGTTTCTACTGCCAGCAGTCTGAATCCTCGCTGCTCTGACGCTCCTCCTCGTCTCCTCCTCGTCTCCTCCTCGTCTCCTCCTCGTCTCCTCCTCGTCTCCTCCTCAGGTGTTCGAGGCCATGATCTCCTGGATCAAGTACGATAAAGGAAGCCGCCTGGAGCACATGCCCAGACTGATGGAGCACGTCAGACTGCCTCTGCTGTCCAGGGATTACCTCGTAAAGGTAAAGAACACGAAGCCTTCATGGGAACGGCACCAAGCTCCTCTGCAGGTTCTGCATAAGAACGCAGCTGCTTTGCCTTTTCTCCCTAATATCCACTTTAACCAGCGGTTCAGTAAAGGTACCGACTTTTCACAGAAACCGTGGATTTATTTCTGTATTTTCACCGGCTTGAAAAAGTCTGAACATTAAGCGACAATAATCATGGTTTCTATTGAGCAATGCTCATTCAGGCTGAACAGAACCAAATCACAATCCTTCATGGCTTTTCTTTCCTGCTAAAATCAAAGTTTGTGGTTTTAATGTGAAAAAGTCCCAGCAGAGACTCCTCAGTAGATTAACCTGCAGATCAGAGGCGCGTGAGCCGGGTCAGGCCCGGTTCTGCTCCGTCTCTGACCCGGTTCTGCTCCGTCTCTGACCCGGTTCTGCTCCGTCTCTGACCCGGTTCTGCTCCGTCTCTGACCCGGTTCTGCTCCTCCTTTACAGATCGTTGAGGAAGAAGCTTTGATCAAGAACAACAACACCTGCAAAGACTTCCTGATTGAAGCCATGAAGTATCACCTGCTGCCAGCGGACCAGCGCCACCTCATCAAAACGGACCGAACTCGACCTCGGACCCCCGTCGGCATCCCCAAGGTGCAGAACCAGAACCAGAACCGGGTTCTTTTTCTGCACAGCTTTCTGTGCTGCAGTCTGAACGTTGCCTCTGCACAGGTGATGATCGTGGTGGGGGGTCAGGCCCCCAAAGCCATCCGCGGCGTGGAATGCTACGACCTGCAGGAAGACCGCTGGTACCGGGTCTCGGACCTGCCGTCCCGGCGCTGCCGGGCAGGTGAGTTTCTGTCGGGCCGCTGTAGGTACCATATCGACTCGGGGTCCTGCGCCTTTTGATGACGTCACTATACATGGTTGGTTTAACATTTGCACAACTACGCAAAACATTGTGATTGGTCAGGACAACTTACTAAAGTAATTATAGCGGGGTGTAGGTTTTATTCGAGAGCGGGATTGCAGTTTGTAAACGGACAATTTTACGAAGAAATTCTCCATGGTCCCTGCGCCTCCTGATGACGTCACCTTATGGCAACGCCATTCAAACAAACTACATAGAGCCCGCAGTCTGCATTTGTAACAAATCAATTTTATTAAGTTAATTTAGCGGTTTCTTTTTTCTCAAAAGCTTGAACAAATATTCAAGCCATTTTACAAAAAAAATAAAAAAATAAATAAATTTGCTCAATGTTTGGAAGAATATTGTTGACAAAAATGGAAGGGCTAGCCAGACTAATTTATCCAGCATATATCTTAAATGTACCAAATACCACAATAAAAAAATTATCAAATTCATCACAATTTCATCTGGAATAATAAAAAAACGCGATCAGAAAGAACAACATCAGTACAAAAAGGAGGAATGAACGTTATTGATTTTAAAGTGATGCATGTCGTGATAAAATTAAATTTGGCTGCTGACTTTTATTAAAAATGAAATGAGTTTATGGTTTAGTTTCCCTTCACAACTTAAAAAAAAAAAATTGGAGGAATTAAATTTCTCTAAGGTTGTAACTTTGATCCTGCAAAATTACCGATTAAATTGTCAGACTACCACACAAGTATTTCAAAATGATGTTAAAAGTTTTCATGCCTCGACTAATTTACAGGAAAATAACCGTAAATTAACAAAATAAAATTGATTTGTAACAAATGGAGACCGCGGGCATAATGTAGTTTGTTTGAGTTGAGTTGCCATATGATGATGTCATCGGGTAGCGCCTGAGACGATCTGGTGTCTACAGCGGTTTAACGAGCAGCTTAGGAGGCTCTGATGGACCGGAGCGGGTCAGGGTTGGCGGCGGTGCTCAGGTGTGAGTCATCTACGGTGTGGTGTGTCTCCCTCGTCTCCAGGTGTGGTCGCCATGGCGGGCCGGGTGTACGCGGTCGGCGGCTTCAACAGCTCGCTGCGGGAGCGCACCGTGGACGTGTACGACGGAGCGAGGGACCAGTGGAGCGCGGCGGCGAGCATGCAGGAGAGACGCAGCACGCTGGGAGCCGCCGTGTTGGGAGACCTGCTGTACGCCGTGGGAGGCTTCAATGGAAGCATAGGTACAGGTGTTCCTATTATTTATTACTGGTACAGGTGTTCCTATTATTTATTACTGGTACAGGTGATCCTTTTATTTATTACTGGTACAGGTGTTCCTTTTATTTATTACTGGTACAGGTGATCCTTTTATTTATTACTGGTACAGGTGATCCTATTATTTATTACTGGTACAGGTGTTCCTTTTATTTATTACTGCTACAGGTGATCCTATTATTTATTACTGGTACAGGTGTTCCTATTATTTATTACTGGTACAGGTGATCCTATTATTTATTACTGGTACAGGTGATCCTTTTATTTATTACTGGTACAGGTGATCCTATTATTTATTACTGGTACAGGTGTTCCTTTTATTTATTACTGGTACAGGTGTTCCTTTTATTTATTACTGGTACAGGTGTTCCTTTTATTTATTACTGGTACAGGTGATCCTATTATTTATTACTGGTACAGGTGTTCCTATTATTTATTACTGTACAGGTGTTCCTATTATATATTACTGGTACAGGTGTTCCTTTTATTTATTACTGGTACAGGTGATCCTATTATTTATTACTGGTACAGGTGTTCCTATTATTTATTACTGTACAGGTGTTCCTATTATTTATTACTGGTACAGGTGTTCCTATTATTTATTACTGGTACAGGTGTTCCACGCGCTCAGCTGCTCCACAACGCCTAAAATATGAAGTTACATTTTTAAATAGAGATCAGCCTCTTGATTGTAGTTAACCAGCCATCACAGCGACTGATGGACTACAAACATGGCGGCCACAAACGGACCTAGACTGATTCCACATTCAGGGGCGGGAGGACCGAGCCCACGTAGACCGGTTCCTCCAGCGGTTCTGAACATCAGGCTGTGGGATCGGACCCAACGGTACTTCAGAACCTGAACAATCACCAGGATTTATTTCTCTGCTAATGATAAATGACGGAGAAATGCTGCCTGAGGCGCGCTTTCTAATCAGAACCGTCTCTCAGGGTGAACAGAACTTTCTACGTCAGGAGATCTGAGAGAGAGTCAAAGACCAGACGCTAAACGTGAAGAGATGTCATACTGGTTCCTGTTGGTTCCTACTGGTTCCTGTAGTTCCTTGTTGTTCTTGCTGGTCCCTGCTGGTTCCTGTTGGTTCATACTGGTTCCTGTTGGTTCCTAGCCTCGTGAGACCATCCTGATCTCGCGAGCTTTCAAGGTTTCACTCGCAGATCAGTCTGGCTACTCTCCCTTAAAGAAAATTTGGAGCCGTTCACCAAACGAACGTCCAATCAGCGTTGGCTTTGAGGCGGGTTGAGGTGTGACGCAACGAGAAGCGCGTCAGTTCAGTCTAAAGAACATGGCGGCTTCAGCCGATGAAACTAGCGTTAGCGTGGCTATCGAGCAAGTTTTATCGGAATTACAGAGTATTTCTTTGCTGAGCTAACGAGCCTTTACCTGCAGCAGCAAGAGTAGCTTGGCTTGTGGTTGTGTTTTCGTCGTCGCTCGTAACAGAGCGACGACGAATCTGATTGGTTTATTTGGCCCGTCTATCACCAACATAGGCCAATCAGCTAACCAGTATTTTGTGTGTTTCAGGTCTGGCCACGGTGGAGGTTTACAGCGACAGAACCAACGAGTGGAGCTACGTGGCGTCCATGAACAGCCGGCGCAGCAGCGTGGGGGTGGGCGTGGTGGACGGTAAGAACCGTGCTAGCAGCGATTCTGGAGACTGTAGGCGTGTTCATGCTGAGCTGTAGGCGTGTTCATGCTGAGCTGTAGGCGTGTTCATGCTGAGCCGTAGGCGTGTTCATGCTGAGCCGTAGGCGTGTTCATGCTGAGCCGTAGGCGTGTTCATGCTGAGCCGTAGGCGTGTTCATGCTGAGCCGTAGGCGTGTTCATGCTGAGCCGAAGGCGTGTTCATGCTGAGCTGTAGGCGTGTTCATGCTGAGCTGTAGGCGTGTTCATGCTGAGCTGTAGGCGTGTTCATGCTGAGCTGTAGGCGTGTTCATGCTGAGCTGTAGGCGTGTTCATGCTGAGCTGTGTGCGTGTTCATGCTGAGCTGTAGGCGTGTTCATGCTGAGCTGTAGGCGTGTTCATGCTGAGCTGTAGGCGTGTTCATGCTGAGCTGTAGGCGTGTTCATGCTGAGCTGTAGGCGTGTTCATGCTGAGCTGTAGGCGTGTTCATGCTGAGCTGTAGGCGTGTTCATGCTGAGCTGTAGGCGTGTTCATGCTGAGCTGTAGGCGTGTTCATGCTGAGCTGTAGGCGTGTTCATGCTGAGCTGTAGGCGTGTTCATGCTGAGCTGTAGGCGTGTTCATGCTGAGCTGTAGGCGTGTTCATGCTGAGCTGTAGGCGTGTTCATGCTGAGCTGTAGGCGTGTTCATGCTGAGCTGTAGGCGTGTTCATGCTGAGCTGTAGGCGTGTTCATGCTGAGCTGTAGGCGTGTTCATGCTGAGCTGTAGGCGTGTTCATGCTGAGCTGTAGGCGTGTTCATGCTGAGCTGTAGGCGTGTTCATGCTGAGCTGTGTGCAGGGAAGCTGTACGCCGTGGGAGGCTACGACGGCGCGTCACGCCAGTGTCTCAGCACCGTGGAGGAATACGACCCGGCCTCGGATCAGTGGTGCTACGTGGCCGACATGAGCACACGCAGGAGTGGAGCAGGTACGCACGCTGAGAAGGCAAACAGGAAGCAGCTTCTGCCTTTAGAAGAGTTTTTTTTCCATTTTGCTGGTGAAGCAGCAAGAGTGTGAAAGCAGCTTCTTGCAGATATAATCTGAAGGTGGCGCTGTGACCAAAAGGTCTGTGGTGTGGTCCTGCAGGTGTGGGCGTCCTGGGCGGCCTGCTGTACGCGGCAGGAGGACACGACGGCCCTCTGGTCAGGAAGAGCGTGGAGGTGTACGACCCCCAGAGCAACACCTGGAGGCTGGTCAGCGACATGAACATGTGCCGAAGAAACGCAGGTAAGACCACAGGACAGGTAATCGTCACCGATTGACTCGTGATCAGCTCCCCAGAAGTTCTGCCTCTTTTAAAGGAGAAGTCCGGTCAAAATCAGAATTCAAACTGCTGAAAGTACTTTAAATATAAAACTACTACATACTGTGCAAAAAAATATACGTTTTTTTAATTATGAATAATTTTCATTTAATCATGTTTATGTGGAGGAATCCATCTTGGTCAAGAATAGTACTGCCACCTCCTATTTTTTTACGTCACTCGGCGGACCCGCAGTTGAGCAAGTTTCAACGCTTTGTTTGTCACGGCGCACTATTTTCCAACATGGTGACGACTGGTGTTCTGTACAAGCAGAGAGTGATGAAGTACTTAATGACAGTGATGGGAGTTCTGTGGAGCCATGGACCGCGGAACGGGTAGGGCCAGTAGGGCCGCGGCCCTACCTACTTTTGATGATCAAACATGTAAAATAATATATATAAATAAAATTAAAATATTTAATAGCTATTTTTTTCAAATGCACAGTAGTCTATGGCAGCAGCATCATTCTCCAATGAGAAAGCGATAAATCATCCCATCTAAAAATGTATTGGCTGATTGTGTCATGTGATGTAAACAAAAGTTTTCCCACCTCTGCGCTGCTTATGACCGCTACTTCGTTAGCTTAGTTAGCTTAGTTAGCTTAGTTAGCTGTGTCCACTGCAAGTGCTGAGAGGTGTTTCTCGTCCCTCCGTCGTATCAAGACCTATCTGAGATCAACAATGACCCAGAAAAGACTAAATAGCTTGATGTGCGCCCACACACACAGGGATCTTTTGACCACAGTGGATGCTTTGAGGATAGCCAGGGACTTCATCCAGCATAATGACAGACGGAGACACTTTTTCGGGAATATTTAGAGCAGGGGTGAGTTTGACTTTTCTTTTCAAAGTATTTTTATTCTGTAAATATTGTGTTAGCTGTAATATAATGATTGTAAGTGGAAATAAATCCGGGGCGTGTGTGCTGGAACGTCAGAAAAAAAAGTTAAATAAAAATTCGGTGCCGATTTTAATTATAACATGGCAGACACATTTATCATGCTCAGGGACCACAGCCTATGAGAAAGCAATAAATTCTGGTGTCTAAAAACGGATTGGCTTGTCTTGTGTCATGTGACGCAAATCAGTTGCGTGATCAAGGGGATGCTGGTGTTTTATGTATGCGGGCGCGTGCGTATGTGATGGGTAGTGGTATTGTGAGTATTGCCTGATGGGCCCGACCAATTTGAAATGCGTTCCGCGGTCCATGTGTGGAGCTATCATCATCTGATAGCGATATGGATTTTTTAGAAGAGTTTCTTGACAGAAACCGGACTTTTGACGGAATCCAGCATACTTATTTCCAGTGCAAACTCAGTCGGGTCCTACAATATATATGTATACACGCGTGTGTGTGTGTGTGTGTGTGTGTGTGTGCGCGCTCCGCCGCAGCACGGCTTTGCCGGCGCTGCAGCGGAGCGCGCACACACACACAGCGGAGGAGAGATCGCTGAAGTGACTTAAGTTATATATTTGCCCTCTAGTAAAAAGGGCAGGTGGTCATTATTGTATAAATATTAAAATATAAGAGCGTTCCAGCACATGCTGGGGCGGAGGGATACCACATCACATGTGGTATCCCTCCGCCCCTCTGCTCGGTGACCATCCCCGCAAATTCTAAATAAAAATTCTAAAATAAAACATAACTTACCGAAAATCCTCGCTCTCATGTCATGTTCAAAACATTCTTCTTCAAAATGGTCGCTGCATATGACGTGTTTTCTCTCTGGCCAGAAGTTAGATGGCAAATCCGCTCTGTTCATGTTGGCAATCCAGCAACGAGCCCGGTGGCTCATGAATCGGGAAGTTGAAATAAGCAATGTTTTTTCCACTTTTACCAGTTGTGTTGGAACATCCGATGGCCATGCACGTGGGCATTGTTGCTTCAGCAAAAGCTCTTGGGAATGTCAGCGGTGAAATCCTCTGGAAATCCGAAAAAAATATTGATGATCGCAGCTGTGTAGAACGGCTCCTATTGACTTTGCATGGAAAGCGGAGAGAAATGCTGTCGCCGCTTCCGCTTTTCCACGCCCCAGGATGTGATGTCAAACGCCCCTTACTGCCCAAATATGGGCAGTAATGTCAGCCCCCATACACAGTGATTCAGACGACAATTTATGTTTTTATTTTCTTATTGATTAAAGATAAGTTCATTAAATAACCACAAACGTATTAGTTTTAGTTATAGCTAATGATACCCTGATTTTTCCTTGTTGACCGGACTTCCCCTTTAAGTCTCACATGAAAATATCTGCAGATGTAGAAAAATCCCTCGGCTAATGAAACGTTTTCCACCTGTCATCGTGGTGTTTACCTGTCTACACCTGTTTACCTGTGTTTACCTATGATCACCTGTGTTTACCTATGATCACCTGTGTTCACCTGTTTACCTGTGATTATCTACCTGTCTACACCTTTTGACCTGTGATCATCTGTAATCACCTGTGATCACCTGTGTTTATCTGTGATCATCTACCTGTGATCACCTGTGATCATCTACCTGTGATCACCTGTGATCATCTACCTGTGTTCATCTACCTGTGATCACCTGTGTTCATCTACCTGTGATCACCTGTGTTCATCTACCTGTGATCACCTGTGATCATCTACCTGTGATCGCCTGTGATCATCTACCTGTGATCGCCTGTGTTCATCTACCTGTGATCGCCTGTGTTCATCTACCTGTGTTCATCTACCTGTGATCCCCTGTGTTCATCTACCTGTGATCGCCTGTGTTCATCTACCTGTGATCACCTGTGATCATCTACCTGTGATCGCCTGTGTTCATCTACCTGTGATCGCCTGTGTTCATCTACCTGTGATCGCCTGTGTTCATCTACCTGTGTTCATCTACCTGTGTTCACCTGTGTTCATCTACCTGTGATCGCCTGTGTTTACCTGTGTTCATCTACCTGTGATCACCTGTGTTCATCTACCTGTGATCACCTGTGTTCATCTACCTGTGATCGCCTGTGATCATCTACCTGTGATCGCCTGTGTTCATCTACCTGTGATCGCCTGTGTTCATCTACCTGTGATCGCCTGTGTTCATCTACCTGTGATCACCTGTGTTTACCTGTGTTCATCTACCTGTGATCGCCTGTGTTCATCTACCTGTGATCGCCTGTGTTCATGTACCTGTGATCGCCTGTGTTCATCTACCTGTGATCGCCTGTGTTCATCTACCTGTGTTCATCTACCTGTGTTCACCTGTGTTCATCTACCTGTGATCGCCTGTGTTTACCTGTGTTCATCTACCTGTGATCACCTGTGTTCATCTACCTGTGATCACCTGTGTTCATCTACCTGTGATCGCCTGTGATCATCTACCTGTGATCGCCTGTGTTCATCTACCTGTGATCGCCTGTGTTCATCTACCTGTGATCGCCTGTGTTCATCTACCTGTGATCACCTGTGTTTACCTGTGTTCATCTACCTGTGATCGCCTGTGTTCATCTACCTGTGATCGCCTGTGTTCATGTACCTGTGATCGCCTGTGTTCATCTACCTGTGATCACCTGTGTTTACCTGTGTTCATCTACCTGTGATCGCCTGTGTTCATCTACCTGTGATCGCCTGTGTTCATCTACCTGTGATCACCTGTGTTCATCTACCTGTGATCACCTGTGATAATCTACCTGTGATCACCTGTGTTTACCTGTGATCACCTGTCTACACCTGTTTACCTGTGATCACCTGTGATGCTGTCTGCACCTGCAGGTGTCTGTGCCATAAGCGGGCTGCTGTATGTGATCGGAGGAGACGACGGCTCCTGCAACCTGTCCTCTGTGGAGTTTTACAACCCGCTGACCGACAAGTGGAGTCTGGTTCCGACCAACATGAGCAACGGCCGCAGCTACGCAGGTACGTCGCTCACCTGGTGTCAGGTACGTCGCTCACCTGGTGTCAGGTACGTCGCTCACCTGGTGTCAGGTACGCTGCTCACCTGGTGTCAGGTACGCTGCTCACCTGGTGTCAGGTACGCCGCTCACCTGGTGTCAGGTACGCCGCTCACCTGGTGTCAGGTACGCTGCTCACCTGGTGTCAGGTACGTCGCTCACCTGGTGTCAGAGCCGCCAGCGACAGACCCACTAACCTCCTGTTCTCCCCTCGGCGCCACGCAGGAGTTGCAGTGATCGATAAGCCGCTATGACCCGGGCCCACTCCCAGAACCCAAACCAGCAGAACCATCATCCCTGAAAGGCCAGAACCCAGGAGTCCAGTTCAGACCGGCTGCTGGTCCGACCCGTTCCATTGGAGTTCAGGGAAGAAGCCCCACCCACAGAACCGGTCCAAACACCAACTGGACCGGCAGCTGGATCCGCTGTCAGGATCACCTTCCGCACACTTGCACTAAACCGAGGCGCCGCTTCAGATCCACACCGGTTCTGTTCGTGTTCTGGTCCGGACTTCTGATCAGCAGACAAACCGGCACCAAGAAGCTAGCTGGAGCGGTTCTGGTTCTGGTTCTGGTTCTTCAGGACGGTCTGCTCAGGAGTCAGAAGGAATCCGTGTCTGACTGCTGCGGTGGTCAGAACCAGCTGGTTCTGGAGCCGGACCCAAACCCAGAACCCAGAACGCTGCAATGTAAAGAATGTAAAAAGTAAAGCAGAAAAATGTTTATTTGCTGTTTTTGGAAGATTTTTTTTACCTTCGTCGTCTTTTGGCTGTGAGAACTACTGATGTTCTGGTTCTGAGCACCAGACCCGTTTCAGACCTGGTGCTGGAGACGGTGAGCGTTGGGGAACCGGCCCAAATGCAACCCTATCAGGTCCAGAACTTTATTTATTGACTTGAGCAACAGGAGCGCAGCGTGTCGACCCGGTCGTGTTCTGTCACCTCGCTGCAGAACCTCAGAGAAAAAGGCCAGAACTCTGTTTACTGGACCGGACTTGGTTCTGAAAAGCACAAAGTTATAGTTTTCTATGTCGTGTCGGCCTCCTGTGACCAAACGTTTAGCCTGGTTCTGGTTCTGGTTCTGGTTGGTCCTCATGGTGCCATTACTCAGCAGAATACCTGCAGCGGTCTTCTTCAGGTGCCTGGGAGAAGCTCCGCCTCCAGCGGCTCACCTGGCAGAACCGAGGAGCTGCAGGCCGTGTGGAACGTTTTCAGTTTCACGTCAAACTTTAGCAGAAAAATGCTGAATATGCAGAAAAGTTTACAGCAAAATAACGACTTCAGCCACATGGAGGATTTTCTAACATCCAGCGCCATGGAAACCAGTTAAAAGATGTTTAAAATCAATTTGTGACAAACACTAAATGGACTCTGATGTATATTATATGTGATTGTTAAAGTGACCAGATGCAGTTGCTATATTTTTAATATAAACGATGAATTTTGTGGACAAAATGTTTGATATCGTGTTTTTTTTTTTCCAGACAAGAATATTTTTATAAAGTTGTTTAAATAGATTTTATGTTGCTGCTTTGCAGAGGTGGAAACTTGTTTGCTTGAAAAGACTCAATATTTTACCCAAACTCTTAACTTTGCACCATTAATTAATTTCACTCGTCTATTTCCCCTCTGTAGTCTGAGATGCAGCACAACCAATCAAATTTAATGGATATTTAAAAAAGGAAAAGAAATGAAGCGAAGGACAAAAATGCTCCCAAGAGAAAATTTGGTTTTTAATATAAAGTTCTGCTGTTGCATTTTCACTGAATATTCTGGAGAAATATCGTTCAAAGGAGGAATGTTCTAGAAGCTAAGTTTAGTTTAAGTGTTAGAGTCAGTTGCTCTGGTTTCATCACGTTTTGAGATAAATACCAATTTAAAAAGAACACGCGCTCTATTATTTACATTATTTCAACATATTTAAAGACTCTAAACGACTTGAAATTAGATGTTTCAGACTTGAGGCTAAACCTGTGACTCAGTCCCTCTTCTGCTTTACATCATTTCCATTTCATTATTTCTATCTCCATTCCTCCAAATATAAATCAGAAAATACATGAACAGAACTAATGGTTTATTGGAGGTTCTGGCAAAATTAGATGCCTCGTTTATTACAGATATTATGCAGTATTGTAAAAACAGGAAGTATTAGTCAGTAAAAAAAATATAGATTTGAGAAAAAAAATATATTGAAGCATTTCCTGGTTTGTTTTTTTAATGGAAACGGAGCCGACCGTGGCTCTGGGATCTGCTTCGGTCGGATGTTTCTGAGCTCCGGTAAGCAGAGGAACCTCAGGAACCTCAGGGTCCTGTAGAGCAGAGCAGGAGCCACTGTCCTGGGTGTTTTAGGTGTTTCCCTGCCTCCTCACACCTGTCTAACATAAATTAGAGACTAACGGGCCTCAGCAGGCATCAAGGGCTGCTGATGATGTAAAGCAATCATTTGGTCCTGGTGTGCAGGAGCAGAGACGTCTAGAACATGCAGGACAGTGAGTCCTGAGGACCAGGTCCAAGACCTCTGCTTTAGAAAACTGAGATGGAGAAAGTCTTCTGCGCCACCAGCAGGGGGCGCCAGAGTCCATGAGAGCACAGAGAGAGCATAGAGGGCAAGAAGTGAGGAGAGGAAGGAAATGTGTCACCCTGAAAACTGAAGAGCGCAGCATATTTCTCCTCCTTTGTTGCTAAATCATCAACATTTAGCGTGAAGAACGCCTTTAATGAGGATCTAACTAACTTTGATACGTCACTAACTCTGACATTAACCTCTTCAGGATCAATTAAACACGCTGCAGTTGCTTTGCTGGATGGATCTCAGTCCTCCAGCTTCTCAGACGCTGGATTTCTGGTTTCCAGGAAGGTTTCCTGTCGTCATCCTCAGGACTCAGATCTGAGAAAAACTGCATTTTTTTTTACAGCTTCTTGTGTTTTACGTCTACATGTCAGTTTTTCCTGTGGCTCCTGGTGGTGGTGCATCTCAGAGGCTTCAGCTGCGTGAGTTCCCTTCCTGCCCTGACCTTTGACCTCAGAGAACATCTGGAAACCTGCAATGAGCACAAAGCAGCCCTGTGTCCCACACGTGCACACACACACACACACGTGCACACACACACGTGCGCACACACACACACACGTGCACACACACACGTGCGCACACACACACACACGTGCACACACACACGTGCACACACACACACACACGCACACAGCAGAGTTTGTGGTGTGGTCTGCTGCTCCTGCAGCTCCTCGTCGTGCTGCAGAGGAAGTTGTAACTGGAAACAGATTTAGGAGGCGCTGCTCCGTCCCGGTTCGGAGGGCTGGGTCTGAAGCGGGTTTGGTTCCGGTTCTGATACCGGGTCCGGTCAGAACATGTGACCGTGGGAGTGGATGGTGCAGTTTATGACGCGTTGATTGTTGGAGACGCTCCCAGCAGGTCCAACATGGACCGGAACAACTCACCACCGACCCATTTGGTCCCAACAAACCTGCCAGAGTTCAGAACAACTTTTAATATTTATTATGTCTGAAAATCCAACATGTACTGAATTTAAAAAGTAGAAGAAAGACAGAAAAAACCTAAACAAAATGTTCAAGGGTGACCGCCTTGGATTCCCACTGATCCATGACCTGTTTTCCTTTATTCGGTTCTGATCTCCTGTCCTGATTGGTTAGTTTGGTTCTGATTTGTTCTTAAATCCAGTCCCTTCCTACAGGAACCGGTCCAAAGAAGGAGTTCTCCCGGGTCCCTGTCACACCGAACCAACCGGTCCAAATCAAATCTGACTTCAAGTCAGGTAATTGCAGCCACAGCGGTCCGGTTCAGGTTCTATTCAGAAAGTCCAGTTTCATGTTCATGTTTGAATCCTCATCTGGAAGCAGTTTACCCCCCCCCCCCCCCCCCCCCCCCCCCCCCCACAGGTCAGGCCCTGCTGGGTGTAGTCTCTCTGTTCTGCTTACAGATCCCATCTGGAAATGTTCTGGTGAAGACGGCTGGGTCCAGACTGAGCTGGGATTATTTCATTTAACCGATGAGTCAGCACTGATGACGTTCTCTTCCTGTGATTAACCGAGGTGAACGTGTCTGAAACCCTCCACCCCGACTCAAAGTGGAAACAGGCCCTGCAGCCAGAGCCAAGCAGCAACTTTCCAGCTGCTCTTCATCTACCTTCATCAGATCCTCTCCAGCAGCAGGAGATCCTCTAATCAGCTTCTCTAAACTCACCCCAAGCTGATGGAAAAGAAGCATCTTGACAGCGAGGAAACATCTGGGATCCCACCATGGAGATAGAGGGAGTCTGCAGAGCTCGGTGGATTAAACCCAACAGTTATGGAGAAATATAGAAATATTGTAATATCTCTCAGAGAAACTGTTTCAGCCCTCAGATCAGCAGCAGCAACACTTTCCTTTTTCTGCAGAGTCTCCAAACATCTCCTCATTTGTCCTGTTAGATCTCAGTGCTGCATTTGATACAGTTGATCACAATATTCTCCTACAAAGACTTGAACATACTGTAGGGATTAAGGGGAAAGCATTAGGCTGGTTTAAATCTTATCCGTCGGACAGATTCCAGTTTGTTCATGCTAATAATAAATCTTCCTCAAACTCTAGGGTCACCTGTGGAGTACCACAGGGTTCAGTCCTTGGACCAATTCTCTTCACTATATATATGCTTGCTTTATCCAACAGACTAGTGGTCCACAAAGAGATTATACACAACAACACGACATAAAAAAGAAGAAAATAAATAAATAAAATATAAAAATAAGAAATACAGAAATAAATCTTATAAAATACTTGCGTACCAATGTTTCCACAGAGCCGAGTGGAATCTGGGATGTGAAAACATTACAATAATACGTTCAATGACCTGCCAAACGACACATAAATCTGTATATCAGATTTCTCATAAGTGCGTTACAGAACATCTCACTGAACCAATCATACATGCAGTTTTACATAGGTGCATTAATTTTGACAGGTCATCCATGTACAAGTTAGACAAGGCAGGTGAAATCAGCCCACCCTGATGCTCACCACTACTCACTCCAAAGGAAGCAGAGGTGTTATTGCCCCATTTTACATGCATTTTCTGGTTAGAATACCAGTAAATCAAAATCTGTATAATAACTGGAACCACTCTCTGTTTTAATTTGTCTAATACCTTGTAGTGATTGACACGATCAAAGGCCTTAGAGGCATCAATTAACCCAATTAACATGGATTCATTTTTTCTTAGATATGCTCTTGCTGCCTCTTTCAGGACATAAATACAGAAATCAGTTCCAAACTTGGCTTTAAAACCAAACTGATTATTTGTTGTATTAATAAACTGATTGAGCCGACCAAGCAAGATTTTTTCTAATACTTTAGATATCACACTAGCTAAAGCTATTGGTCTGTAGTTATTAAGGCTACCAACCTTACTGGTTTTGTCCGTAATTAAAAACACATCGCACACACGCACAGTCTCTTTTTGGCTAGCATATTTCAGATGTTCTGCTGTAATGCTATCATTACGCCTTATTCTAGGAGAGTCCCATCTCTTGGTCTACCTGCTTGTACCCACATCTTATATTCCTGTATAGCTTCTGCATGATATCCTGACACGTTTATTCCAACCTGGCTGATGTTATTAGCCTTTCTGCATGTAAGGTATGGTCTTGTTCTCCCATACAAAGCATCTACAATGCCATCCTACATAATATGAAGGTCTATATATATGTTTCCGATTGGCAAAATTATCAGACAGCATGGGATTAATTTCCACTGTTATGCTGATGACACTCAGCTATATTTATCCATAAATCCTGATGAATCCAATCAGTTACTTCGACTGCAGTCATGTCTTAATGACATCAAAAGCTGGATGACTTTAAATTTCCTGCATCTAAATTCTGACAAGACAGAAGTTGTAATTTTTGGACCAGAGTCTTTGAAAGAGAGACTTCCTAAAAGTGACCTATTATGAAAAATTCATGTTTTGCATGTTTTTGTACTTTCATAAACCACGCTCAGCCAAGCCAGGCAAAGTAAAACTGCAACATACAAAAATGTAACACATGACTTTTATACCACATCTTACATCAAAGTTAAATTATTATTGGAAATAAATGATATAAACAACTTAATATTGGGAGCAAAATGTGCACTTATTTTATTTCACATAAAGCTAGGCTTATTTTTTTTTTTTTTTTTATAAGTGTTCTTTCTGCATCTTAGATATTTTAGTCTAATTTGTACATCGTACATGAATCCACCTATTTCAATAAAGGTAAATCAGCCTGTGATGAACTTTGGTGAGTAAAATCTGGATGAATAAATATATTTTGCCAAATGATGAACCATATAACCATATAAAACAGTAAAAAGATGTTCAATCCAATAACATTTTATTTCTATAACACCAATTCTCAACACACATCATCTCGAGGCTGAAAATCACTGAAGAGATGGATGGTTCAGAACCAGCTCCAGGGGGCTGGATCAGAACTTCTATTGGATCTCTGGGTCTCTGCTCCTCCTCCTCCTCCTCTTCCTCCTCCTCTTCCTCCTCCTCCTGGACCCGGACCCTGACTGCGGGGAGCAGCAGAACAGAACCAGCAGGGCAGGAGGAAGGTTCCGATCGTCTCTGGGAGCTGAACTTTAGTCAGGATGAAGCTGTGGCTGCTGGTTCCGATGCTGTCCCTCACGCTGATTGTCTGCACGGCCAAGTCTCCGTACCAGACGGTTCTACAACACAGCCGGATCCGCGGACGGCAGCAGGGGTGAGTTTCCGAACCGAACCGCGACAAGTTCTGCTCCTTGGGCCGAGAAACTGCTGCTAGAGAATCAGAGAGGAAGTTCTCCTCGGTTCCTCCTGCGGTAAAAGTTCTACAGAAGTTCTGGTCACACACATGTGCAGTGCTGGTCTGGGGTTCTGGAGCCGGGCGTTTGGAGGGCCTGCGAAGGTCGCCGGTTCGAAACCCAGTCTTTCACTCCGGTCCCTGAGCAAGACCCTTCACCCCGCATTGGTCCCGGAGAGACGGGATAAAAAACCCAAAGACATGTTCCGTTAAATCTGGACCTGCACGGCGCCCTCTGCTGGACAACTACAGTAATGTTATTACAACAGAACCATAGAGTTATTATAATATTAAAAGTGTTGGTACCAGAGGTTCTGCAGCTGGATCACTGATCCTAGGTGGAACCAGGCAGTCGATCAGTTTTCTGGTGGTCTGAGTGCCGTAAAGGTGGGACAACAGGAGGAAAGCAGATTGTTCCAGACTCCCAGCTATGGTTCTGTGTGAGAAGACCTCCATCCATGATGTGTCTTCAGGAGATCTCTGATTTAAGGAGGAATGAAATCTGTTCAGGGTACCTGGTGCCTGATGGGTCATCTTCAACCAGGACCATGGTTCCTCGTTGAAACGGTCAGAGGAACCATGTCTGCTGTTCTAAACTGGTGCAGCAGAAGGACCTTAAATCTGGGCTTTGATTGGCTCGTTGAAAGTGACAACATTGCAAACGTGAAGTTTTCTCTTTAACCAATTAAGATCTGGGTCAAACATTTTGCCTCCAAAGCTGCGTTCCTCCTTAAACTGCTTACGACGGCTGAGACTCTGCCGATCTCTGACTCCTCTCTGGTTTTTCTGTTTCAGGCCCAATGTCTGTGCCATGCAGCTGGTGCAAGGAACCAACAAGAAATACTTCACCAACTGCAAACAGTGGTACCACCGGAAGATCTGCGGCAAACCCACGTGAGTCCTTCTGTTCTGTCCTCTGGTTCTCCAGACCAGTCAGAACTAGCTGCTGGTTCTGGTTCTGCTCTGACGTCTGTCCTGTTGAACCAAGAGTTTGTCTTCTGGAGACACAGGAAGGTCCCTTTCTGGAGGTCTCCTGGGGCCTCACGTACATCAACACAAAAAAACTCAATTCAATTTTATTTACGGTATACAACATGTCATCTCAAGATTCTTTCCAAAGTCAGACTCCATCAGATCCTCCAGGTTGGTGAGAAAGCCAGCAGGTTGCATCAAGTCTCTCCAAGCAGCATTCACTCCTCCTGAAAGAGCGTAGAGCCACAGTGGACAGTCGTCTGCATTGTTGATGGCTTTGCAGCAATCCCTCATACTGAGCATGCATGAAGCGACAGTGGAGAGGAAAACTCCCCTTTAACAGGGAGGAGAACCTCCAGCAGAACCAGAACCAGGCTCAGTGTGAACGCTCATCTGCCTCCACCCACTGGGGCTTAGAGAAGACAGAGCAGAGACACAGAAAGCTCAGAAGCTCACATTGACCCAGGAGTACTTTCTATGTTAGAGAAGACAGAGCAGAGACACAGAAAGCACAGAAGCTCACATTGACCCAGGAGTACTTTCTATGTTAGAGAAGACAGAGCAGAGACACAGAAAGCACAGAAGCTCACATTGACCCAGGAGTACTTTCTATGTTAGAGAAGACAGAGCAGAGACACAGAAAGCACAGAAGCTCACATTGACCCAGGAGTACTTTCTATGTTAGATTGGTAATAGTGGATGATCTGCCTCCCCTGATGATGTCACAACTAACAGAACGCCAGACCAGGTGTACCTTCTATGAAGAGAAAATGACAGAGAACAAAAAGTTAAAAGCTGAAATAACAACAAACAATGCAGATTGGAGAGCAGTAGGAGAACTCAGCAGAGAGAAATAGACCCTGATGTCCTCCAGCAGCCTAAGCCTATAGCAGCATAACTATAGAGGTAGCTCAGGGTAACATGAGCCACTCTGACTAGAAGCTTTGTCAGAAAGGAAAGTTTTAACATTAGTCTTAAAAGTAGACGGGGTGTCTGCCTCACGGACCAAACCTGGGAGTTGGTTCCACAGGAGAGGAGCCTGATAGCTAAAGGATCTGCCTCCCATTCTACTTTTAGAGACTCTAGGAACCACCAGCAGACCTGCAGTCTGAGAGCGAAGTGCTCTGTTAGGAACATATGGGGTAATCAGAGCTCTGATATATGATGGAGCTTGATTATTAAGGGCTTTATACGTTAGAAGGAGAATTTTAAATTCTATTCTTGATTTAACAGGAAGCCAATGAAGGGAAGCTAAAACAGGAGAAATATGATCCCTCTTGTTGATTTTCATCAGAACTCTTGCCGCAGCATTTTGGATCAGCTGAAGACTTTGAACTGCATTTTGTGGACTTCCTGATAGTAAAGAATTACAATAGTCCAGCCTTGAAGTAACAAATGCATGGACTAGTTTTTCAGCATCACTCCTGGACAGAATGTTTCTAATTTTGGCGATATTCCTGAGGTGAAAAAAGGAAACTCTGGAAACCTGTTTAATGTGGGATTTAAATGACATGTCTTGGTCAAAAATAACACCAAGATTTTTACACCATTTTCCACACAAACAGCTGGATGTATCAACACTGACCGTCTGCAGCTCCACTACCGGGTTTCTGGAGCTGTGGACCCGGTTCTATAGTTATTGACCTGGATCTCAAACTTTTGGACCGTTTGGTGCTTAGCTGGGAAAGCGTTGATGATGTGGAAACAGCATTGAACGCATCAGAGGTTTGATGAACAGGAGCGGATCCACGTCTGTGAGATCAGCTGAGTCCGCCTTAAAGCGAGAACCCAGCGGTCCAGAGAGTCGTTACAGCCGCTTTCAGAGGCAGGAAGACTGTGGATGAGGTACTGAGGTCAACATTAGAGCCCAGATTTCCTGATGTTCCTGAAGCGCTCATATGTTAATCTGAAAGAAGGATGTTTGGTCCAGACCACGGTTCCTTACATTGTGATCAAACCTGTACAAAAGGTCCGAACCAAGTGGTAAAACCGGACTCTGGTCCGTTTAAAGGCAGGTGTGAATACGCCCATGAACCGCGGTCCGAACCAAACAGGTTGTTTTATTCTGCTTAATGCTGGTTCCAGTCGATTCTGTCTTTCTCAGCGGGGACATTTTGACCCTTCATGAGACGTTTTCATTGGTTGTCCTCCAGAACAGGAAGCAGAACCTCTGATGCAGGTTTGGGTTGGGGTTCTGTTGGAAGCTCGCTGTCTTTCTGCTGGAGCTGGACCGGATGGATCAGAACCTAAAGCTGGATTAAAAGGTTCAAGGCTCTGAACTACATTAGCAGAATGAATGGACCTTCTCTGGCTGGATGGTGCGGTTCTGAAGGGAGACGCTGTAGAACCAACACTTGGTATAAAGTCGGGTGGTTCGGTTCTGACAGTTCCCAGATGTTTGATTGAAGGTAGCACCTCAGATGGATTATTCTAAATCTTCATTAACTTCTGGGTGTGGAACCGCGGATCTTTCTGGGTTCTGCTAAACACGGCTCAGTCATAGGATGGACGTTTCTCATGAACCGGTATCTTTCAGAACCTGAAGCCGGAAGAACTCTGGTTCTCCTGTTTGGTCAGAGCTTTTGTTCTGGACCATCCCGGTGTGTTTGGGCTTTGGTCTCTGACCCGTCGGTCAGAACCAGACCGATGTGAGGCTGAAAGCATCCTTCTGGGGACGGCTGGCTGGGTTTTCTCAGACCTTAGGAACCGTGTGAGATCCTTGAGGAAGGCCTTCATACCCAGCCACATGAAGCCCCCCCAGGTATGCACAGGTCTCCTGCAGCCCCAGACGGACCTCACAGGGGCAGAAAGAGTGTGAAGCAGCTGGTCGTCATTAACACAGGCCGCTTGTTTCAGAACCAATCAGCCGCAGCTCCAGCTGAAAGCAGGAAAACGGCTCAAATAAACACATTCCTGAGTTCCTCTGACCTGCAGCAGCGTCTCTGCAGAGCCGTGAGCAGGAGAAGTCGGACCTCCGTCTGATTTACGAGCCGGGAGGAACCACCCAGCAGCCCAAGCTGTTGGTACAGAGCTGCTCCAGAACCGAACCCACAGCTTCAGCTCAACCTGACAGTACAACCTGGTTCTGTGGACAGAACCAGGGGATCCTGTCTCTGCAGCTCTGCTGAGAACGCAGCAGTGAGGTCCGCAGAACTTTACTCTGTGTTCTGGTGACCCTGTGACCTCCTGGACGGGCCGTTGATGAGCTCTGGGGGTAATTTAGCTTTTTGGGTCAGCTTCGTTTGGATCGGTTGATTCTGTTCAGCAGCAGCTCAGAACAAAGAATATTTGGGCCATTCAGTCCAATCTTACGGACACTCTGACCTTCTAAAGGAGCGATGACACCGAGCACGAACCAGACGTTTGGAGCGAGCGATTTTCACGTTATCCCATGTGAGACGGCGTTCAGTAACGCAACATGATACCAGCAACACGGTTTGAGCAATGAAAACAGAGCAAATAGGCTGAATAGAGTTAATAGGCGCTGTGGATGTGCGTCCAGCGCCGTGATTGGCTCGGTTGAAGCCAGGTCCGCCATGGTGAGTGAAACTGGCAAGCGGAGAGACGCTCCTCCTATTTGACGACACGCTGAAGAGAGCCGGGCGAAAAGAGAGAGGAGAAATGTCAGGCTACCAACAGCGGGCGATCAAGGCCAAAAATCGCCTTGTTTGGGTTCGGCACCGTCTGATGGTGGTTCCCTGCAGCTTTCCTCAATAAATGAAGTCAATAAAATGAGGGTTGAAACCTGCTCAGGTTATTTTGTCTGATAGTAAAATTTTATGGAAGATCTGAAGCGTTTTCCAGCCTGTTGGAAGAGGGAGATGCTGGC
The DNA here is from genome assembly GCF_011125445.2 of Fundulus heteroclitus. Taxonomy (NCBI): domain Eukaryota; kingdom Metazoa; phylum Chordata; class Actinopteri; order Cyprinodontiformes; family Fundulidae; genus Fundulus; species Fundulus heteroclitus. Next base: position 15,316,810 of record NC_046383.1, read on the forward strand.
GTCAGTTAGGGCTGGGCGATAAATCTATTTAATCGATTAGTTCGAATTTGCAATTCTTTAAGATTTCATTTTTGGAAAATCTGGATTTTATTTTGCCAATACACTCATTGGGTTTCCATGAAGAGAACAGCATGTGATGCTGAATATATGTTTAGGCAAATATATAGTCAAAATATTGTTAAGTAGAAACTTTTTTTTACCATAATACGAGGTACTTCATTTACTTATTTACTTTTTTTTTTTAACTTAGTTTGAAGTTCACAAGTGCAGTGAAGCCTGTTCTTAGCTCAATGTGTAAAACCACTAGCAACAAATATTTTCTTATATTTTCATTGTTTATAATGGCACGGCTGCCATCTTGTTTTACATGTTTCACAGCTTGTTTTTAGTTGCACTTTGAATTCAGGTCAACTCCCTGACGAAATGCTTGACATAACAGCAAGTTTTTAAAATGATTTCTTTAATTTCTTTTTATGAAACAAAAAGGAGGAAAAAATCGATTAATCGGATTTGGTATGATAAAATCTGAGATTTATTTTTTAATCCATATCGCCCTGCCCTAGCGTCAGTAACCGGCCTGCAGTGCCACGATTTCACACCAGGTGCTACCTTCAATTGTTTTCAATTCAATTTTATTCATCTAGATCCAATTCACATCACACATCATCTTCAAGGTTCTTTCCAAAGTCAGCTTCCATCAGATCCTCCAGGTTGGTGAGAAAGTTTCCTCTCTAAGGAAACCCAGCAGGTTGCATCAAGTCTCTCCAAGCAGCATTCACTCCTCCTGAAAGAGCGTAGAGCCACAGTGGACAGTCGTCTGCATTGTTGATGGCTTTGCAGCAATCCCTCATACTGAGCATGCATGAAGCGACAGTGGAGAGGAAAACTCCCCTTTAACAGGGAGGAGAACCTCCAGCAGAACCAGAACCAGGCTCAGTGTGAACGCTCATCTGCCTCCACCCACTGGGGCTTGGAGAACCAGCAAACATCTGGACGTACCTCTCCAGATGTTTGCAGACGGTCTAGATTACCTGACTCCCTCCAACATCTGTTCTGGATCCGTTCCTCAGCTGCAAACGGGCCGCTTTTATCTGTGGGTTCATCTTTGTGTTTCAGGCTGTAGTTTCTACCTTGGAAAATACTTCAGACTGTCAGGAAACGCAGCTCCAACCTGCCAGATGTGACGGCTCTCATGTACGGTGTACCAGCAACTCACTCGGGCCAGAACCTTTCAGGTTCTGAGCATCACTGGTTAAAAATCATTTTAAAGAGAGAGAGCAGAGAAGTTCTCTTTCTGTCCGTTTCCCATGCCAACAGGAAATGTAATTTATTCCTCCGGGAGCGTTTGAGGTCTGCAGGTTTATGTTGGAGCGTTTTCAGAGGCCGTTTATCTCCGGACTGAAGTTACAGCCAGATTTCTCTGCTGGATGTTCCTGGAACGTTCCCCGGAGCGACTGAATTACTGCGCCTCGCTCTGTTTGTTTGGACAGAAACCCTCGGCAGCCATCTTTGTTTATGCGGAGAACAAACGGGCCGGGTTTTCCGTCTGGTTGGATAATCAGTGCAGAGTGTGTGCCAGCTCGCTCACACGGTAGCTGCTCTCCATCTGTTGACATTTACTGCAGGAACGCTGGCTGTTCCTCCGCTGCCGGCCTCCAGACAGTGAATTTCATTTTATTTAACAAGCTGCAGATGGAACCAGCTGAGAGCTGGACCCGGCTCAGAAACTCACCTGACACCCGAGGTTCTGGAGCAGATTGTTTTCCTCCATTAGCTGACGGCTGAAGGCTGTGAGAAAAACGTTGGTTCTGAAAGACTTCGGTTCTGCAAACCCAAGGAGAAAGTCCAGAGATGGAGCAGCAGAACATTCATGGTACCATGAAACCGCCGGGTTGTTGCAGAACACGGTCCAGAATAATGGAGAAGAAACAGAATACTGTTTCGAGTGATACTCGGCTCCTCCCGCTTAACGAGCATTTCAATTACAATTTATCCCGCCGCTCCTCAGGAGAGATGACGTGAGCAGACGCTGCTCACTGATTGGCTGAGAGGTGAGGAGAGCCCAGAAGGTTCTCTCAGAGGAAGTCTGAAGAACAACAGCATGAAGGACCACCATGTACACAGTGGATCCAGCCATCAGCGCTCTGTAGCGCCGCCCTGTGGGTCAACAGCCATGTTAGCGGCCCTTTTACTGGACCCGGACCTGTGGAGGTCATGAATGGATGGAAGGTCGGTCCTGATGATCCTCTCTGCAGATCTGATTGCTGCAGTTTGGACCTGTGAGGTTCTGTAGGTGAGCTGAACCAGACAGAGATGCTGAGCACAAGACAGACGGGATGATGGAGCTGGAGAAGATCACCAGCAGCTCCTGAGGAAGGTTAGACTTATTGAGTTTCTGCAGGACCTTCTTCCTGATGGTGTCCATGTGTGAGGACCATCTCAGGTGTCAGGTCTGGAGACACGATGGTTCCTAGGAACAATATGCTGAATTTAAAAAAGGCATCTTATTATATTTTAACAGTTTATTGAGCTGCCTGTGTTAAATACTGACTGAATAAACAAAAAAGGTGGTTTTCTCACACATTATTACCGTTTTGGTTGAGAGGCTGACTCTGCTCCGCCATGCAGCTTGGCTAAATGGGAGCTAGTTAGCCGACAACATGCGGTGTCAACGTTACATATCTTGGCAAAAGCTTGTTATATCCTACATTCTTGCTCCTCTGTTCAAAGCTTTCTTCATTGTCTTCAGTTAACGGCAGCTGGAAACAAAGGATTGTTCACTAAAGTCGCTCCGTCAGTTTTTTCTGCTTCGTCTCTCCTGATTCAGAATGTGAAGTCCTGGGGAAGGAACTATATATATATATATATATATATATATATATATATATATATATATATATATATATATATATATATATATATTTTTTTTTTTTTTTTTTATTTATTTTTTTTTCTCTGCTTTATAACAGATTCAGGAAGTCCCTCCTGATTAATGTGCACAAAATTAATTTGTTTTATTTACAGATTTTGCAGCATAATGATAAGAAAAGCCATAAATGTTATATTCTAGTGTGTTTTTATCATTTTATGAATGAGGAACATCAGCGTCAGATGTTATCCATCCAGTTTCCTCCTCTTGGTCTCTTCTTCCCCTGAGTCTGGACCAGAGGCTGGCAGTTCTGGGCCAGAACCCGTCAGAACCGGACTGTTACACGAGTGTTTTGGACCTGCAGCTCTGCCCTCGCAGAGAAACCGGATTCTTTGCCACTGAGGTGGGATTTATTTTGGAGCCAGCAGGAATCCTGGAGCTTTGGTTTTTTTTCCTGGCGCCGCCGTCTCAGCTGGCTGCAGATTCTTCTTCTCTCAGAGGAAATTAGCTTTATGAGTCCAGGCAGCGGGTCTCGCTTTATTGCGGAAATCTTTACACAAAGTTCTGATGGCTTGGCTGCTTAATACATTACAGCCCACATGCAGCTGGAGCTTTCTGGTGTCTCTCTGACTCAATGAGTCTCTCTGGGCCTGGATCCACCCATCCTGGGCGCAGTCGTCTGGACAGAACCAGCATGTGTTCAGATGCAAAGAACTTTTGGTTCTGATCCAACTTGTAGTTCCCTCGTGTTCAATGCGCTGATTCCCATCACGTCATCTGAAGGCTCTTTCCAAAGTCAGCTTCCATCAGATCCTCCAGGTTGGTGAGAAAGTTTCCTCTCTAAGGAAACCCAGCAGGTTGCATCAAGTCTCTCCAAGCAGCATTCACTCCTCCTGAAAGAGCGTAGAGCCACAGTGGACAGTCGTCTGCATTATTGATGGCTTTGCAGCAATCCCTCATACTGAGCATGCATGAAGCGACAGTGGAGAGGAAAACTCCCCTTTAACAGGGAGGAGAACATCCAGCAGAACCAGAACCAGGCTCAGTGTGAACGCTCATCTGCCTCCACCCACTGGGGCTTAGAGAAGACAGAGCAGAGACACAGAAAGCTCAGAAGCTCACATTGACCCAGGAGTACTTTCTATGTTAGAGAAGACAGAGCAGAGACACAGAAGCTCACATTGACCCAGGAGTACTTTCTATGGTAGATGGTAATAGAGGGTGATCTGCCTCCCCTGATGATGTCACAGCTAACAGAACGCCAGACCAGGTGTACCTTCTATGAAGAGAAAAATGACAGAGAACAAAAAGTTAAAAGCTGAAATAACAACAAACAATGTAGATTGGAGAGCAGTAGGAGAACTCAGCAGAGAGAGAGAAACGGACCTTAATTGACCCAAAACCTTCAAGGTTCTGATAGAAAGCTAAAAGAACTGATTGTATTTTGTCTCGTCTCTGAGTCCAAACATCCAAAGCAACTAGAGAACGACTTCATCAGAGGGAGATTAAAGTTCTGGAGCGGCCGGGTCCAGAACCGAACCTCACAGAACATCTTTGGTGTCACCTAAAGAGCGCTGCGGACAATCTGTGAGATCTGGGGGAGGATGTGAGACAGCAAAGAAAACTGAATCTGGACCGGAACCAGAACCTCCTTCAGCTGGGGGGCTTCAGGTCAAAGCTCACAGACTGATGAAAGCTACGGGTGTTCGTTGTTCTGTCGGGTTCTTCAGGATTAATGCCACATTAACTCTGGATCTGAACAGAACCACGGCCTGGTGGATCCAGAACCAGACGGGTTCTGACCCGACGTCTCAGTTCTGCGTTTGTGGTGGAACATGGAGTAGTTTGGATGTTTCTGATCATCCTCCAACATCCCAGTTTTATCAGACAGGTGGTTCTGATCCAAACTTTAGGAACCATCTGGTTCTGAACTGAAATAATTTTAGCATCATTAGTTCATTAATGCATGAATGAAATGTAAGTTCTGCCTGCTGGTTTCAGAACCTTCAGGTTCTATGCAGGAGGTTCGGGCCTGGTTCTGACCTCCATTAGAGTCCAGATCCTGGAAGCTGTCGGACTTTCCCGGCTCCAGCGTTCAGACAGGAAGTGCCGTCTCTCTGAGGTTAGAACGGATCTGGAACAAAGAGGAATCTGTCAGAACCAGAACTGGACCGGGCCCGTGTTGCTCTGTCTTCCCTCTGCAGGGTCATCACCTACGAGTGCTGTCCAGGTTATGAGAAGATTCCTGGGGAGAAGGGCTGTCCTGCTGGTACGTCACCGGACCTCTGACATCATCTGCCTTCCCGAGGTTCTGGTAAAGTTCTGTTCTGTGGTTCTGTTGCAGCGCTGCCTCTGGTGAACATCTACAACACGCTGGGCGTGGTCGGAGCCTCCACCACTCAGATGTACTCTGAACGGGCCAGGCTGAGGGAGGAGGTGGAGGGTCCGGGGAGCTTCACCTTCTTCGCTCCGAGCAACGAGGCCTGGGCGGCGCTGCCTGCGGTCAGTACCGGCGCCGCTCCGCCGCACGCCGCACGCCGCAGGTGTTCACGCCGCAGGTGTTCACGGCGCAGGTGTTCCCGGCGCAGGTGTTCCCGGCGCCGGTGTTCACGGCGCAGGTGTTCCCGGCGCAGGTGTTCCCGGCGCAGGTGTTCACGGTGCAGGTGTTCCCGCCGCAGGTGTTCACGGTGCAGGTGTTCCCGCCGCAGGTGTTCACGCCGCAGGTGTTCACGGCGCAGGTGTTCCCGGCGCAGGTGTTCACGGCGCAGGTGTTCCCGGCGCAGGTGTTCACGGCGCAGGTGTTCCCGGCGCAGGTGTTCCCGGCGCAGGTGTTCACGGCGCAGGTGTTCCCGGCGCAGGTGTTCACGGCGCAGGTGTTCCCGGCGCAGGTGTTCCCGGCGCAGGTGTTCACGGCGCAGGTGTTCACTGCGCAGGTGTTCCCGGCGCAGGTGTTGACGGCGCAGGTGTTCACGCCGCAGGTGTTCCCGGCGCAGGTGTTCACGGCGCAGGTGTTCCCGGCGCAGGTGTTCACTGCGCAGGTGTTCACGGCGCAGGTGTTCCCGGCGCAGGTGTTCACGGCGCAGGTGTTCCCGGCGCAGGTGTTCCCGGCGCAGGTGTTCCCGGCGCAGGTGTTCACGGCGCAGGTGTTCCCGCCGCAGGTGTTCACGGCGCAGGTGTTCACGGCGCAGGTGTTCACGGCGCAGGTGTTCACGGCGCAGGTGTTCCCGGCGCAGGTGTTCACGGCGCAGGTGTTCACGGCGCAGGTGTTCACGGCGCAGGTGTTCACGGCGCAGGTGTTCCCGGCGCAGGTGTTCACGGCGCAGGTGTTCCCGGCGCAGGTGTTCACGGCTGTCGTTGTGCTGCAGGAGATCCTGGACGCTCTGGTGAGCAACGTGAACATCGAGCTGCTGAACGCTCTGCATTACCACATGGTGAACCGGAGGCTGACCTCCGAGGAGCTGAGGCACGGATCCTCGTTCTCCTCCATGTACCAGGACTCCAACGTCCACATCCACCACTACAGCAACGGGGTGACCTAACCCTCTAGAACCTTCTAGAACCCTCTAGAACCCTCTGAACCAGAGCGTAGCAGCTCTCTGGTGCTCCGCGGTTCTGGTTCTGATGCTTTCCTTCTCGTCTCTTAGATCATCACGGTGAACTGCGCCCGGCTCATCAAACCCGACCAGCACGCCACCAACGGCATCGTGCACGTCATCGACCGCGTCATCACCGCCGTCTCCAACGACGTGCAGTCCATCATCGAGATCGACGACGACCTGGAGACGCTCCGCGTGAGTAGACGGCCCGGCCGTCAGCGCCGTCGGTTCTCCGCGGGTTCTCACCGACTCGTTCCTCTGGGTTCCAGACAGCCTTGGCTGCTGCGGGCCTGAACGCCATGCTGGAGGGCCAGGGCCAGTTCACCGTCTTCGCTCCGACCAACGACGCCTTCGCCAAGATTCCCCGCAGAACCCTCAACAGGATCCTGGAAGACCCCGTGGCTCTGGGAGGTGCCCGTCCAAATGCCTGACCCAAAGTCCTTTCGCTCTACTGACGTTCTGCTGACGTTCTGCTGACATTTTGTTGATGTTCTGCCAACGTTCTGCTGACGTTCTGCTGATGTTCTGCTGACGTTCTACTAACGTTCTTCTGACGTTCTGCCGACGTTCTACTGACATTCTCCTGATGTTCTGCTGACATTCTGCTAACGTTCTACCGATGTTCTGCCGACGTTCTGCCGACGTTCTGCCGACGTTCTGCTGACGTTCTACTAACGCTCTGCTGATGCTCTGCTGACATTCTGCTGATGTTCTGCTGATGTTCTACTGACTCTCTGTCGACGTTCTACTGATGTTCTGCTGATGTTCTCCTGACGCTCTGCTGACGTTCTGCTGACGTTCTGCTGATATTCTGCTGATGTTCTACTAACATTCTTCTGACGTTCTGCCGACGTTCTACTGACGTTCTGCTGACGTTTTGCTGATATTCTGCTGATGTTCTACTAACGTTCTTCTGACGCTCTACTGACGTTCCGCTGACGTTCTGCCGACGTTCTACTGACATTCTACTGACGCTCTACTGACGTTCTGCTGATATTCTGCTGATATTCTCCTGATGTTCTACTAACGTTCTTCTGACATTCTGCCGACGTTTTACTGACTCTCTGTCGATGTTCTACTGATGTTCTGCTGACGCTCTGCTGACGTTCTGCTGACATTTTGTTGATGTTCTGTTGATTCTCTACTGACGTTCCGCTGACGTTCTGCCGACGTTCTACTGACATTCTGCTGATGTTCTGCTGACATTCTACTGACATTCTACTGACGCTCTACTGACGTTCTGCTGATATTCTGCTGATATTCTCCTGATGTTCTACTAACGTTCTTCTGACATTCTGCCGACGTTTTACTGACTCTCTGTCGATGTTCTACTGATGTTCTGCTGACGCTCTGCTGACGTTCTGCTGACATTTTGTTGATGTTCTGTTGATTCTCTACTGACGTTCCGCTGACGTTCTGCCGACGTTCTACTGACATTCTACTGACGCTCTACTGACGTTCTGCTGATATTCTGCTGATGTTCTACTAACGTTCTGCTGGTGTTCTACTAACGTTCTGCTGGTGTTCTGCTGACGTTCTGCTGACGTTCTACTGACGTTCTGCTGACGTTCTGCTGACGCTCTGCTGACATTCTACCGACGCTCTGCTGACGTTCTGCTGACGTTCTCCTAAATGTTCTACTGACGTTCCGCTGACGTTCTGCTGCTCCTGTCTCCTCAGACCTGCTGAACTACCACATCCTGAGGCAGCTGCACTGTTCCGAGTCCATCGTGTCGGGGAACCCCATGGAGACGCTGCAGGGAACCTCCCTGGAGGTCGGCTGTGACGGAGACCAGATGACGCTGAACGGGAAGGCCATCGTCACGAAGAAGGACCAGCTGGGAACCAACGGAGTCATCCACTACATCGACGAGCTGCTCATCCCAGACTCAGGTACTCAGGTACTCATTTAGGAGGCGGAGCCTTGGCTGCCGTCTGTAGGCGACTGGCAGTAAAGGGAAAGATCCGCCGGTACCCGGTTGGCTTTGGGCGGCTGCGGTTGTGGCGTTGGGGGCTGGTCCACGACTTTTCCTGGTCAGCCTGCCTCAGGGCGGCCGTAGCTGAGCGCCGTCAGCGAGGGGATGTAGTGAGAAGCGCTTTGGGGTCAGGACTGGATGGAGGAACGTTTCTCGTTAGGTTAGGGTCGTTAGAGGTGCAGCAGCTGAGCCTCCTGTGTTCTTGATAAACGGCACACCTGAGCGTGTAACTGCGCTCCGTCCTGCAGCGAAGACGCTCCTGGAGCTGGCTGAGGGCTCGTCTCTCTCCACGGCCACCAGGCTGTTTGTGGACGCCGGACTCTCGCCTCACCTGGAGGGCTCCGAGGCCCTGACCATGCTAGCCCCTCTGAACAACGCCTTCAAAGGTAAAGCTTCCCTGAGCAGGTAGACAGCAGGCGGAGCACAGACCAGGTGTTGATGCTGCCTCCTGCCTCGCCCAACAGGAAGCGTGACGATGACTCCTGACATGAGGAAGCTGATGAAGAACCACATCCTGAAGCAGCAGCTGTCCTCCAAGTCCCTGTACCACGGGCAGGAGCTGGAGACGCTGGGAGGCCTGAAGCTGCGAGTGTTTGTCTACAGAAACGTAAGAACTTCATCAGCGGGTTTGTGGGCTCAGACGGCAGGCTGGTCTATAGCCGGTCTAAAGCCGGTATAAAGCCGGTTTATAGCCGGTCTATAACCGTTATAAAGCCGGTCTAAAGCCGGTCTTAAAGCCGGTCTACAGACGGTCTAAAGCAGGTCTAAAGCAGGTATAAAGCCGGTCTATAGCCGGTCTATAGCCGGTCTATAGCCGTTACAAAGCCGGTCTATAGCCGTTATAAAGCCAGTCTAAAGCCGGTCTATAGCCGGTCTATAGCCGTTATAAAGCCAGTCTAAAGCCGGTCTATAGCCGGTCTATAGCCAGTCTAAAGCCGGTCTATAGCCGGTCTATAGCCGTTATAAAGCCAGTCTATAGCCAGTCTAAAGCCGGTCTATAGCCGGTCTATAGCCGGTCTAAAGACAGTCTATAGCCGGTCTATAGCCGTTATAAAGCCAGTCTAAAGCCGGTATAAAGCCGGTCTATAGCCGGTCTAAAGCCGGTCTATAGCCGGTCTTAAGCCGGTCTATAGCCGGTCTTAAGCCGGTATAAAGCTGGTCTATAGCCGGTATAAAGCTGGTCTAAAGCAGGTATAAAGCCGGTATAAAGCCGGTCTAAAGCCGGTCTATAGCCGGTCTATAGCCGGTCTAAAGACAGTCTATAGCCGGTCTATAGCCGTTATAAAGCCAGTCTAAAGCCGGTATAAAGCCGGTCTATAGCCGGTCTAAAGCCGGTCTATAGCCGGTCTTAAGCCGGTCTATAGCCGGTCTTAAGCCGGTATAAAGCTGGTCTATAGCCGGTATAAAGCTGGTCTAAAGCAGGTATAAAGCCGGTATAAAGCCGGTCTAAAGCCGGTATAAAGCCGGTCTATAGCCGGTATAAAGCCGGTCTATAGCCGGTCTAAAGCCGGTCTATAGCCGGTCTATAGCCGGTCTAAAGCCGGTCTATAGCCAGTCTAAAGCCGGTATAAAGCCGGTATAAAGCCGGTCTATAGCCGGTATAAAGCCGGTCTATAGCCGGTATAAAGCCGGTCTATAGCCGGTATAAAGCTGGTCTAAACCAGTATAAAGCCGGTATAAAGCTGGTCTAAAGCAGGTATAAAGCCGTTCTAAAGCCGGTCTAAAGCCGGTATAAAGCCGGTCTATAGCCGGTATAAAGCCGGTATAAAGCTGGTCTAAAGCAGGTATAAAGCCGGTATAAAGCCGGTCTATAGCCGGTCTAAAGCCGGTCTACAGCTGGTCTATAGCCGGTCTACAGCTGGGCTAAAGCCGGTCTTAAGCCGGTATAAAGCCAGTATAAAGCTGGTCTAAAGCCGGTATAAAGCCGGTCTACAGCTGGTCTTCTACTGTCTATGTTTGGCCTCCAGATAGACGAGTCCAAGTAGTGCCACCTCTCTATGGCGCTGAGTACGAAGTTTTAGACGTACAGTAAGAACAGAGATGGAGAACTGTGAACTTTTAAACCCTTAGGTTTCATCGTACAGTTGAGCTCTGAGTACGCTGCTTCCCCAGACATGACGGGTTTCTCGTTGTTCTTCCTCTGCTGCCGTCCCCTGGTGCCCCTTTTTCCTTCTTTTGTTGCGCATTAAACAAGATTTCATGCTGGCAGTGGAAATAGAGTTTCCTGGTTCTGATCCGATCATTTATCGTTTTACTCTGGTATTTACTTTTATTTTAGGCGTTTCTGATGTTGCTTTAGAGCTAACTTTATTTACGTTAGCTTGTTTTTTGTCATTAAACTGTGTGTAACTCAGGTTTGCTCTTGTGGGATAATAAAGGGATTTCCCATCAATCCTAAACCTTTTATAATGCTGTTATCATTTAGTTTATAAACCGTATCAGTGTTGAATCAATGTTAGAAACCGTTATTGTTATAAAATGTTAAAGGGATTCTGGGTAGACTGAGAGCAGTGAATCATGGGAGTCAAAACTGCTCCTGATTGGCTGAACCGGCACGCTGCAGCACTGAGGCCTGCAGCGCAGGGTTGATGGTTCACATCCCTGAACGTGAAAGCAGCAGAAGAAGAGATGGTCCGTTTAGCTCATGGACATCTGGAGCATCCGGGTTGTCTCAGGTGTTCTGGTTCAGCACAGCTGGACCTGAGGACCGGGCCTCTGCACATCTGGACCGCAGAAGGTGAAGCGACCGTCCGGATGTGTTGCAACAGAACATGCAGGAGGCCTCAGGGTCAGGCCAGGTGTAGCTCCTCTGAGCTGCTGCCTCCTGTCGCGGGTTCTTTTCCTCTAAACTGACAGAACCTTCTGGTTCTGGTTCTGGTTCTGGTTCAGCCTCTGTCGTCAGTTCCCGTTCACTTGATGATGCTTCCTCCTTCTCGTCCATTCTCTTCGATATGTTCCTCCTGTCAAACGGGTCTTTAGACAGACGGGCCTGACTGGAGGTTCTGGTTCTGTTATGATGCTCCTTCCTTGTCTTCCTCTACAGAACCTCTGCATTGAGAACGCTTGCATCGCTGCCCACGACAGAACCGGCCGCTACGCCACCATGTTCACCATAGACAAGGTCCTGACTCCGCCCATGGGGACGCTCATGGACGTCCTGAAGGCCGACGACCGCTTCAGGTGAGGCTGGGCCCAGATGGGACGCTGCCCCCTGCTGGCCTGGAGCTGCAGCCTCTTCGTCCTGAAATGTTCTTCATCATCTGCTCTGCACAGAGAGCAGCTTTCTGTCTGGGTTAACCGGGCCCGCGGTTCTTCTGCTTCTTCCAGCCAGCTGGTCGGCGCCATCCAGACTGCCGGCATGACGGAGCTGCTCAACCAGCAGGGGGCGCTCACCTTCTTCGCTCCCACCGACGAAGCGTTCAGGGCGATGCCGCCGGCCGAGCTCAGCCGTCTGATGAGTGAGTGTTAAAGCCAGGCGGTTCCGATCCGGAATCTGACCCAGAACCAGCTTGGCGGGTCATTCTGCAGAACCAATCCGTTAACATTTGTCATTAAGCAACCAGGTTCTAACCAGAATCTCCAGGAAAACCCAAACGGACTGAAGTTCTGTTCTGATTTAGAAACCAGAGGGTGTAAAATCAATCCGGTTCTGCTGAGTCTGACCAGAACTGGGTTTGGTGGTGTAGGGGTGTAACAATACATCGATCCATATCGATATATCAATTAAATGATTAACAATCCAAACAAACATCGATGCAAAATGAAAAATCGTAATTTTTAAGATGAAATGCAGGCATAACACAAGATAAGAATTTTATTATTGTCCCACGGCGGAGAAATTCAGGCAGACACACAGTTACACGTAATTATTAGCAATACAAAAGAACAAACTTGTCTAGTCTAAAATTAGCTCTAAAGAAACGCCAACAATAGAAAATTAAAAAGTAAATTCCAGAGTAAATAAATATTGCTCAATGGTAAAATGTTAACAGCGGAAAAGCCTCCAGCCTGTTTTACATAAACAATACCACGATATTCAATATGGACGACAGCGCAGCAGCATCCTGACGTAGCGCAGGCGTGTGCTGGTCACCTTAACGTGTGGGAAACCGTGTAAATAACGACCGGATCAGAACCAGCGCAAACATCAGCGTGATGTAAATAGTTAGAGATTAAAGTCCATCAGCAGAAACCTTCCTTAGAGCATGAGACTGTAGTGAACAGCTGATTTATTATTATTAGCATTATTATTATTACATTAGAAGAATGATTTTTTTTTATTTAAATGCCTGATACCCGTAAGAGGTTAGAAACAAACTGATGAGATCATATTTGTGAGTTGGTATCAATGTGAATAATAACGTCAGATATTAATAAAATCGATGGTAACAGACGTCCTGATATCAGCAGATATCGTGTCGTTAACCGCTGCGCCATCGTATCGGGATAGAGCTGCTGTTTCATCTCCCTGGGATAAATGACGGGTTCAGGTGAAAACACGCAGCTTTACCCTCAGCTGTTCTGATCCAGAACCTTTTCAGCTCAGGGAGCAGATCTGAATCTCTCCAGGTCTGATGGATCAGCAGAACTTTAGACCAGCGTCAGATCTCCAAACATGCCTCGGCTCATCGATCCTGAAAACGGACCTCCTGGCCGGCCCATCCGTCACTCGGCCTGCAGGAGCGTTCAGCGCCATGTTTGGGCCGGACCTTCTCCAGATGTTTATGTGACTCAGAGTGGAAACCATCTGCTGAGCTCCAGCTGCTGACAGATGTTTGCCTCGGCTGATGGAAGTCCGGATCAGGAATGTGGGGGGGGGGATTAGCCTTTAGTTCGACGTCATGCTCTTGTTGTGTCTCCCAGTCAGAACCAACATATCCTGCTATAGCCTCATGAAAAGAGCAGAACCAGCAGTGTCCCAAATTAACTTCCTGATTCAACGGCCAAGTTGGCCGGTAGACGTAGAAATAAACCAGCCCGGAATATTTTTTTATATTAATTCTGACTCCTGCTAAATATTTCCACATAATATCACTACGTAATTAGCCTGAGCTAAACGCTAGCTGTTAGCAAACGGAGATGTGTTTGTGTACGTGTGCGTTTGTTGTCATACGGGCTGACAGCAGAGGAACATAAAGAAGCATCCTTTACTTTACTTTATTTTTTATTTAAAAGGGGACAGTGTACATTAATCAACATTGAAACAATGTAAATGTACCCGAGTTAGCTAAAGAGTGCTAATTTTCATCGGTAGTCCCCCAGCCAGGTGTAAAAAAGGAAACCTTAAAAATAATCACAAGATAAAATTACAATGCCAATTACATAAAAAACATTATGGTTAATTCATGTAAAATAATTATTAATTATTTAAATACACACAGAAAACCTTAGTGCCCACAAGTTTGGCTCTCTATAACCCATTTTTTTGCATTCTTTTTGAATGCGAAGAATGTCAAGGACTCTCTGATGGTTTCTGGAACTGTGTTCCACTGCTGAGATGCTCTTAGGGAGAAGAAAGCCTGACCAAAAGCTGTTTTTCTCCGGGGGATGATGCAGTCTTCCCTCACTGCTGCTGGAAGTGGTGCTAAACCATGTCTGATTTTATAAATTTAACATGATAAGATCCACCCAAATGATGACTGACAAACATGATTTATCTGGTGCAAACATTTACTCGCCGTCTGGCGAGTTAATTTTGGACCCTGGAACCAGGAGGGAAACAGAAATCCCAAACTGATCCACTAGGGGGAGGAATAACCCTACATTAACCTCTGGGCGGCTCATCAGCCAATCAGCTCTCAGCAGCACCTCAGGCAGACAGGTCGGGTCACTCACCTGTGTTTGTCTCTGCAGGGAACCCGCAGCAGCTGGCAGGTGTCCTCAGGCTGCACCTGGGGGAGAGCCTGCTGGTGAGCGGGGGGGTCAGCTCTCACACCCGTCTGCGGCCTCTGCAGGGCGACCACCTGGAGCTGGGCGTGGTCAGTGAGCCTTTCAGTTCTGCTGCTGATTGGTCGGTGACCTGATTACTGCTGCTTGACGGTGTTCTCTGTGTGCCTCAGAGGAACTACACCGTCTACGTCAACAAGGTTCCTGTGGTGGACGCCGACCTGATGGCGACTAACGGAGTCGTTCACGCCGTCAACAGCATCATCAAACCTCTGGGTGAGTCTCACCTCCACACCTGTCTGCGGTTCTGGTGCGGTGTCTGCAGCTGGAAACATCTGTCTTTGTCTCTGTGTTGCAGCTCCAAAGGTAGACAGGGAGCAGGCAGACGGACCTGCAGCTGCTTCGTCTGCAGTAAGGAAACAATAACTGGTCATCTGTTCAATTCAGTTTATTTAAATAGATCCAGTTTACAACACGTCGTCTCAGGGGAGAAACAGAGTTAGACTCTGAGGGACAGAACCAGCTGGATCATCTAGAAGATGAAGATGTCAGCAGCAGGTGATCTGCCTCCCCTGGATGATGTCACAGCTAACAGAACACCAGACCAGGTGTACCTTCTATGAAGAGAAAAATGACAGAGAACAAAAAGTTAAAAGCCGAAATAACAACAAACAATGCAGATTGGAGAGCAGTAGGAGAACTCAGCAGAGAGATGTCGTCCAGCAGCCTAAGCCTATAGCAGCATAACTATAGAGATAGCTCAGGGTAACATGAGCCACTCTGACTAGAAGCTTTGTCACAAAGGAAAGTTTTAAGATTAGTCTTAAAAGTAGACGGGGTGTCTGCCTCACAGACCAAAACTGGGAGTTGGTTCCACAGGAGAGGAGCCTGATAGCTAAAGGATCTGCCTCCCATTCTACTTTTAGAGACTCTAGGAACCACCAGCAGACCTGCAGTCTGAGAGCAAAGTGCTCTGTTAGGAACATACGGGGTAATCAGAGCTCTGATATATGATGGAGCTTGATTATTAAGGGCTTTATACGTTAGAAGGAGAATTTTAAATTCTATTCTTGATTTAACAGGAAGCCAATGAAGGGAAGCTAAAATTGGAGAAATATGATCCCTCTGGTTGATTTTCATCAGAACTCTTGCCGCAGCATTTTGAATCAGCTGAAGGCTTTAAACTGCATTTTGTGGACTTCCTGATAGTAAAGAATTACAATAGTCCAGCCTTGAAGTAACAAATGCATGGACTAGTTTTTCAGCATCACTCCTGGACAGAATGTTTCTAATTTTGGCGATATTCCTGAGGTGAAAAAAGGAAACTCTGGAAACCTGTTTAATAAGCCTATAGCAGCATATCTATAGAGGTAGCTCAGGGTAACATGAGCCACTCTGACTAGAAGCTTTGTCACAATAGAAAGTTTTAATTCTGGTCTTAAAAGTAATCAAAGGTTTTCCTAACGAGTCGCCAGAACAAAAGTTCCTCTGTCTGAAGTCTTGTCTCGTTTCCAGGTGGACTCCAGGAGATTCAAGAACGGTGAGAAACTCTTCCTCAGTGTGTGATCCTGGTCCGGATCCCGGTTCTGGTTCTGATTCTGTCTGCTTCCACAGATGATCTGTTTGAGAAGGTCCTGAGGAGTCGCTCCAGCAGAACCATGAACAAGAGTCAGTAACGAGGAAGGCGGCGCTCGGTGACTCCCAGCAGGACTGATTCCCCGGTTCTGACTCCAGTTGGCTGTAGAAACCGAGTTGGGTCTTTGTAAAGTGTTGTTCTGCAGAATGTTGGCGGGTCGCAGCTCCGGACCCACGATTTTGTAAAATAAAGCTGAAAGTGAGACTCCTCTACGTCAGCGTGCTTCATCTGTGCAGAACAGAACTTTGCTGGTTCTAAAAGTCCTCTCCAGCCCGGTGAGGTCAGGAGACAGAAGCTCCTGTGGTTCCTGCTGAGCTGCTAGAGGAAACTAAAGCTCAGCTGAGCGTTCTGCAAGAGCGTACCGGGGGATGAACACCTCTGAGCTCATTAAAGAGTCGCTTATTGTTCAGGAACTTGATTTAAAAAGAATTCCTGTTAAAACAATGAAACATTAAACTTGACATTGTTTTATAATCATGTTAGTAGAGCTACAAGCTAAACCAATGAGAGCTGGGCCTCCCTTCCTGACTCCCATGAGGCTTAGCACCACTAATCAATCACTTCAAGGTGGGATTAGGTTGTTTTATATATATATATATATATATATATACATATAGGCTTGAAAGACTGAATCAAAATAAGTGAATAACTAAAGAACTGAAGCCTTTTCAGCAGGTGAATAACAGAAACCTGACTCCAAAGTAGACCTGACATATGGAAAGATTTCTAGGTATCACACTTCTATTGAATTTCTGATGTTATAATTTATTATTATTTTTCCTTTCCCTTCTGACTCAGATGTGACTTTAGTTCAGAGTCAAAGAAAGAGAAACTGCAGTTGTTTGGATTTCTGAGTTATATGATAAAAGGCAACGCAGCCTAACTTCTTTGTGTTTGTTACATGTAGCATGAATCTTTGTTAACATGTTTTATGAAGAGCTAATCCAAGCGTACTAAGCGTACTATTGCTTGGATAAAGATTAATACTAATCTTTCAATAGCGGGAACAAAAGAAAGGATTGTTTTTAATTGAATTAAAAATCTATGCTAGTAATTAATACGCACAATTTTAGTATCTCAAAAAACTACAATTAAAGATTTATGAAACGGTGAAATCTAGTTAAAAAGAATTTTGCTTCACTTCTATGATTTCTGTATTGGGCATCTTGTTTTACTATAATCTTCACAGGTTCACAGACGAAGTACAATAAAATGAATGGATATCTTTACAGATCCTAAAAAGATAAAAATACATATAATAAAACACTAATACCAAAAGGATAAAATAGAAAGATACATGAGAGTCTTGAAGTGGGAAAAGGTCAAAGAGAAAAACGTGTTCTGAAGGATGAATAAAAGCAAAAAGTGCTCCAAGGTTCTGCTGCGATGAGAGAGGAGCAATATCGCCTCTCGGCTCTGCTGCTGGAACTTTATACTTAATTCATACCGGTCTATACTAATAGGCTGGTATGAATTACAGATGAGGACACAGCTCTCCTCTAGGTTAAAGGTCTGGTTTTGGAGTAGACATACTTTTTTCTTAATTTTGTCTAGTTGGAGCAGCATGGATCAGACCAGACCTTCTCCAGGAAACGTGTTCAATGATGTTCTCCTTCTTAGAGGATCTTAATTTCTGACTTTAATAAAATCAGTGATCTTTGTCTTGGTAATTAAGGGAGCAATGAAAACAGCAACATTGTCCTCTCAGGCTCTGCCTCAAGCAAAGCAGCATGTTGGTGTGACGGAGATGGACAGACGGATCGGTGCTGCATCTGCAGTAATGCAGGTCTGCTGTGGTAAAGTAAGAGCTGCCAGAAAGCAAAGCTTTATGAACTCTGAGCCAGTGTGCAAAATGTCACCATGGTTACATAATGACAAGAAAAACTCCTGATTCTGTCAGCTACCTCCCTCCTCCAAGTCAAACAAGGAGGACGAGTAGAGACAGACGGGAGAAGGAGGTTATAACTGAGACACACAGGACTAAATACACTCCAAGCACTGATCTCTATTATACACTGGAGTGCTAATATCCGCTGTTAGAACAAGTCGTTTATAACATTTATAAATATATAAATAACAATATACAAAAACATATTTACATATATGTATACCCTACACACACACACACACACACATATATATATATATACATATATATATTTATTTATTTATTTTTTATATGAATAACATGTCAAATATTTCAGCACCTAATTTCCTAGTAGTTGATAGTGTTACTACATCCACTGACTGTAGAATTACCTGTGAAACGTTTACACACAGCCAGAAAACTGCTTGTTGTTGCAGCCAAATTCTATGGGATTATGTGAGAATAGGGAGTAGCAAGATGGCGGCCAGTGACTTCAGTTCTTCGGGCAAATCAGCAATCCAGTGTAGATCAGTGACTCCAAATTATAAATTTAGAACACTGCAGACGATACCAACAGTGGAGAGATGTAATGAGAGATAAACTAGATCAAGAGAAGGTAAGAGTTTAAAGTTTTAGATTTACTTCAGTTAGATTCAGGGCATATTTTAAGTTTTTTTTAAATTAACAGGATTATTTAAGAGGCTGTAGTGCAGGTAAATTTCAAACTCTGATCCACACTCCTATTCAGAAGGTGGCGGTAATGCGCATCTTAAAGCTGAATGCCAACCACTATGAAACAGAAGAAGAAGAAGGTCCTCCAGGGCGGCAGGGGGCGCTGCGGCTGCGTCTCTAGTCTCTGTGTCTTCCTGCAGAGAAACGCGGTGTTCTGTGAGGATGTTCTCCGTGTTAAAGGAGCGGGTCGGGGAGATTCTGCTGCCCGGAGATGAGTTCTGCTGCGGGCCCCAGGACACCCTCCCCCTGACGGACAGCGGGAAGCCGGAGCGGCTGGTGGCCGGACCGGGGCTGCGACTGAGCGGTGACCGTCTGCTGGTGAGCCGGAGCGGCGTGCTGAGACACAAGGAGCCCAACAAGTTCTGGATCGAGTCACAGCAGCGGAGGGTGAGTCCGGTTCGGTCCGAACTTACAGCCGAATTATTGTTTGGATCCATCGGATCCAGGAACACGGAACCAAACTGTCCTGGCAGTTGATCCTGAAGAAATAAACCAAGTTAAATGTAAAATCAGATAAAACCGAAGCGGAGTTTCACGCTGTTGTATGAGCTGCGTGTTCTCAGGCTCAGTCACCATGAGGTCCAAATGTACCAGGTCTGGTGCATTTGCTGCTGGGTTCTGGATCATTTACCGGGCCAGCCAGGATCGTTGTCCTGCTGATGAACCAGTTTGGACCGAACCGAACAAAATTGAAAGTGATGAACACGACCAGAACAGAAAATAGAAAGTTTTCAAAGACAGAAAAGTGATCAGATATTAATAATAATAATAATAATAATAATAATAATAATAATAATTTATAATGGGGCAACATCAGTTACTCTGGAAATGTTTAGACCTTTAATGATAAAGTCTAAATATGTCCCTGTTGGTGCGTTGGCTGTTTAACATGTTGAGTTAAAGCAAAGTTTCTAAGAGTCACAGAGTTCTTCTGCTCCTCTGCTGTCAGCGTGAAAGTTTTAGTCTCACACAATAATTAATCAGATAGGAGGTCATTAAATTAATTAAAAAGTTAGATTTGGACCGAGGAGGCCTGTAGAGTCTGAAGCGGACCTCCTGGGGTTCTGGACATTTCTCTGAGATTGGGCTGAACCTGCTGGACGTCCATCCTGGGATGATGTTCCTCTCTGGAGAACGATGGACCTCAGAACTGAGGCTGAATGATTTTGGAAAATAATCTAATTGCGATTTTTTTTTTCTTAATATTGCAATTTAATGCGATTTTTTTTTTTTCCAGTTTAATTTATCATGTCTTTTTAAACATATACAAACAACAAATCATTTTGTTTCCTCGCTGTGCAGATTAGTTGCTAAAACACCCACAGCATCTAAACTCAGAGCAGAAATGATTACGTTCTGCCTACAATATATTTCAACCAAAATTGCAATTTTGAGTTTTCTCTGCGTTAACCACAAGCAACAAAAATGACCTCTAAATAAAGATGTTTGTAAACAAGGACTATTTAAAACAAGAATGTTTAATATTTCTATTAATCAGAATATTGTTCAAGAGAACAGCTTTTAGTTGATTTGGACATCAATCCTTGTTGAACATAAAGTGCAACCAACAAGCAAGTCTATGTATTAAACTGATTGACCTGTACTTAATGCTATGTATGATTATATAAACTCTAAAACAAGTAATAAAATTAGATTGTCTCACTGCTGCAACTCTCTTCCCTTCCATGTGGAGGCAAACCCACTTTAAACATTTTACCAACTTCTAATGGACGTGTTTGATTCCCTGATTGTTAAATAGCCAAAAACTGCAGACTCTGCGATTTGGAAATTGCGTTTTTTTTAAAATCGCGATTATATTGAAAATGCGATTAATTGTGCAGCCCTAATCAGAACCGGTCCCAGGTTGATGGGCGGCATCAGTTGCTGGTACCGGGCTGGTACCGGGCCTCCTATGTCCCGTGGACCTGCTCACGCTCGGCTCTGTGTCCTCAGTACGTCCCCGCCAAAGGAGAGACGGTGATCGCCGTGGTGACGGCCAAAGCCGGGGACGTCTTCAAGGTGGACTTTGGAGGAAGCGAGCCGGCGTCGCTGTCCTACCTGGCGTTTGATGGCGCCACCAAGAGGAACCGGCCCAACGTCCAGGTGAGTCCAAAAAGGTTCTGAGCTGCAGCGCTGCGGACGGCTCAGCCCGTTTGGAGGCCCTGAGCTCCACAGCACCGGTTCTGACCCAGGTTAGCTGCAGCAGCTGACTGGATCTGCACGGGTCCGATTTAAGAGTCAGACCGGGTCGAACCGGGTCAGAACCGGGTCCGGCTGAAGCCCTGCTCTCTCTCCTGTGCAGGTGGGCGACCTGGTGTTTGCTCAGTTCATCGTGGCCAACAAGGACATGGAGCCGGAGCTGGTGTGCATCGACGGGTCGGGCCGGGCCAACGGGATGGGCGTGTTCGGCGCCGGAGGTCTGCTCATCAAAGTGTCTCTGGGCCTCGTGAGAAGGTAACTCGCCTGAGGGCTCCGACCCGAGTCTGGTCCTGGAGAACCTTCGGCGTGCCTGGTTCTAACCTTTAGAAACTGTGTCCTGGTTCTGTTGGGTTCTGATGAATCCGTCTCCTGTCTCCGCAGGCTCCTGGTTCCGAACAGCGAGCTGCGGGCCGACCTGCAGCAGCTGTTCCCCTGCGAGCTGGTGGTCGGGATGAACGGCCGGGTCTGGGTCCGAGCAGGAACCGTCCAGCAGACGCTGATTCTGGCCAACCTGCTGCAGAGCTGCGACACCATGACGGCGCCGCAGAGGCAGCAGCTGTTCAGGCGGGTCCAGCAGGGGGCGCCGTAGCAGCTGGGGTTCTACCCGAGCTCACTTATTGGTTCTGATCGATCTTTTTTTTTATTGGTTTATTAACGGATCACATTGGTGCGGCTCGGATGAAAGGACCGACCCGTGTACTGACCCGCATCGTGTTTTGATCAGAACCTGACAGAGAAACACCAGCAGGAGAGGTTCTGAAAGGAACCCAGTCAGTCTGGGCTGGTTCTGTGATAAAGTTCTGTTTCTGCTAACAGAAACATCTGGACCCGTCTGCATGGAGCCGGTTAGACTGAGGATCCAAAGGACCAGCTGGTTCTGTGTGGTGGACCAGAACCGATGGACTTCCTTGTGTTTGTGTGAATGAAATGACTGGTTCAGGGGGACGGTTCTGGTTCAGGTTCTGGTTCTGTCCTCCTGGGCTTCAGCAGTTTGGGTGTTTTTTTTGTTATTAAACTCATTTTGGGTTGAATAAAAAAAGGTTCTTCTTCGTGAAACTCGGATCGTTTCTTTCTGGTTCTGAAACCGGCCCATAAGTGTCTGTGTGCGCTGAAGGTAGTAACTTTGCTAAAAGAACCAGTAGAGGTGATGCTGACCCGTTTCTGTGGGAACCTTTCAGCGTCTCGCTGGAGAACAGAACCAAGGAACCTGTTGGACCTCAGCTCTGCTGCTCTCACCTACCGGGTCGTCACTAGAAACCTCGGTTCTGATTGGTGGAGGCTGCAAACCGGGCCAGTGTTCCAGAGGGATGGAGGCTGCGGCCCAGTTGGTTCTGATGTCTGGGTTTTAAAATTTCTGTTAGCCACTAAATGTTCACACTGATGACGGGTTTTACTGACTGGGTCAAAACATCAGGTACCAACTCCACGACTAGAACCCGCTCAGTCACAGAGGCAGGTCCGGTCTGCACCAGTAGAACCACGGGGGAACCAGTGCTGGGTTTTACACACGTACCTGCTGAGACAGCTCAAGTTCTACAGGGACCCGCTAATGACCCGTTTATGTTCATCTGTGCTGAGGCAGGGAAACATCCAGAACCTGCAGAATAACGGGCCCAGGACATCAGAACACCCACTGGGTCGGCGCTAAACCTAAAACAGAGCATCGCTGTGAATAAGGTCAGGACTTGGGCCTAGTCCAAGTCTGTGACCCGGACAGGGGAACCGGAACCAGGCTGAATGGTTCTCGCTGTGGACCAATCAGCAGCTCCGATTGGAACTAATATCAGTTTAAATATTAAACAGATGCAACATCTGACTGGATCCCCACCAGTCCAGAACGTCACAGAACTTTAGACCCACTCAGCTGCAAGTTCCCTGGTTCAAATCCCAATTATTCTCTTCGGATCCCTGAGCAATACCCTTGGCCCTGAAACACAGAGCCACACAGCCGCCCGCTGCTCGATAAATGTTTAATTTAGAGAACAAATGTTGGATTGATAAAGATTATTACAGGGAAGCCAGAAAGCGAGCGCTCTGCTTTAACTAATATGCAACCACTCTTTTTGTAGTATTATAAATATACATCTTTATGAACTTTCAGGGCAGAAACCATCCTGGGAGGATGGCTTTAAACTCTGTTTTATACATATTTACCAGGCTTTAAGATAGTAATTAAGCTGTTGGGAATAAATAAAATAATGTTTTGTCTGACTGTGAAAAAAAAGTCTCTACTGCATGCTTTTATTCTGAAAGCGCCCCTGCAGACTGACGCGATGTTAGAAAGTCAACCTGAAGCAGTAAATTATCCCGACTAACTGCGCTACCCACAGACATGAATACGTAGACGCCGCGTCCTCGGGTGAGAGGCGTGCCGACAGAGCGGCCATCTTAGGTCAGACCTAGCTGCGCTCAGAGAGAATACAAGTCAATTCAGAAAAATGTACTTTATGTTTTCAGACACTCTGAATGCGGTGAATTCTCACCCGATTTCCAGATAAATCAACTGACTGAAACGTCACCCCTTTAGGGGCTACATGGGACCAATTGAATGAAATTAAATTATTGTCTAACTTAATATAATTTCGATTTTGTATTGAAAGTAAGCAAACTTCCAGAGCTACGTCCCAGGAAGCCTGACTTTTACTCCGCTTATGGGTGCGCAAATAAAAGGATAGGCCTACTAGAAACCAGATCCTGGGGAATTACTTTCCATAAGTAAGATTTTATAATAGATATTCCTCATGCTTTACAGTTACAGTTTTTCTGGCATAAACACAATATGTGCTAATGGGTAGCAGGGATGGAAGCAGAGAAAAGTACATTAAACACCAAAAACAAACAAAATGGTCCTAAATTACTGGATAGACATGATTTGTGGTGGGGGGGATATTATACAGTTTTTGCTATGATTTTGTAATGTATTTGATTCTTAGATGCGTAAGGTTTTTTGTTGATTTATTTCCCCCCAGATTGCGGTTTGTAATATATAATTTTTAAATGCTGTTATGAGCACCTCTGCTCTCACTTGTCTGTATATAGTTTTGCTCCTATGTAGATCAGTGCTGTTGTCTGTAGATCGGTGTCTGTGTACATAGCCTATACATACAGTATATATATATATATATATATATATATATATATATATATATATATATATATATATATATATATATATATATATATATATAGGAAGAAAGAGAGAGAAATTTATGTGTGTATAAATTGTGTGTGTATATTGGATTAATATATAACTGCAAAATATGTAAGTGCATGTACATTTTTCATCCAGTTTGACTTCAATTTAAATAGTTTTGGTTCTGAATAAATATATGTAATCTGTCTGAAATGTCACGAGCGTTGTGAACATATGATTAAAATGAGATCTGAGCTGCCTCCTATTCATTTTGACAGCAGATGTCTGATCTGTGGTCTGACCCAAGATGGCCGCCATGTAGGCACGTCGGCCCAGCGGCCGGCAGCGTACAATGGGGCGTCTACGTATATGATGTCTATGGCGCTACCTGCTGCTGTTAGCAAACACGGGGAAAGTTAGCCGCTACAGCTACAGCTAGCAGCTACTTCCTACAGGCTGGAGCTCAGCCAATAGGCGAGAAGCTGAGGCGGTGACGCTGCTCCAAACCCCGCCCCTCTGTTTTTACATCGACAGCGGCAGTCAGACCACGTGGGAAAGGAACAAAATGCCTCATGGAAATATTGGAGGTGGAAACATATTAGTGTATCACAATTAAAAGGATGATTAAATAATTTTTAGAAATACATTTTTTAAAGTGAAAAACATTTGGATTTAAATGATCAAATAAAAAGGAGTGAATTTGCAATAAATACACAAGAGAAAATATATTGTTCAAGAAAAACATGATTGAGTAAGGGGAAAAATCACTTGTAATAAATACAAAAAGAATAAAGAGTTCAAGAAAAACGAATAACTGAAAATGAGTGGTTTAAGTAAATATGTAATAAAGCAAAAATATGTATTTTTAGCTATTTTCTGGCCCTGTAATTTTATTGCTGTATGTATTTTGAAGTATGGCAGGATTTGGTCCTCCATACTTGAGTTCCCCCTCAGGACCTGCTGTGAAGAACAACACAAACACTCAGATTTCAGTTTTTCTGTATTTGCCAACGTTCCGGTTCTTGGACCGGTTTTCATGACACCAGTCCGATTAAGGCACATTACAGGTGATTGTTCCACACAGTTTGGTCTGCAGACAAACAAACAGGAAGAGAGGCAGTGACCAACACACATTCACACTGATCAATAATCACTCGTCAACAATCAGACGAGCTGGTCCAGTCCGGCTGTCAGCTGACCCGGTTCAAAGGATCAACAAGGTCTTTGGTACCAACAGCTGCAGGAAGGCTCAGGCCTCAGTCAAAATCAATCCATAATCATTTACCCTCAACGTATCTGATTCACCAGCTGATCATTAATATACACACTGATCCCTGATCAATGGACCGGGTTCTGGTCAGGATCAGACATGATTATCAATCACACATCAGACTGCAGTTTGGACCTGGTTCTGATTCCGATTATTCTTAGACAATAAACCCGAATCATGTTCTGACCCGGCTTGTGAGGCGGACGACACGAGAGATTAACTCAAAACGTTTGGTCCAGTTTCTTTAGTCCTGAACCAGAACCTTCAGCCTCTCTGTCACCAAACAGAACCTCCTGGCTCAACAGATTGTCCTCACTTTTAGAAGTTCTGTTAGAACGTCTGTCAGAGAAGCTGACCAATCAAATTGTCAGTTTTTAGCCCCGCCTCTAACCCAGAAAAATCAAGATCCGCCCAATAATCTCTGATCTGATTGGATCAAATACTAAAAAGCTCCTGGTACCTACAGAATCAACCATAACCTGACCCACCCCCCCACCCTGCTTGTTAACCAGAACCCATCTCCCACTCAGATTTTCAAAATAAGAGCCTTTTGAGAGATGTGCTGCAGCAGCGTCTGATTGGCTCCAGCCGGCCAATCAGAAAAGTCCTCAAGGCTTGACAGAAAAAAAATAACATTCAGTCTGTTTGTGCAACAACAAATGAGTCCAGCGGGCCTGGTTCAACAGAACCAGAACTGCTATTTAAAGCTTCAAGTGTCAAAAACTGCATGAGTCCGGCTCCGGTCCGGTCCAGCGGGCCCCATGCCTCAGGGCTTTCCCACGTTCACTGTGATCTTGGTGAACAGGTCGAACTTCTCCAGCTGCACCACGCTGTAGGTCAGCGAGTTGATGCCGTCTTTGTGCATCGTCTCTCGTGTGTGGGCGATCCGGTCGAACCTGGAACCAGAACCAGAACCACAGAAAGCCGTTAGGATCAGCATGTGAGTGCCAGATCACTGAGGTGTTAGAAGTGGTCCTGATGGGCGGCCGAACACTGAGCTATATTATACACTGGAGTGCTGATTTAGCCTGAAAAACTGAAGTCACTGGCCGCCATCTTGCTCCTCCCTACTCTCACAGAATCCCACAGGATTTGGTTGCAACAACAAGCAGTTTTCTGGCTGAGTGAAAACGTTTCACAGGTAATTCTACAGTCAGTGGATGTACTAACACTATCAACTACTAGGAAATTAGGTGCTGAAATATTTTACATGTTATTCATATTAAATATATATATGTATATATAAGTATGTGTATATGTATTTATGTATATATATATATATATATATATATATGTATACACACATGTAAATATATGTTTTTGTATATTGTTATTTATATATTTATAAATGTTAAACATATAAATTTAAATGAATAAAATGCAAAATATTTCAGCACATGACTTTCTCAGTACTTGATATTTTTAGAACATAACATAAAACTATATGGCATTTGACATTTTAAAAGTTTTAATCCCCCCCTGAACATGAGAAAAATCCTCGTTATTCGATGCTGTAGCGCACATATTCCCTAGTTACTGGAGGAAAATAGGGAGTACCAATATGGCGGCTGGTGGCTTCAAAGCGAATCGTTCAGACGGTGATTAGCACTCCAGTGTATTATATAGCTCAGTGCGGCGGAACCGTTCCGTGACCCGGTTCTGTGACCCAGATGGACCAAAGAGAAACACCAATAATGGTCCAAAAAGGTCGAGGACGTGGCGCCTGCCAACAGAACCTGAAAGCGTCCGTACCTCTGAGGGTTTGGGTCGTTCTGCTTGTCCCGGTTGTGTCGGATCATGCGGCACTTTCCAACGTCCCCGCTGGGTCTGGAGATGCTCATCCCTTTGGAAGCAAGCCTGGAAACAGCAGGAGGAGGATCAGCAACACCTGAGCTACAGCGCCGGTTCTGAACATTACGCTCCACCCTGGAACCCCAGCACCAGAACCGGTCCAGTTGTGCTGCATGGAGAAGTGGAACCGTTGCCCTGCGTCAGCTGCTGGGCGGTTCTGGCCCCAGAGAGCTGATAGACTACGGTGGTCTACATGATCCAGAAACACAATAAACACACAGACTGGACCATTACTGCACAAAGCTGACCCGGCTGAACAGAACCATGTTGGACCTGACCAGATATAGTCCAGACAAACGAGCAGAGCTGCACGGCTGTCATCAGTCCTCCTACTTTACCCAGAATCCTCAGTCATCAATCGGTTCTGATCAGAACCACTGAGCTGGGTTTTGCTGTTCAGAGTGATTTTATCAGTTTCCAGCCACGTCTCGTCTGGTTCCTGATCCGCTTCCTGTCTGCGGTCCGATGAGCCCTCAGGTGAGCCTACCTGTTGTAGATGTCGTCATCCTCTCCGCCCCAGCCCCAGTAGTTGTTGGGGAAGCCGTTGATCTTCAGGTACTGCTCTTTGCTCATGGATGAAACCCCCCCGAAGTACTGGTTGTAGGGTAACCTGCAGGAGAACAGAACATCAGGCCCAGCAGCAGCAGAGCAGCAGAACCTTCACCATCTACACAGAACCTGTCAGACTACAGCAGCTGAAACTCCAACAGGGTCACCACCACAATCTCAGGCTCCATCAGCTGCACTTCTTCCAGAGATCCCTTAAAAAAAGATGCCTCACTCTGACTAAAATAAATATATGTTCAGCAGCTGAGGTTCTGTCGGTCCAAAAAGGCTCTCACTGTTTTCTGGGCCAGGCTGTTTAGCACTACGGTGTTAATTAGGTTGGGTTTAGGTCAGGGTTAAAGGTGTGTGCACTAAACGAGGATGTGTGTGTGTGTGTGTGTGTGTGTGTGTGTGTGTGTGTGTGTGTGTGTGTGTGTGTGTGTGCGCACGCTGAACTGTAGTAAACAGGAAACAGGAAGTGAGAGCCTGAGCACATGGAGCAGTTTCAGGGACCATCTCTTCCTCTGTGGTGTCTCTGTCAGCACTTCCTGTTCCTGCTGACCTCAGCGTTTTTTTATCGGGACGCGTCTCGGGTTCTGGTTCAGATCGAGCTTTGAGACGACATGATGGGAAGTTAAATAAACTGATTCTGAGTCTGGAGAATGAGTCGGATCAAACTGGACCTCTGCAGGGATCAGTGTAGAACCCTATCCCAGAACCTGTACTGAATCAGTTCATGTCCATAGTTCTCCTCTAAAGGTTCTCGGTTTCATTTACACACATTAAAGCAATAACAAGAATAGTAATAATCTTAAAATAACATAAAAATTATAATAATTCAATCCTCTAAGTACTTCTGAGGACCAGCAGGAGGAACTTTTTTGTAAGGGTTCTTATAAAAATAACCTAATTCATGTAATTTTACACTTTATTCTTAAAATATTACAACTTTATTCTTACAATTTCCCACCAAAAACAGAAAAGGAAATCTCACCCACCAGTTACGGTTATTTTGTGGGTCGCAGAGTGAAAAGGTTGGGAACCCTCGGTACTCATGAAAGAGGCAGAAATATGTTGTTTCCTCAATTTGTGAGAGAAACTCGTTTTGAACAAGGGAGCCTAGTTTTAACTTTTTTTTTTCCAGTAGTTTTGCAATATGGGGTTTGAAAGTGAGATTATCGTCTCTGTAGTGATGCAAGGATTGTTAGAGGATTTTACTAAATCAACGGGGAGATAGTCGGGAGAATTCCCATCGAAACGTGTGACTAAAAGTAGATCTGAGTGACGAGATTTCAGGGAAAACCTTTGATTTCTGAGAATTTTACCTTGGTGAAATAAAAGTTTTTCACAAAGCATCTCAGACCTCCAGAGAGCTCAAAGAGTGACAAAAAGTGAGGAGGAGAGAGGACTTTTAGTGAGAGTGTGAAACAGAGAGAGCTGATTGGCTGATCCATTAAACAGAGAGAGCTGATTGGCTGATGAGGACATTAACTTCTTAACAATCATACAATTATTATTATGTAGATAAGATAAACTTTATCATCCCTATAGAGGGAAATTAATTGGTTACAGTGGGCTGATGACTAAAAAGTGCGGCTCTAGTAACGTCATATTATTCAGGATAAATAAAGAAAAAAAGTTCAGAAGTGTTCTCGATAAGCATTTTAAGAAATGGAAAAAGTAAAAAAATATATCCATAAAAACTCTAGACGGGATAAAAGAGGCGATTCAGGGTTTTCTGTGTTGTTCATGATGACGTCGGCATCAGAGCCTAAATGGTCGTTAGAGACGTGAGAACGCTTTATACCAAATAGACGGAGTAAACTTATAGGTTTAGGACTTTAGGACTCCAGAACCGTCGTTCCTCCGGACCCACAGGTACTCCTACCTACGAGCAGTAAGCCTGAGATCTCACCTGAAGCCGAACTTGTCCATGGACACGGACAGGTGTCTGGGTTGGCTGAAGCACCTGTAGGTGTTGCGGTCGTCCATGGGGATCAGGTCCACGTCGCTGAAGACGAAGCAGTTGTAGTCGTACTCCTTCAGAGCCTCCATGTAGCCCACGTTCAGCAGCTTGGCCCGGTTGAAGATCTCATCCCCGTCCTGACGCGCACACACACACACACACACACACACACACACACACACACACACACACACACACACACACACACACACACACACACACACACACACACACACACAGGTGAGGCGCTGATGTGGTGTAGACGGGACTATCTGGGCCTGAGCAGGACTGGTTCTGCTGGTGGGGGGTCTCAGACGCTGCCCGCTGAAGGCAGAGAAGCGCCTCAGAGTAGAAGCTGCAGCAACAAACTGAACATAAAAGGTTTTCTGTAATCCTGTGTTTGACGCGCCGAGCAAAGCGTTGGTCTGTGAATGAACGATGATGTAGAAACGAAGCGGCGCCGCCTCTCCCTCCACCAACACACCTCTGCAGCGAGAACAACGTGCCGCCAGTCCGGCCAGCTGCTGTGATTGGTCAGGACTGGAGGGCGGTGCTTAAGTTGGAGAAGTGGAAATGTCATTTTCCGTTTTTAAACTTGTCAGCGCTGTTCCAAAAAAAGGTAAAAAACAAAGCAACTGGACTTGTTTTCCGCAGTTGAAGACGTTTCGCTTCCTCTCCAGGAGCTTTCTCAATAGCGTACCGCGAGCGAGCTATTTTTAGAAACGTAACGTCACGATGACGTCACATCACGTGGTACGCAGTAGGACAAGCTTGCATAGTCCGCCGCTGTTTCGCTGTAAAACAGGCGTGCGTTAGCCTAGGTTTTACTCGGTAAACGACTGCTTTTTCCAAATCTAACACCATGGTTTTTAAACATTGTTGCTATGGAACGTGCAACAGCGACTCGAGGTACGCTGATCGGCCGCATATGAAGGATGTTTTCTTCAAGACTGCCAAGGAGAAATGTGTGCGCTGGGTACACCGGTGCGGTCGGCCTACATATGTAGCAAGCATTTTGTTGGAGGAAAGGGCCCAACCGAAGAACATCCTGACCCAATTCCAGCGACATCAAGTCAAGGTAAGAGTATTTTGGTGGCCGACATGTTAATAAAGTAGCGCCTGCTACCATGACAGCATATAGGCTATCCTGGTAGCAGGCGCTAACATGATAGCCTGCTACCAGGATAGCTTACTCAAAAACATTTCAAATGAGACAAACATTAAACATATACCGATCCCTGGACGGTGATTACAAACAGAAAAAAAACGGCCGACGACGCCATGACCGCCGCGCAGGAAAAAAAAACAAAGCTTACCGTTCATCAACTCGGCCTGTTTTCCGTTTTTTTTAAGCCCTCGACACTCAAGCCATCGTTTGAGCTGAAGGTTGGTGTGTTCTTCGACAGTTCGACCAGTAATCCGTGCGCCTGGGACATCGTCTTGGGAAAGTTTAACGGCTGTAAAGTCGGTCAGATCGCTGGTTCTGTTGTGTGTGTAATAGCTGGTTGCTATGGGCGTTCTCTACCGGTATGCCCTACCTAAGTGGCAAAAGGGGCGTTGCTCTTGAGACGGTGACGTCACGTGCGCGGTACCCCATTCAAAAAGTCTGGGTCAATTAAGGTCCGTTTCTCTCACTCTGCTGAGTTCTCCTACTGCTCTCCAGTCTGAATTGTTTGTTGTTATTTCAGCTTTTAACTTTCTGTCTTTTTTCTCTTCATAGAAGGTACACCTGGTCTGGCGTTCTGTTAGCTGTGACATCATCAGGGGAGGCAGATCATCCTCTATTACCATCTAACATAGAAAGTACTCCTGGACTAATTTATGTCCAGGCCGGTTTCATTAGTTTGTTTTTTTAAATTGTTCAGTGAAAAGCAACATCTGACTTTTATTGGTTGACTTTAGTCAGTTTGAAGTCATTTCAGAGATTATTGAGGGATTTCCCTTTGATAACTGAAGGGCGCCTACAGTTTTGTGTTTCAGTAGGAAATCCTGTTTGCCTGGCAGGAAGCCGCCGGTTCAGCTTCTGGTTCCTATAAAGAGTTTAAAGCTTTAACTAATAGTTTGGAAAACAACTTCCTGTGACGTCAGATGACCACTTCCTGTTTGCAGGTCTTAAAGGTTAGTACAAAGCTCCCACTGTCTCACCTGGACAGGTAACCGGCTCAGCAGGTTCAGACCTCTGGCGTCTCATCTGTGCTGTAATTCAGCGATAATCTGAGCGGCAACAGAACCGCATCTTTAATCCCACCTGAAACCCGAGATGTAATTTATAACGCGACTGCCTGTTACCTGCGTTTGCTGCGTCGTTTACCTGTCAGGTGAGCTCAGGAGGCAGAAACAGAGACAAGCAGCAGACAGAAACAAGAGAAGAAGAAAGCTGAATTACCGTAGCGACCCCTTAGCAACAACCGCTG
This sequence comes from Fundulus heteroclitus, assembly GCF_011125445.2. Classification (NCBI taxonomy): domain Eukaryota; kingdom Metazoa; phylum Chordata; class Actinopteri; order Cyprinodontiformes; family Fundulidae; genus Fundulus; species Fundulus heteroclitus. The sequence goes on from NC_046383.1 coordinate 15,348,751, forward strand.
CCATTGGCAGAGACCGAGAAGGGGCGGGTCTCAGCAGCTCCACAACCACAGCCATTGGTCAGAAAGGCCTGACATGCAAAGAGAGGGGGAGGGGCAGGTGAAAGGGCGGAGCTTAAACTGAGGAGGACGAGCAGGAGAAGCAGAAAGAAGAAGAAGAAGAAGAACATGGTGAGTGAGAGCAGCAGAGTCAGAGTGACATCATGGTTACCGTGGTTCATATCTGCGTCAGTGTGAGCGTGCACACGTCATACATGCACCTGGATCACTACACGCACCAGAACCTGCACTGATGGACTGAGCTCACCTGTGGGCGGGGCAAACCGATCCCTGCCCGGCCCACAGGTACAGGTCCACCAGGTGAGCGGCTGCTCGTTCACCTGAAGGAAAACTCTGAGGCTCAGCGGCGTCAGGGACAGGTCCCCACACGCTCTGGTCAGGTGATACACACCGTTACCTGGATACAAGCCTGAAGGCTGTCAGCAGCTTCCTCTGAAAACACCTGGATCAGAACACCTGGCGGCGTCAGCTGCAGCTCAGAGGCAGACCGACTGTTTAAGGATCTTTGACAGTTTATGAGGCTGATTTACTCTCAGCTAGCAGTAAATTATTGTGCCTCTGCAGTTAATCCTGTTTTCATTTCCTCATCTGAGGAATTCCTGCTGGTGTTCCTGAACTCTGTGGTCCTGTTCAGCGCCGCTCCCACACCTAAAGACGACTCACCTGTTCCAACACACCTGTGTGCTGAAGCAGGGAACCGTACTAATCTGACCTGAGAACCCTTGATGTTTAGATCAGAGTCTTAATTATGCTAAACTAAACAGTGGCGCCGTGTTCTGGATCAGTTGTTGACAGAACCAAGTCACAAGTTAAAGATCTGAAGGTAAAAGACTTCAGGTCAGAGTCTGTTGGTCCGAGCGTGGATCAGTGGGTCAGTGACTGTGTTCAGTGGGTCAGTCTATGAGTCAGTTCAGCGGGTCAGTGACTGTGTTCAATGGATCGGTCTCTGTTCAGTGGGTCAGTCTGCGAGTCGGTTCAGTGGGTCATTCTGTGAGTCAGTTCAGTGGGTCATTCTGTGAGTCAGCTCAGTGGGTCATTCTGTGAGTCAGCTCAGTGGGTCATTCTGCGAGTCAGTGACTGTTCAGTGGGTCAGTCTGTGAGTCAGTGACTGTTCAGTGGGTCAGTCTGTGAGTCAGTTCAGTGGGTCAGTCTGTGAGTCAGTTCAGTGGGTCAGTCTGTGAGTCAGTTCAGTGGGTCAGTCTGTGAGTCAGTTCAGTGGGTCAGTCTGTGAGTCAGTTCAGTGGGTCAGTCTGTGAGTCAGTTCAGTGGGTCAGTCTGTGAGTCAGTTCAGTGGGTCAGTCTGTGAGTCAGTTCAGTGGGTCAGTCTGTGAGTCAGTCTGTGAGTCAGTCTGTGAGTCAGTGACTGTTCAGTGGGTCATTCTGTGAGTCAGTGACTGTTCAGTGGGTCATTCTGTGGGTCAGTGACTGTTCAGTGGGTCATTCTGTGAGTCAGTGACTGTTCAGTGGGTCATTCTGTGAGTCAGTGACTGTTCAGTGGATCATTCTGTGAGTCAGTGACTGTTCAGTGGGTCATTCTGTGGGTCAGTGACTGTTCAGTGGGTCATTCTGTGGGTCAGTGACTGTTCAGTGGATCATTCTGTGAGTCGGTGACTGTTCAGTGGGTCATTCTGTGAGTCGGTTCAGTGGGTCAGTCTGTGAGTCAGTTCAGTGGGTCAGTCTGTGAGTCAGTTCAGTGGGTCAGTCTGTGAGTCAGTTCAGTGGGTCAGTCTGTGAGTCAGTTCAGTGGGTCAGTCTGTGAGTCAGTGACTGTTCAGTGGGTCATTCTGTGAGTCAGTGACTGTTCAGTGGGTCATTCTGTGAGTCAGTGACTGTTCAGTGGGTCATTCTGTGGGTCAGTGACTGTTCAGTGGGTCATTCTGTGAGTCAGTGACTGTTCAGTGGATCATTCTGTGAGTCAGTGACTGTTCAGTGGGTCAGTCTGTGAGTCGGTGACTGTTCAGTGGGTCATTCTGTGAGTCGGTTCAGTGGGTCAGTCTGTGAGTCAGTTCAGTGGGTCAGTCTGTGAGTCAGTTCAGTGGGTCAGTCTGTGAGTCAGTTCAGTGGGTCAGTCTGTGAGTCAGTCTGTGAGTCAGTGACTGTTCAGTGGGTCATTCTGTGAGTCAGTGACTGTTCAGTGGGTCATTCTGTGGGTCAGTGACTGTTCAGTGGGTCATTCTGTGAGTCAGTGACTGTTCAGTGGGTCATTCTGTGAGTCAGTGACTGTTCAGTGGGTCATTCTGTGAGTCAGTGACTGTTCAGTGGGTCATTCTGTGAGTCAGTGACTGTTCAGTGGGTCATTCTGTGAGTCGGTGACTGTTCAGTGGGTCATTCTGTGAGTCGGTGACTGTTCAGTGGGTCATTCTGTGAGTCGGTGACTGTTCAGTGGATCATTCTGTGGGTCAGTGACTGTTCAGTGGGTCATTCTGTGAGTCAGTGACTGTTCAGTGGGTCAGTCTGTGAGTCAGTGACTGTTCAGTGGGTCATTCTGTGAGTCGGTTCAGTGGGTCATTCTGTGAGTCAGTGACTGTTCAGTGGGTCATTCTGTGAGTCAGTGACTGTTCAGTGGGTCAGTCTGTGAGTCAGTGACTGTTCAGTGGGTCATTCTGTGACTCAGTGACTGTTCAGTGGGTCATTCTCTGACTCAGTGACTGTTCAGTGGGTCATTCTGTGACTCAGTGACTGTTCAGTGGGTCATTCTGTGACTCAGTGACTGTTCAGTGGGTCATTCTGTGACTCAGTGACTGTTCAGTGGGTCATTCTGTGACTCAGTGACTGTTCAGTGGGTCATTCTGTGAGTCGGTGACTGTTCAGTGGGTCATTCTGAGAGTCGGTTCAGTGGGTCAGTCTGTGAGTCAGTCTGTGAGTCAGTGACTGTTCAGTGGGTCATTCTGTGAGTCGGTGACTGTTTAGTGGGTCATTCTGTGGGTCGGTGACTGTTCAGTGGGTCATTCTGAGAGTCGGTTCAGTGGGTCAGTCTGTGAGTCAGTCTGTGAGTCAGTGACTGTTCAGTGGGTCATTCTGTGAGTCGGTGACTGTTTAGTGGGTCATTCTGTGGGTCAGTGACTGTTTAGTGGGTCATTCTGTGAGTCGGTTCAGTGGGTCATTCTGTGAGTCGGTGATTGTTCAGTGGGTCATTCTATGAGTCGGTTCAGCAGCTGATCTGGTAGTGGATCAGTAGCAGTGGCCTGGGCCAGGTGTGGCGTACCTGGTTGATGACGTACACGCCGTAGTCCAGCTGCTGCCTCTGCAGAATGGGGTGCAGGTAGTACAGCCAGAACTTCAGGTGCTCGTCCCGCTTGCGGAACGGGATGATGATGGCGACCTTCTGCAGCGCCAGGCAGTCTCTGGGCCTGAAGCGTCCGCCCAGCTGGACGTTGGGGTTGTCCTTCTTGATCTGCTCCAGGCTCACGGGGATGTTGAACTCCACCCTCAGAGGACCCACTGGGAAGAGAGCGGTGAGAAGGTTCTTCAGACGCCGGCCAACAGGCTGCAGCTGCCGACCTCTGACCGGCTCCACGGGGAGACGCAGAGGGACGCAGCAGCTGAGACTACAGCAGAACCACCGAGAGAAACCCGAGACGTTTAAAGTCCTGGTCTGGACCGAGGAACACCTCCCATGTTTCAGCCGTTCACCGCACACAGAGCGTTAAACGTCACATTATGTGTGTAGAAATAAATCCTCTCCTTCAAATAAAACCAACAGTTCAGTCTGGCTGACCGGAACCAGGAAGACGTTTCAATCAGACCGTCTCCTGTCCTGTTTCTACATTAATTTGAGTTTAACTCCTTCTTGCTGCTCCAACTCTCTGGATGCTATAACGCTCACTGCTGCTGCTGAGGAGAACCCAGCCAGAACCAGCGCCAGGTCCAACTGCAGGGCTGGCTCGGTACCAGGTCCAGAGTTCTATCAAACCTGATGTGGTCCAGATCCAGGCTGAAGATGTCCAGCTTCTATCTCAGGATGCAGCTGTGATTTTTATGAAAAGCGGCTCGTTTGGTGATCTTCAGTAAACTGAAAACAGTTTTTATTTCTGTCGTTAAACACATTTATGTAGTTTTAATTGTTAAAAAAGATTTTTTTTTTTGTTTACTCTGGTTCTGAACCGGACCCCTGGGCTGCAGCTCATACAGCCTGGTTCCTCCACCAGGAGGAGAACATCTGGAGATGAACGGCCAACATGGACTCCAGCACCGCAGACTGGACCGAGCTCAGCCTACTCTCATAGAACCACGACAAAAGTTCTGGAAAATACTTCATACCCGACACATCTACCTGGTTCCCGGGGGTTCTGGGAACCAGAGAAGGTTCCTGAAAGCAGCTGCAGGAAGATTCTCAGTCATCAGGTCATGATCATTCCAAAAAAGTTAAAAAACAAATAGACATTTTTTTTCTGACGTTTGAAAACGTTTCGCTTTCCATCCAGAAAGCTTTCCCAAATAAAACATCTGGAGTAGAAAGAGCTCCAGGCTTTACATTACTGCCCAACAAAGGCCTCATTATGGCTTAGATGACATGCAAATTAAACTGAAACAGGTCCACGCCTTAGTAATGGCGAGTCCTTAGACTCAGTGTTGGCCTGCAAATTAAACAGGTTTCATTTGCAGGCCAACACTATAAACCCTGGAGCTCCTCATGACTCCAGACTTTTAAACTGAGAAATCTTTCTGGATGGGAAACGTCTCCAAACGTCGGAAAGAAGTCCAGATGTTTAGTTTTTAACTTTCCTGGAAGCAGCTGCAGGAAGCGCAGCCACGGTTCCTCCGGGTTCCCGTGGGACTGAAACTCCTCATGCACGGCCAACCGTGGCGCCGCTGCAGCTGGAGGACCAGGCTCGTGTCTGCAGGTCCGATCCAAGGTTCTGGTTTCTGCACCGGTCCAAACCATAACGGACCGGTTTCCAGGCTCCTCTGGAGAGAACGCTTCCTCCCGGTTCTCTCAGTGAGCAGAACCGAGGCGTACGGGTGGTTATTCTGATTCTGGGTTTTGGGTCCGCTCCGTCAGCAGAACACGCCTTCCCATCGGCCTCTGGTCCAATTAGTCCCATCTGCTGTGTTCGTGTTTAGAACCGGCAGATTCCCTCTGGACCGGGCCGGCAGTGAACTCTGTGACAGCGACCTCCCCCAGAGGACATTTTGATCTAAACAAGCCAGAGAACCGGATCAGCGCCGAGGTTCTAGCCGGGGAAACGGATGAGGAAGAGCGAGGCCTGAAGCTTCGGCTCACCTCCCTGGTCTGGTCGGGTTTGTTCGGACCGGGGAAACCGAGCCGGCTCAGACGAGCAGGGTTGGTGAGATTCTGAAGGTTCTGATCCATTCCCTCCACCAGCATGCTCTATAACGCCTCCGTCACCTGAGAGACGGAGCCTGGGCTCAGCACACCTGAGAGCAGGATGGAAACAATCAGCACACCTGAGGCGTCCTGAGGGAGATTTTCTCCCAGCAGTACCGGGAACTCGTTAGAGAACTCGTTAACTTCCATTCCTCTGAGCCAACTCCTCATTGTTAGAGAATCCAGAGCAGACAGGTAGAACAGGTGAGTCCGCTTCTTCACGGCCCTCTCAGAGACCCCCCCCCCCCACCCTCCCCAGGTCAACACAGCTGCAGGACTCTTTTGTTCGTTGCCATTTGTTTATAGGAACATTAACTATTCTAGTGAAAGGAGACCAGGTCACACCTTTACTTCCTGGCACCACGTCCCAAACACTCGCTCTCACAGATTTAACGTTTAGCTCAGACTTTCTGAGCCTTCCTGCCAACAAACAGCTTTAGAATATTTCCAGAATTATTTCTCCACTCAGTGAACCGGGAGTAAAGAACCAGGAGGTCTCTGGTTCAAATCCAGCCCTGCTCTGCTGACGACTGCGTAGTTAATCTGATCTCCAGTTAATTTTCCATAACTCCTAAAAAACTCATTTAGTTTACTAACGTAGTATTTACACCATCCAGCGAGATGGTAATTTCAGTGTTTTTGGTGTTATTTAAACACTGAGAAATATATTCTCCCTCTCTTACAAAGTGTTAGCTAGCTGTGAAGCTGCAGGCTAACGGCGTTTAGCGCTAACTTTGCTTAACGACGGCAGATTTCTGATCAGAGACGGCGCTCCACTCCGCCCATAACTGCCCAGGCTGTGGGTCACTGACAGTAATTTATGCTTATTTATTATACAGGTTATTAAACCGTTCTGTAATGAATGAAATGATGTCTATCGCCTGATACGGTGGAATCACTTTAGTTATTTTCCTTTACTGGGGAATGAAACCAGTGCTAGATGATAAATTACTGGTTTTTAATTACTGACATATGATCACAGTCCTGCTGACTATTTCTATAATTTGCTTTTAATCTGCAGTTGACATGAAGACAGAAGATCCCTCCATCCTTCAGGTGTCCCAGGATCAGATCACAGAAACTGATTTAATTTCCCAACAACGTTCATATTATAATTGTTCATATTATAATAACATTTGTTTTCCTCCTTTGTGCGTTTATTCTGTGAACCTTTCGCCTCGGCGGACATTCGTTATAATTTAGATTTCTTAGCCTGGATCGCTGCTTTCAGACATATTTAGAAAAGCATTGTTAACGTCGCTGAGGAAACTTCCTCCGGTTAAATAATTTTAACGTGTTTAATGTCCGTCATTCTGTCTCAGTGAAGACATGAAGGTTAATTTATCTTATTTAGTGATTGACGTATTGATAAAATCATCGATCACTGTTACTTATATTAAGACCAATGTTAAAATCTCCACTTTTCTGACCTAAACGGGCTCGTTTCCAGTCTTTAAAGTCATGCTGTCCATCACTGCTGACGTACGGCGCTGCACCTCCATCTTTATTTCCCAGAATGCATCTCTCTGGCTGCAGCAACACTGAATTCATGTTGGACGCGTGAGAAACCGATGGGAACGTTCCCTCCGCCCGAACAACACACTCGACCCGACTTAACCCGCTTCAGGTTCTGGTCTTTGACCACGGTGAGATGTTCAGGTTCTGGACCCGGCTGGTTCTGATCCAGTCTGATCTGAGGCAGTTACGGATCAGTACACCGCTTGGCCAGTCCAGATCCTCGGTTATCCGGGTCATGGCACCAGCAAACGGACGTAACTCAGAGGCAACCGGACCTTCGCCCATCTCGGTTCTGGTGGCCCGCAAGGGTGAGCGAAAGTCCAGTTTCCTCCGATCTGAGCCTGTTTACATTTAAACCTGGATCTGGTTTACCTCCTGGTTCTCCTAAAACACACGCAGAACCACAACAGAACCACACACAGATCTGTTTCTGGGACTAAGTGGGTCATCTTTCATCCTGACATCTCTACCAGTAAAAACCAATGCTAGACCATCTGGACCAGAACCATCTAGGACTATCCAGATTGTCTGGTTCTGCGTGGTTCTGGGCTCTGCCTCTGTAATCGTTGAAGCTGTTAAGCCCAGAGAACCTCAGACCGGTTCTGTTCCGACTGGGTCGCGTTAGGGATAATGAGATGAGCCCTCGCCCTCCGAACCGGACTCACCCAGCAGTGGTGATGTTTCTGGACATTTCTCAAGCTCCTTCGCCGGCTCCTCTGTGGCGTCCTGGTCCGGTTCGTCCATCTGGCGGTCCTCCCCCTTCCAGGTCGAGTTCTCCGCCGGTTCGGTTCTGGAGCCGCGGGCTGGGAGCGGGTCGTGTCTGGGTCGGCTTAGATTAGCGCGGGGCTGTTGGTTCTGGACGAAGGAGAACCGAATGTCCAGGGTTCGGACGTAGAAAAAGACGGTGACGGAGATGTGCAGGAAGCAGAGCAGAACCACCAACTTGCAGGTTCGGTGGATCAAGCTGAAGTTTGCGGCCATCCTGACGGCTCGGTTCCGGGTCCCGACGCGGTTCTGGTTCGTCGCTATCTGCTCTCGCTTTCCATCTTTGTCTATCTGGGACAGAACTCCGGGTTTCCCAGCTGAGTTCGGATAGAAACCCAGAAAGGACCCAGAAACCAGAGCCGGAAGTCGCTAAAAGTTTGGAACCCCCGCTAGCAGTTAGCTTCGTGCCTGTTCGGGTCCAAAGGTTCGAAAAAGGGTTCAGAAAAAGCCAGACTTCGGTCCAAAGTTCTGTTAAAGGCCTCACAGAGACGCCAACAGTCTGACGAACCCTGGAACGGTACCGAAGAGCAGCCCGCAGACGGTGAAAGACGCCGAGAGCGGACCGGAATCACCGAGACAAAGTTTACTGGAGCCTCTGGCAACTCTAAGGATGACGAAATCACGCGCAGCACTTCCGGTCTGGTTTTCAAAATAAAGCTCACAACAGGACGCTAAAAAAAAAACTGAACGAAAATGTTAACAGATTAAAGTGCTGCAAAAAAGTTTAACTAAAATAAATTATTTATTTCATAAATCCTGTAAGACGTGTAGCTTTTTTTCTTTCTAAAAACAACACAAATCAGCCGAAACAAAACTGCAATTAATACATAAATATAAATAATACATTTTGTTGTTGTTTTGTTTTATTACACAGGTCTCTTTTGTAAATCAGACCTGGGATCTCAATGAAAATTCCTGTATAAACAAAGTTTAAACAGCAAAGTGAACTAAATAAAAGCCGAGGAGGCTATAACTAAAATAAAACAGGAACAAACTAAAATCTGTATGTTTCAGACAACCCTGCTCATCACCTCCATCAGTAAGATGGACATCTACAGAAGATCCTTCCTGCCCACCGTCAGCATGTTCAACAGCAACATGAAGAAACATTTCTAATATGATAGGGAGCAGCCACTGTGCTATATTATACACTGGAGTGCTGATTTTGCCGAAAAACTGAAGTCACTGGCCGCCATCTTGCTACTCCCTACTCTCACAGAATCCCACAGGATTTGGTTGCAGCAACAAGCAGTTTTCTGGCTGTGTGAAAATGTTTCATAGGTAATTTTATAGTCAGTGGATGTACTAACACTATCAACTACTAGGAAATTAGGTGCTGAAATATCTTACATGTAATTCATATTAAATTCATATTAAATATATATGATGTATATATAAGTATGTGTATATGTGTATATGCATATATGCATACATATATGTAGATATATGTTTTTGTATATTGTTATGTATATATATATATATATATATATATATATATATATATATATATATATATATATATATATATATATATTATTTTATGTTTAGATAAATAACATGCAAAATATTTCAGCACATGACTTTCTCAGTACTTGATAGTTTTAGAACATAACATAAAAGTATATGGCATTTGACATTTTAAAAGTTTTAAGCCCCCCCTGAACATGAGAAAATCCTCGTTATTCGATGCTGTAGCGCACATATTCCCTAGTTAAGTAGTTACTGGAGGAAAATAGGGAGTACCAATATGGCGGCCGGTGGCTTCACAGCGACTCGTTCAGCGTTTCATTTCCTTTTTCCATGAAGGATTTTTGAGTTGCGATGAGTGATCTTATTTTGAAGAGGATCACTGGGCACTTCCGGTGAGTCTGCTGGTTGGGGGACAGCTCGGGAGTGGGCGTGGCCTGCCAGCCAACCTGCGGCGTGTCAACATGAACCCACCACAGTTAATAATTGACCAGTTATCGGTTCCCAGCGAGAGGAAGTTCTCATGTCAGATGCTGCTGTCATGTCAGTAGTATGAAGTAGTGGAACACCTCTGAAGTACTGATAGTACATCCTCAGTTCACTGTAGAACTGTGAGAACTACTGCCAACATAATCAGCATTTCTGTGTGATTGTCTGAAATTTTGGCATGTTGAATGTCCCTACAGGGTTGCCGTATTGTAGGAGATAAGTGCTGGAATTGGGGGAGTTCTTGCTAATTACACCGGGCGACCCAGAAGTTTCTGACTCCAGTCTCCTTTAATTTTTAATGAGGTTTGTAAAGCAAACCCAGAAAGCTCGGTGTTAAAGTACCCATGGTCAAATTTTAACGCAACACCTCACATTTTTTTTATCTCAAGGCAGATTATGGCAGTAATACGACGGAGTATTAGGGCCACACATGAAGGGAATTTTTTTTTTTGCCATGACAAGATTAAACTCGACATGTCGACTTTAAAGTCGCCATGTCGACATTAAACTCAACATTTCGAGAATCTCAGATTCAGAACTGCGAACCCGGGTAAGCATCACTAGGGAAAGACGTTACGTTATTGGTAGGCCACCGCTTCCAGTGATGATTACACAGTTGCAGCACGGCAAAGACTACCTTCACACTTAATTAAAACGCAGAGACTGCAGCTGTGGAGCGCGGTTGCTCTTTTCTCCAAACTTTGGAATGTCGAGATTAAAGTCGCCACGATATATCAACTTTATTCTCGAAATGGCGAGTTTAATGTCGACAGGGCGACTTTAAAGTCGACACGTCGAAATTGAAATCGACATGACATTTCAACTTTATTCTCGAAATGTTGAGTTTAATGTCGACATGGCGACTTTAAAGTCGACATGTCGAGTTTAATCTCGTCATGGCAAAAATATTTTTTCTCTTCATGTGTGGCCCTAATACTCCGTCGTACAGTAAAGAAGAAAGTATCACCTTACAGCCTGGTTCTGGTTCTGCTGGTTCAGAACCAGCAGCTGGAAACCTGCAGCTCTGGTTCTGCCCCAGTGACGCAGGGTTCATAGCTGGTGAGGCACTGACGTCATCAGAGTCAGATTTACAAATATATACACTCTACAAAGTAGACTCATTGCAAAGTGCTGAAGGAGACTGATTGAGCCAAAATTGATTCACCAAGAGACATGGAAAAACGTTGATTCTTTGATGAAAAAATAATAAATTATTTGTCATCCGATTGGTAACACTCTGAGCTATGATGGATTTCTACATTTGTAACACATTCAAAAACTACAATCCACATTACGCACATTTCATTACAAACACAAAACATGAATAATTATCGCTGTCTTACCTCTACTTATAAATGAAGTCCATGCGGCGCTCTTTCTGCACAAAAATATCTTAATTTTCCGGTAAAAGTTCTCTTTATCTTCTTCAGATTTAAAACTCTCTCAGTCTCAGTGGAGCTCACTGCCAGGGAGGAAAGCCTTCCTTGATCAGTCCTGTTCCGGCTGGATGTTTAGTCTTTTTAGTGCTTTACTTATTTAGCATAACTCACTAATAATACGTCCATAACTTGCTGTCACTCTACAGTTTAGGATCAGGAGCGGTGCTCCTTGAGCGCCCCCTGCCTAGAGGCCAAGGAACTGCCGGCCTCACCTACAACCAGCTCTCTGCTGGTTATGATCGCCCAGCAGCAAGAAAACATGTTACCTGCACACAGTTTGATGACCAAAACACAATTCGTAATCCACATACATTAAATTGTGGGAAATCAGTTCATAACTGTTTGAAAATTTGCATTTTTGATCTAGAGACAGGAAGATGCATTCACAGAATGGAAGCCAGCGCAGTTAACATGGGATTGCGCAATCCCAGGGGAGGCCAAGCTCGCTGCGGCCTCACCGGCTTCGCTATCAAGAGCCAATTAAGGATTAACATGAAAAATAGCGAAAAGTCTGCGATTTTGAAGAAAATATGATCAAAGCTGATGAAATAAGATGAAAATTTAAAAAGACTGAGTGAATCACAATTTATATTATGTTCTTATCATTATATATTTTCTTTCATTCTATGATGACAAGTGAGGCCTGGTTTCAATTGCCTCTCCTGACTGCACGTCACTGTTCAGGCTACTCACCCGAAGGAGAGGAAGAAGATTCTTCATGAGGTGATGTTCTGATTGAATCAGTGATCAGGAGGTCCTGCTCCCGATCAATGCTGGAATGTGTTTAATCCTAATGTTTGAGGAGTTGTTACCTCTGCTTTTACCACCATTCCTATTATATCTACCGGTAATCAGTGATGACACGCATGCTGATCCAACACAAAAGGGTTTCATGATCAAAGCAGGTAAGCGGCTCGTTTCTAGGCTCAAATCCAGGCAGACCACAGGGATGTGTGCGCGTTCCCCTGGTCTTTGCAAACTGTACACTGACCAATCATCTCTTAGATATTCTGATTGAAGGGGGATTTTAAAGTTCGTGTGTCAGTGTCTGAAACAGCTGTGACCAAAAAGCTGATCTTTAGTCGTTATGTCCTACTTGACCCAGTCAGCATCAGAGACATTAACTAATCGATCATTAGCAGTGTAAGAACCACTATGACAGCAATGGTTTATTGGGATTTCTGCTCTGGAGAACATGAGTCCATCTTAACACAATTCAAAAGTGCAAAGACATTAACGGTGACCTGCAACTGTTACTGTGCATCCCCCCTGGGAAGAGTTATGAAGCTGTTTCCAAACTGTCCAGGGTAGAAAGATTATTCTCTATTAACAGTCATGACAGGATAGTCAGGAAAACACTGACCCAGCACGGCTGGAAGGGTTGAAGGAGAAAGGCTCTTCTCTCTAAAAGCAAGATGGTAGCAGGACTTAGATAGCAGAGCTGCATCTGGATGAAGGATGAGACTTCTGGGGAAACGTCTTCTGGACAGATGAGACCAAAGCGGGAATGTTTGAACATAATGCACAGCACTATGTTTGGAGAAATCAACACACAACCATCAGGCACAGAGCCGGAAGCCTGAGGATTTGGGGTTTATACGCCACCCGGTCGGCAGTAAAACACCCTCGGTGGACCCAGCTCTTTTTACCCTTCAGGCGACCCCCACTACAATATTGTTTTGTATGCAAGACGCTCAAAACAGAAAAGTATACTTCAGCTTATTTAATCTAATAAAGTCAGAGAAATGTTTACAGACACATCAGCGCTTATGGGCTTTTCATCAGACACGGCTCGAGTAAAAGGAATGTGGCAAGAGCCCTGACTGATCATCCCACAAGCGTTTATCTAGGTCCACACCCATGCAAGGGCTGTACACTTCCTCACGTGTCATCAGTGAGACAACGTGTCACCTCTGGGGTGCTATCTGATAGGTTGGGTCATATCCTTGTGTCCGGTACTATCTAAGTGAGCGTGCAGCTCCGGGGTTAAGATGACCGTTCCAGCTGCACCTCCCATATCTTCACAGCTTGTTCTGCGACGAAAGGAGTAATTTTGTGGATCGTGAACTCTTAGTTTACAACAGAATGGCCAGTCCAACTCCACACCTCAAACTAACTAAACTATAAACTGTATTTTCCCTGTGATTGAATTTGCAATGTGCAATTTTAAGCAGATTTTTATTTTTTGCTTTATGTTCACTTTTTTATTATTGTTCGTGTTGTTTTTAACCAATGTATGGTGACTTTGAGTGTCCAGAAAGACGCCTATAAATAAAATGTATTAATATTATTATTATTTATTTATTATTAAATTGCTCAATGGGCGCTCATCAGGAAAACTGCTGCTGGAGGAGGTTCTACGGGCGAATGGACCAGGAGATGGACTCACTCGCAGGTTCTGAAAGTTTAATTAATGACAGACCTGAATAATATTGACCCAGAATTTTCCAGAACCAAAGTTATTTCAGAACCTGTCATGGTTTTGACAGAGAACCAATCTAAAACCTGTTTCCGGGTCAGGTTTTGTTTTTAATCTTTACATTTTAAACCGAACCAGAACCAGAACCTCTGAACTGCGGCAGTCTCATTAAATCTCAGTCCGCTGGTTCCTCCTCCATCTTGTTTTCCCTACAGAAACTGGTTCATTTTCTCAGAGAAAAAAAAACTACAAACCTGCGGAGCGACGCGCTGACGTCACGGCCGTACGTCACTGTAGAGGAATGTGCGGAAACTTCTGCCGACTTTTCTATCTGCGCTGTTCGTCGAAGGAAAACCTTTTTTTCAGGGCGGGAAACTCTCCAGAAAAGTCCGCGGAAGTTCGGAGGTGAGGAGCGCGGAGTGAGCAGGAGGTTCTGCCGGGTTTGGACCGGTTCGGCTCGGTGGCGGTGTGGGTTTACAGCAGCAGAAAGTTGGAGCAGTTGGGGGAAAATGGAGGCGGTGAGGTGGAGCACAGAGGCGCTGTCCGGGGCTGATCAGGACCATGGCTAACACTCCGAGGCCCGGACCGGGCCCCGGGCCCCGGGCCTCAGAACCAGACCCGGACCGCGGCCCTGCAGCTCCACAGGACAGCGAACCGAACCCGGGGCAAGTTCGGTTCTGGTTCCGAGCTCAGAGAAAGTGTTGTGAGCCGAAGTTAGCGTGTGATTCGTAGCGGATGGTCCCGTTAACGGGGTGTTCCTCCGAGTTTAATCAACTTGGACCAACTTAAACCAGAACTGGGCCAAAAGTCGGTCAGTTCGGTTCCTAAAGGAAAACGGACTCTGTCCTAACATAAAACTCCGTTTTCCAGAACGAACACTAGAGGTTTGGGTTCTGACCCGGTCCAGGTCAGACCAGTTGGACCATGGTTATCAAACCCGGTTCTGACATCATCTGGTTTAAAGGCAAAATGGAATCAAAATAAATTACATTATTTGTTTTTTTATTAAACAAACTATTTAACAGACGAATAAATCAAAAATTAACGTTGCAATGTCCCTGTAGAATGGTCCGGTTCGGTTCGGTCCGGTTTGGTCCGCCAGTGGGAGTTTGCAGAACATCTTCAGTAATCTGGACCTAATAAGAGGTCTGAGCCATCCTCTTCTTTATTTAACAGAATCAAAGGTCCAGACCTCACACCTGATACCGGTCCAGAATAATCCGGTCCGGATCAGAACCAGAACACTTTCAGACTTTAAACTGGAGCTGGTTCTGGTTCAGTTTGGTCCAAACTCCCTAAAAAACGGGGGAATCGCCCTTTACCAAAGCTGGGACCCAGGAACCGCCTTCAGGCCCAGATCAAAAGTTCTGTTTGGATTTCATAACTAAATTAACTATTTTAACTTCCTGCTGATGAAACAGAACTTTTCTGGACCTGATGGTAGAAGCTCCAGAACCGCCGTGACGCCGCCGCCGCTCTCTAACCCTCGCCGTTTGGTCTCTGCAGTTTCCTGTTGGCGGCGCCGGCATCGTCATGGCGACTCAGACCATGTTCTCCGCGGGGATGTTTCCTGTGAGCGTCTCTCTGGCCGAGGACGGCCCGGTTCTGGGCGACCTGCCCCGGAACGCGCCGCCGGCGCCTCAGCTGGTGATGCTGGCCAACGTGGCGGCGGTGACGGCGGCGGAGGGCGGCGACGGCAGCGTGGCCGACGAGAAGGAGATGATGGAGCTGAAGACGGTGGGATGCAGCTACTCCGACAGCGAGGACGAGGGCATCATCAGGTCAGCGGTCGGAGCGCATCGCCTCCTGCTCTCAGCGCTCACCTGGCTCTAAGTCACCTGTGGTTCTGTGCAGGTACAGCTACGACAACCAGAACCAGCGGGAGGTGTGCATCGTGGAGTACCCCGAGTCCCCGAGCCCGGCCGTCCAGCCCGCAGACACCGGCAAGGAGGACGAGGAGAACCACGCAGCCAAAACCCAGCCGGCCTGCCTTAAGCTCCGCCCCGCCGCCGGCTCACCTGCACAAGGTGTGAGGGGTAAAGACGCCCCGCCCGGCCTGACAGACGGCGCTCAGAAGAAGAAGCCGTTCTGCTGCAAGCCGTGCCACTTCCAGGGCCAGAACGAGCAGGAGTTCGTGGCGCACCTGAGCACGCACGGCGTCAGCAAGATGATGGTGGGCAACCAGGTGGAGGGGCGGAGCAAGAGCAAAGGCAAGGAGGCGGAGTCGTGTCAGGCGTCGTCAGGCAAGCAGGTGGACGACGGCGGAGAGGCGGAGCCTAAAGGCGAGGAGGCGGCAGGCGCAGGAGACGTCAAAGGGCTGATCAGGTGCGAGCGCTGCGGCTACAACACCAACCGCTACGACCATTACATCGCTCACCTGAAGCACCACAGCAAGGAGGGCGACAACCACAGGTAGGAACACCTGGCGGCCCCAGAACCTCGTAATCAGAACCAGAAAATCAGAGCAGGAACCAAAGAACCTCATTCTCTGTAAACTCTTAACTGCAGGTGTCCAATAGTGTGAAGGTCACACCTGTGTGTGTTTACCTGTGTGTTTACCTATGGGTGTACCTGTGTGTTTACCTGTGAGTGTACCTGTGTGTTTACCTGTGTGTCTACCTGTGTGTTTACCTGTGTGTTTACCTGTGAGTGTACCTGTGTGTTTACCTGTGTCTCTACCTGTGTCTCTACCTGTGTGTTTACCTGAGTATTTACCTGTGTGTTTACCTGTGAGTGTACCTGTGTGTTTACCTGTGAGTGTACCTGTGTGTTTACCTGTGTGTTGACCTGTGTGTTTACCTGTGTCTCTACCTGTGTGTTTACCTGTGTGTTGACCTGTGGGTGTACCTGTCTGTGTACCTGAGTATTTACCTGTGTGTTTACCTGTGAGTGTGTGTACCTGTGTGTTTACCTGTGTCTCTACCTGTATGTTTACCTGAGTGTTTACCTGTGTGTCTACCTGTGTGTCTACCTGTGGGTTTACCTGTGAGTGTACCTGTGGGTTTACCTGTCTCTACCTGTGTGTGTCTGCAGGGTGTTTAAGTGCACGCTGTGTGCGTACACCACGGTCAGTCAGTACCACTGGAGGAAACACCTGAGGAATCACTTCCCCAGCAAACTGCACACCTGCAGCCAGTGCTCCTACTTCTCTGACCGCAAGAGCAACTACATCCAGCACATTCGCACCCACACAGGTAGCGTCCGCACGGCGTCTCCTCCTCAGGGCCGTGTTCTCGTTCTCCGGCCTGTCTTTAGTCTCAGGTGCGTCGTCTGATGGTTTTGTTGTTCTGTTGGACAGGTGTGCGTCCATTCCAGTGTCTCTACTGCGACTACTCCAGCTCCCAGAAGACTCACCTGACTCGTCACATGCGGACTCACTCAGGTGAGCGGGGGACAGGTGCTGATGGGCTCCCGCTGAGCCGGCGGAGGCGGGTTTCAGGTTGAGACGGCAGCTGTCTGCCTGTGAGACAGCGCTATGGCAAGACAATTAACATTTAATCGCTGAAATGGATATTAATTAATCAAAATTCTAATTGGAGATATCAGTAATTAGAGTTTTGACTTGTAAGATTTAATCTGCTTTGTCATTTGTCACCATAAATATCTGTTATTTAGTTTTGCCTAGTCAGATCAACAATAGCTATATTTTTAAATCAAAATTCATTATTACAATACCACAGTTTCACCATAGGGGGCGCCACACTGACGACTTTAAGCACAAAGCAGGATTTCAACACAAATGCACTAATCTGTCACAATAATGACCAGGACATGTAGACGGCTGTGTCAGCAGTTTAGAACACGGGTTCTGGTTCTGGACCAGGGGTTCTGGTTCTGGACCAGGGGTCGACCAGTCGCTCCGGTGGAAGTCCGGTCCTTGATATGCACCTGGTTTCATTCTGGGTGAATCTAAAAAGGGAAGTTTAGAACAGCCAGTAGAACCATAGGAACCAATAGAACCAGTAGAGCCAATAGAACCAGTGCAGAGAACTAGTCTTGGTGGGGGGGGGGGAATATGGTTTTCTGTAACTAACTGCTGATCTGTCTGTTTTCACTGAAGCTGCCATCATGGATTAACACGGTAACTAACGGCGTGTGCGTGTTCTCCTGCATGAACGTACCTGTTCTGTTTATTACCGTATTTTCCGGACTATAAGTTGCAGTTTTTTTCAAAGTTTGGCCGGGGGTGCGACTTATTCTCTGGAGCGACTTATGTGTGAAATTATTACACATTTTTACCGGTATATCATTACACCTGTTATTTTCACACCAAACCGCCAGAGGGCGCTCTAGGCCTGTGTTGAATCAGACGTAAGCGACGTAGAAGCGGAAGTGCCGCATCTTCTACCTCTGGAGTTAACGGCGTTATTTCAAAGTGACACCGAGGATGAAGATTTCACTGGATTTAAGTTATTTGGAGTGACACGGGCGCTTTGGTTAACTTCTTCGCATGTTATTTATGCTAAAGTTATCTGAATAGCTTTTAATATGTTATGTTAACATACCAGGCACCAGGTTCTCAGTTGTCATGTAGCGTAAGCTAACCGTACAATTATTCAGCCTGTTGTTGCCTCCGTTCTATGTTTATTTAAAATTGCCTTTCAAGATGACATGTCTGTTCTTGATGTTGTATATTATCAAATAAATTTCCCCCAAAAATGCGACTTATATATGTTTTTTCCTTCTTTATTATGAATTTTATGGCTGGTGCGACTTGTACTCCGGAGCGACTTATAGTCCGGAAAATACGGTACTCCTCTATTGGACCCCCTGTAGGATTTAAACTGTAGAACCGGATCGTTGAGAGTCCAGTCTGGGCTGATCAGAACCAGGCTGCTAAACATTAATGTTAGGCCCAGTCTGGTTGACCTGCTGCGCTCCTCTGACATCTTCTCCTCTCTGCAGGTGAGCGTCCCTTCAAGTGTGAGAGCTGCAGCTACCTGGCAGCCAATCAGCACGAGGTGACCCGCCACGCCCGGCAGGTGCACAACGGGCCCAAGCCGCTGTCCTGCCCCTTCTGCGACTACAAGACGGCCGACCGCAGCAACTTCAAGAAGCACGTGGAGCTGCACCTGAACCCGCGGCAGTTCCTCTGCCCGCTCTGCAAGTACGCCGCCTCCAAGAAGTGCAACCTGCAGTACCACATCAAGTCCCGCCACTCCGGCTGCCACGTGGACCTGGACGTGTCCAAGGTCAAGCTGCGGGTGAAGAAAGCCGGGCCCGACGAAGCCGACGACAAGCCGGAGTCCAAAGCTGCCAAGCCGGACGGCCCCCCCGCCCCGGAGGAGGACGTGGACGAAGGAGACGACGCGAGTCCCATCAACCTGTCCATCAGGAGGAGCGGCAGACCCGGCGCCGAGCCGCCGGCCCGCAGCAAGACTCCGGACAAGGCGGCGAAGAAACGCAACGTCTCGTCCGAGAAGGAGAGAACCACCAGGGCAAAGGAGGTGGAGAAGAAGGTCTCCTCCAGGCAGAAGAAGGTGAAGGAGAACCCTGCGGGGAACATGGAGGGTAAGGAAGGTTCTACCGCTGCTGGAAACACGGACACCTGCGGGAAGAAACGGGTCCGCAAGGTTCCCACAGACGGGCCAACGGAAAGCGCCGCTTCCCAGGAGAAACGACCGGAGGAACCCGCATCCCAGAAAGACCGGCCCGACCCGAAGAGTTCTGAGCAGAAAACGGCGCCAGAGAGCACCGCTGAGAAGGACTTGGCTTCCCACAAGAAGACCAAAGGCCTCGGTAAAACCAGGAAGTCCGGGTCCAGGAAGACTCCGGAAGACGCGGGCGCCCCGATCCCCGGCGGTCCCGAGAAGATCCAGAAAGGAAAGTGGGTCAAAGAGCAGCCCGCCAAGAGGAAAGCCGGACCGGTTCTGGACCTTTCCCAGAAGCCCTCCAAGAAGAGGCGTCTGAAAGCTGCAGCCGCAGAGAAGCTGCCGTCCGACCCGTCCTCAGATGGTTCCGACCCGACTGAGACGGCACCAGCCAAGCAGAACAAGACCAGAACCTCCACCAGGAAGAGCTCAGACCTGCGACCAGCGGCAGGTCCGGTACGCCATGAATCCTCGTCTGAAACCAGTCCGTCCCCAGAGGCTGTGGAAAGTTCTGCTCAGCCGTCAACGTCCGGTTCTGGTGAAACGGGTTCCTCCTCAGGTGGAGCGCCCCACCCAGAACCCGACGGCGCTCCGTGCAGAACGCCGGAGAACACGGAGGTTCCCCCTCCGACCTTCGTCAAGCCGTCGGTTCCGCCCCGCCTGCTGCTTCCCGGCCAGCGCGGCAAGCCGGCGGACGGCGAGGACGACGAGGGGATCCACAGCAGCCACGAAGCAGGAAGTGACATCAGCGACAGCGCCTCCGAGGGCAGCGACGACTCTGGGCTCAACGGAACCGGTACCGCCTCAGGGAAGATGGCCAACGACCCGGAGACGCCCACCGAGGAGATTCCCACGCCCACCGAGGTCAAGAGTCACACCTGCATCTTCTGCGACCGCACGTTCCCCTTGGAGACCCAGTACCGGCGCCACCTGAACCGCCACCTGGTCAACGTGTACTACATGGACCCCGTGGCGCCGAAATGAGCGCCACAGAACCACAGACCCAGGTTCTGATCTAAAACTGCGTGACGCTTCAGGTTCTGTCCAGTTCCTGGCTCCGCCTCTGCAGAACCTGATCCTTCACAGGTCCAATAGAACTTTAGGGTCGGCTCCGTGTTTATACCTTTTGACTCTGAAATGGTTAAGTACCAGAACCCAGGGTCCGAAGTCCTGGGTTCTGATTCTGACGTCATCAGCTGCCGACCGTCGGTTCCACTGATCCAAACCGCTCAGCTTCAGTTCCGGTGTTCTGCACTGTTGACCCTTTGGTCCATAGGGTCCGAATTCCTGACCGCCAGAACCAAACGGTCCAAACCCCTGACAGTTGGTTCTGTTGGCTGGAAGGGTTCTGATCTGGAAGCCCGTCAGTGCCTCCGACAATCAGCTGCTTCTGTTGGGCTCGGTTCCTTTCTAGAAGGTCCAGTTTGTTCCCCTGTTGGTTCTATGATGGTGATGATGATGATGATGATGATGATGATGATGCGTCCAGCTGTGTAAATATTTCAGTGCAATAGTCCATTTAGTGCAGAAGCCAAAGTGAACTCCACCGGTTCTCCAGAGTTCTGCTGGAGGACGGGATGGACGGAGACGTTTTCTCTGACGGTTCTGTGTGGAACCGGCTGCAGAACCGGTCCTCAGTTATGTTATTTTAGCTGTAATCTGTCCTCTGATCATTTTAAATAAATGTTTCATACAGACCCGACCCGTCTCAGTGAGCTGTTGGCACTCAAACCCGGCCCCCTTTTCCTCTGGGGGTGGGACGGTACCGGTTCTGTGGACCTGATGGAGGGTTCAGGTCAGAACCTTCTGGAGCGGTCCAAGTTCTCCTGATCAAAGACCCGGTGTTCTCCTGGACCCAGCGGCACCTTCAGGTCCATCAGGAACTTCTCAGGTTCTGATCGTTTCTCCTGCTGGTCACAAGCAAACGAGACGCCTTCAACCCTCCTGATTCTATTCAGTTCTATTGTGTTTATGCAACTTAAAGCCACAGAGAGCGCCATAACGCTCCGCTTGATTTACGCACGCAAGAAGCTTTATTAGACTTTATTCTGGGAATATTTCATGTTCAATGGAGACAAAAACAGGAAGATAGAAGAGACAAAATGCTAAAAGGAAGAAAAGGTGAAAGAGGAAAGGTAGAGAGCGATATAACATCCTCTGAGTCTGCTTCTACACCTGCAGAGAGAGATATAAAAAAGAATATACAGGATTAATTAATATGACATGTAGAAAGTGACAGCTGAAGATAATAACAGGAGTTTCCTGTATATCCAGAGCACAGGAGCCCTAGTGGGGACAACACAGGGAAAGCTTTGCAGCAATCCCTCATACTGAGCATGCATGAAGCGACAGTGGAGAGGAAAACTCCCCTTTAACAGGGAGGAGAACCTCCAGCAGAACCAGAACCAGGCTCAGTGTGAACGCTCATCTGCCTCCACCCACTGGGGCTTAGAGAAGACAGAGCAGAGACACAGAAAGCACAGAAGCTCACATTGACCCAGGAGTACTTTCTATGTTAGAGAAGACAGAGCAGAGACACAGAAAGCTCAGAAGCTCACATTGACCCAGGAGTACTTTCTATGTTAGAGAAGACAGAGCAGAGACACAGAAAGCTCAGAAGCTCACATTGACCCAGGAGTACTTTCTATGTTAGATGGTAATAGTGGATGATCTGCCTCCCCTGATGATGTCACAGCTAACAGAACACCAGACCAGGTGTACCTTCTATGAAGAGAAAAATGACAGAGAACAAAAAGTTAAAAGCTGAAATAACAACAAACAATGCAGATTGGAGAGCAGTAGGAGAACTCAGCATTTCTTCATGAATAAGAAGAAATTATGAGGCATTTCTGATTAAAAGGAACGAGTGGTTGGGCTCTGTCAGCAGGAGGCGCCGTTGCCTCAGGAGAAGCTTCAGGCATGTGATAAAGGGGATATCAGGCTGTTCACAATGAAACCATCCAGTTGTGGTCTATCTAAAGTTTTACTGCAAAGCTTTGGTCATCGTTGCCCTACAGCTCCTCCTGTTCTGAGGCGCGTCTGAGAGGCTTTGGTGCCGCGAACCGAGCCGTTTTACATCCTGAAGAGTGAAAGTAGAACAGAGAACCAAGGTGATGAGACCATAGACATCATATATATATGATATATATATATGATGTCTATGGATGAGACAACAGGAAGAGAGGGAGATGACCCGGTAGCAGACCTGTAAAATGTCCAGGAAACAGGATTTGTTGAATCACCTGTTCTAATTTTCCCTGCCAAATCATAGAGCGCCATGTAAATAAATACACCTGGAAAATTAAGTAATTGGTATAATAAAATACAGCCCACAAATGTAAAATATTTTGTACTGAATTAGAAAATAGATTTTTTTTAAAAGTAAGCCTTTTATTAACTGTTAAACTGACGTGGAACAGAAATAGGGCAGAGTAAATAAAAAGTAAACAAGAAAGTTGAATGAATCCCAGTTTAAGCATTACAAAATATTTCTAATATATAATGATGTATAATAAATACAAAACTAGCCTGAATCCTAGAAGAGGAAATAATATTAAATAAATAAATTAGCTTAAAGTTACGGCCTTGCCCACTGATGGGACATCCTGGTCCGAGAGCATTATATAATAAACCATCATTGAATACAGAACAATGGAGGATTATCAAATTGTTTAATTTAGAAAGAGGACGTCGACAGAGCGGCCCGGACTTTTTACCATTTAATCCATTGTCTGAGTCAGTGGACGATGCAGAATGTGAAGATAAAGGAACACAAAATGTATCTGATGTGCTTGAGACACGCCTCCACTTTAGGAGGAACGTGGATCACTTTCAGGTTATTATAAACTTAACGCTCACAAATCCCCAATGTTAAGATTCAGTTACTCTCCCAGCCCGCTGATTAGTGGAAGATTCAAAGTCCACGTCAATTAAATACCAAGGAAAGAACCTCCCAAAAGATCTAAACATTATAGTGGAAAACTATGATCCCTTCAGTCTGAGCAGATGGGATATAGAGTCCTACACTGCAAAAAGAGAACTAGAAATAAGTAAAATTTTCTTGAAATGAATGTATTTGTCCTTGATTTGAGCAGGTAAATAAGATTATTTGCCAATGGAATGAGTATTTTTACCCCTAAAATAAGATAATTAGATATACTTCACTTGAAATAAGATGATGGAGATGAGTTGTTCCTATTTTAAGTTCAAAAATCTTATTCCATTGGCAAATAATCTTATTTACCTGCTCAAATTAAGGAAAAATTCTCTCATTTCAAGAAAAATTTCTTACTTAGAGTTCTAATTTTGCAGTGCTTTCCAGGGTTAGGACAGAGGGTGTAAGCAATAAAAAAATAACGTGCTTCCCAGATTATTTTATTGCTTTCAAAAACGTATCAGCAAAAATATCCAGACGAACTGATACCAAGATTAATTTGGCAGGGAAGGAAAGCAATAATTCATTATAAGACTTTTCAACTAGCTGAAGAAAAACGAGGTCTCTCCTGCCGGACGTAGAAAATTATTACCAAGCAGTGCAGATAAAACTTTGGTCAACATTTGCATTTTATGTTGCTGAGAGGAACGAATCACTTAATTACAAGCATTATGGGGGGTTGGTTAGTTATTTAAGTTACAAATCCATGGATAAAGAGTGCAGTCAATACCTGGCTACTAAAACACAATGATCTTTATCAGGGGGGCACATTGCCACAGTTTAAGATCTTAAAATGATCTGGGTTTTTATAGATTTACACAGCTTAGAGAAAATTACGAGTAAAGAAGATCTGCAGCACACAGTTTTAGGTTTGGGGAAGATATTTTCCCCTGGCTGCAGGTCAGACGGCGGCCTTGGGAACGTCGCAGGGAGCAGCATCGATGTGCAGCTGGACACCTGGGAACAAAAGGATTTTACAACAATAGAAAAATATAACTGGGTTATTTAGGGAGCCAGCTGTTAAGATTTCGTTAAGGGGAAACTCATCCTGCTGGAGATCCTACAGCAACCGGTTCTGGGATCGCACGGCAATCTCTAAGTATTAAGAAATGGTCCTGGAAGAAATTATTATAAATTATTAAATCAGGAGATGAAGCTTCATGTCCAGGGATGAAAGACCAGACACTGAAGAATGTAAATATATGTTTAATATTCTATTAGATGGTTGGCAGAAGACCCTCCTACATGCATTGAGGTTAAAGATATTTATAAAATGGAGAAGCTAAGGTTCAGGCTTGATCGAGTAAAGTTTGTGGAACATCTAGACAAATCCTCCCAGAACCACTCAGGTTCTGTTTTCCTTTGATATAATGGTCCCACAGAACCAAGCATGGAAGCACAAAGTGTCTTTATTTAGCTGCTGCCATGAATATTTGGGCTGCCTGGTGTTTTGCTGTTTCTGTTCTTTATCAGCATGTTTTACTGACTTTCTTTTGTTAAACGCATCTTTTATTTTATTCTCTTATTATTTCGATACAGATTATATTTCATTTGATCTCACCGTCTAATAACGTCTACAGACAGACATGTAACTACAGAGCCAAGTCGGTTCTTATTTTTTATTTTAACGTGGCTGCATGTATATCCCTTTTGAATTCAAATGAAGTTGAATAATATTTTAGGTGATTTTAGTTTTAGATCTTTTTTTTTTTTCCTGGAGTAAAATGATTTTTTTGCCAACATATGAATCTCAGACCTCATCGTAGGTCTAGTTCAGGGTGAACTCACTGAACACGGTTCTCTTCCATCTTAGATCCTTGCTGTGTTCATTTCACTGATTTTAAAGTCCAGGAAATCCTGAAAGAGCCTGGAAACACAATCTCACCTCTCACTGCTGTTTTAACGATGTTCCTGCTCACATTTGACCTTCTTCATTCTACCTGAACACTCTCTACAGGAGCAGAGGAGTCCCTTCTGTCTCCCAGAACAACACGGCCTCGTTCTGTGCATCAGGAGACGGAACGCTACACCCCAGCAGGACCGCATAGGCAAACTGAACGGTCTCTGAGGGAAATGTTGATTCCTGGAGACAGAGGATGGAGCATGTTTGGAAAGAGCAGAGAGCTGGTGTTTGTCTGGAAAAGCAGCGGCGCAGCGATGACAGCAGCTTCCCGTCTCCATCAGACCTCAGGGAGAACTTCCTGAGGTCTTCCTGGAATCTGCTGAGCTCCATCCTCCTCATCCAGAGTCAGAGCGCACAAACAGAACGGAGTTGGAGTAAAGGGCCACACCACAGAGTTGTCACAGCACTTTATTGTCTGTTTCACACGTTTAATCTCTCTAACTGAATTTCTGCATTGGACTATCAGAACTTTTCCATGTTTTTAATCCTCCTTCAGCGAAACAGACATCCAGCAGATACATTAACTCACTGGTTACATTAAATAGTTTGTTGATAATACATTTTATTTAAAAAGCGCCTTTCAGAACTGCGTACAGAAGCAGCAGAACAATAAAGATAAAACATCAGACGAAGAAAGCATCAGTGGACCAGCATCACAGAGAGGATGCACCTTAGAACCGTGCAGACCTGAGCTGGTTCTGGTTCTGGTGTCTGGAGGGAGAGATCCAGAGAGGGAGAAAGTTCTGCTCCTCATGGTGAGGAGGAGGGAGGAGGAACAGGTGATGGAGATCAGAAAGGTAGGAGGAGAGGTTCTGGACGGCCTGGAATGGGTCCAGAACCGGGATCCAGTGGAGCTGCTGCAGGACTGGGCTGAGGAGGTGAAATGTTTAAAGGTATACTATGCAACCAGAGGGCGAAAGTAAAAGTGCACTGTCATAAAGATGCTCAGCTGTTCTGGTTTCTCCGTCAAGCCAGGCGCGGTTGTTTTGAGCTTAGCAGACAGGCGAACGCAACGAAAAGTGGAAAAAACGGCAGTACAAACAATGACTAACACAGTGAAGGTATGAACATCAAGCTTCCCGCAGCGCTATCGGCCGCCTCGCCAACATTCAAAAAAAAAAAATAATATATATAATATTTTAATAAAAAAAAAAACTGCATGTTTAATTGGACGTTAACACGCGGTTCTTTGTTGTTGCTTTCGCGCGTGCATATAGTGAATGGCAGGGCAAAAACACATGGAGTTCTCACCGTAAAGCAAGACCGACTCTTGCGGTCTTGCACAGACTTCTGAGTCTGTGGGTGCGGGCCAAGTAACCTGACAACAGCCAGATGCATGTCTCGCTCCGCCTAGCTCCACTCACATCCATCTGGGACAACGCCATTGGAATTGCCTTTATTGAAGGCTGGGGCTTATCAAAAATTCTTGCATATGATTGGATAAGCCACTTGTCTGTCATCTTTATCGACGTGCTATTTCAACCACTCACAACGAAGCTAACCCGTGACGCTGTGAGAGCGACGCAGGAAAAAACAAAACTTTTTTTTTTTTTAAATGTATTTGCGGCTCTAGTGGCACGTGTTTTATTGACAGTGAGCTGACAGGAAGAGGGGGGGGGGGGGGGGGGGGGACAGGCGGCAAAGCGCCGCGGGTCGGAGTCGATCCTGGGCGGACCTCGTTGAGGACTAAAGGCCTCCTAATATGGTTTGCGCTAACCGCTAACGGTTAGCGGCTAACCGCTCGTTAGCGGCTAACCGCTTGCCAAATGCGGTCGGGAGAAGGGCGAAAACATGGTTTCCACCAACAAAAGCCTTCAGAGCCGTTCTCTGATGTTCTTTTAATGAAAAAATATCAGGTAGATTGGACAACACGGAAGAAATAGCAGCATCAATGTTAACGCTTGCTTCCTCGATGCGAGCCGCCATTGTTGTTGGAATCTCACGGTCGCTTCTCCACTACGTCACATCCAGGAAACACCCGCCCTGCATCCTGATTGGCCAGACCATAAATTTGGTTGGAGAAATCACTTTCAATGAGCGGTGTCCCAGATGTATGTGAGTGGAGCTAGGCGGAGCGAGACATGCAGCTGGCTGTTGTCAGGTTAGCGGCCGAGGGCTCCTGCAATGGGGTACCGCGCGCAAGCTATTTTTAGAAACACAACGTCACGATGACGTCACATCAAGTGGTACGCAGTGGGGCAAACTCCGGAAACCCGCCGCTGTTTTGCTGTAAAAGAGACGTGCGTTAGCCTAGGTTTTACTCGGTAAACGACTGCTTTTTCCAAATCTAAGACCATGGTTTTTAAACATTGTTGCTATGGAACGTGCAACAGCAACTCGAGGTACGCTGATCGGCCGCATATGAAGGATGTTTTCTTCAAGACTGCCAAGGAGAAATGTGTGCGCTGGGACCGGGGCGGTCGGCCTACACAACAGTTCAACCCGGAAAAAGTTACCAAATTCAAGTACATATGTAGCAAGCATTTTGTCGGAGGAAAGGGCCCAACCGAAGAACATCCTGACCCAATTCCAGCGACATCAAGTCAAGGTAAGAGTATTTTGGTGGCCGATATGTTAATAAAGTAGCGCCTGCTACCATGATCGCATATAGGCTATCATGGTAGCAGGTGCTAACATGATAGCCTGCTACCAGGATAGCTTACTCAAAAACATTTCAAATGAGACAAACATTAAACATATACCCATTCCTGGACGATGATTGCAAACAACAACAAAAAAAAAAAAAACGGCCGACGCTGCCATGATCGCGCGCAGAAAAAAAAAACAAAGCTTACCGTTCATCAACTCGGCCAGTTTTCCAGTCTTTTTAAGCCCTCGAACCTCAAGCCATCATTTGAGCTGAAGGTTGGTGTGTTCTTCGACAGTGCGACCAGTAAACCGTGTACCTGGGACATCGTCTTGGGAAAGTTTAACGGCTGTAAAGTCGGTCATATCGCTGTTTCTGTTGCGCTTGTAATAGCTGGGTTATCCGTGCTTTCTCTCCTGTATGCCCTACCTAAGCGGCAAAAGGGGCGTTGCTCTTGAGACGGTGACGTCACGTGCGCAGTACCGCATTACAAGTGCGGTATTTCCCCCACAGACCACCAGGGCGGCCGAGAAAACCTTTGTTCAACCTGAAATGACTCATTTAATCATCCAAAACGGTATGGAACACATTAATTAACTGAAAAATGTTGCATAGTATGCCTTTAAAGTGGAACTTTGTTTCTTCTGGGTTTTATGGGATGAACTGGTGAAATATTCTGGAAGTTTTAACAAAGTCTCACAACAAACAAACAACAACGAGCTGATTGGATCAGAACCAGGAAATAATACTGCCTTGGTGGTGGATCTGGGTCAGCAGTCAGGTCTCCTTCACGTCGTCCTGCTGGGATCTAGCTGCCGTGTCAGGAGTCATGGACAGCAGGGTGATGTTTGACTTCTGTCCTGCTGACGAGGGGGTGCTCCCCTTGGAGGATGGACCGTCTTCGCTCTCAGTAACACAGCACAGCACGCTCTTGATCTTTTGTCTGAACTCTTTGGACACAAAGTAGAAGATGAAGGGATCGATGCAGCTGTTGAAGGTGCTGACGGCCAGGCTGATGGTGTAGGGGACGTAGAGGTCCTCTGCGTCCGGCCAGGCGTTGCTGTAGGTCAGGAGCAGGAGGAGGTTACTGGGCAGCAGACATGCAATGAAGACCACTATCACCAGCACCGTCACCCTGATGGCGTGACTGTAGCGCCTGCGTTCGGCCAGCAGGGTGTGCAGGATGGCGCTGTGGCAGAACAACACCACGACAAACGGCAGCAGGAAGCAGAAGACGAAGAGCGTGCTAAAGTACGGCAGGAGGAACTTCTGCTGTTCGCTCTCGGGCAGGACGTCGTGGCAGGTGGTGATCTTTGGATCGTCCAGTTGGTAGGTCTGCCGTGACAACAGCAGGGGCAGCATGGCGGCCAGCTGCACCACCCACACCCACACAGACATATACAGAGACACCCGCCGGCTGCGAAACGACTTCGCACCGAACGGGTGGACCAGAGCCACGTATCGGTCTAGAGCCACAAGAGCGAGGCACCAGACCGAGCTGTACATGTTCCCATAAAACATTGCCATGACAATCCTGCAGGAAGCCTCCCCCAGGAACCAGTCGTTCCCTCTGAAATGGTAAACTATCCGAAACGGCAGAACCAGGAACAGCAAGCAGTCCACCACGGTCAGATTGATGAGCAGCGTGGTCGACGGCATGTGTTTGGTCCGGAACACAAGAACCCACAGAGCCAGCAGGTTGGTGGGCAGACCGACACTGAAGGCCAGCAGGTAAATCAGGGGCAGGTACAGGGTGGTGGTTGGAGCCTGGATCTGTTCCAGCTGCTTCTTCTTTAGAGTGGTAGTGTTACAGTGTTTCCACGGCACGAAGCCTCGAAGACCTGCAGAGACCATAAAACACTATTAGTCTGTAAACCTTCAGAGACCATAAAACACTATTAGTCTGTAAACCTTCAGAGACCATAAAACACTATTAGTCTGTAGACCTGCAGAAACCATAAAACACTATTAGTCTGTAGATCTTCAGAGACCATAAAACACTATTAGTCTGTAAACCTTCAGAGACCATAAAACACTATTAGTCTGTAGACCTGCAGAGACCATAAACACTATTAGTCTGTAGACCTGCAGAAACCATAAAACACTATTAGTCTGTAAACCTTCAGAGACCATAAAACACTATTAGTCTGTAAACCTTCAGAGACCATAAAACACTATTAGTCTGTAAACCTTCAGAGACCATAAAACACTATTAGTCTGTAGACCTGCGGAGACCATAAAACATATTAGTCTGTAGACCTGCAGAAACCATAAAATAATAAAATAAAATGTCCTATGTAAGGGAACCAGTTGATTGCTTCAAAGTCCCGACAAGCAGCATTCACTCCTGGAGAAGCGTAGAGCCACAGGAAGAGTCATCTGCATTGTTGATGGCTTTGCAGCAATCCTTCATACTGAGCAAGCATGAAGCGACAGTGAAAAGAAAAACTCCCCTTTAACAGGAAGGAAAAATCTCCAGCAGAACCGGGCTCAGGAAGATTTATTATTAACATGAACAAACTGGAATCTGTCTAACAGATAAGATTTAAACCAACCTAATGCTTTCCCCTTAATCCCTACAGTATGCTCAAGTCTAAAGCTAGGCTAGGGTAAAGCTAGGCTAGCGCCCTTTTACCACGGCAAAAAAGCAAACCGTGTGAAACACGAGGAGTTCCCAAGCGCGATGTGCATCTACAGAGAATGTTTTAAAAGTGCTTATGTGTTAGAAACAGATGTTACAGCAAAGAGATTAAAGATAAAAGTGAGAGTCTAGAGCAACAGACCATAGTTTACACCATGAAAACAGGAAGTGACACAATACGCCTTACCGCGTAGGCAGCTAACTTTAGCATGTGGTGTATTCGCTTGCATGCTAGTGGACCAAGTTGTTCAGATTGTCCCCTTTTTCTGTTACACAACTACACAAATGCATAGAAATATGAGTCTGTGCTAAAGCCGCTCATCTTCACTCCAGACAACCACACAGGCGTCGACTCTATTAGAATAGATGCCTCATTAAATTCATGTAACAATCTGTTAAAAACATGACATCAAGATTATTGTCAGTAACAAAGTCATGTTTAATGTTTAATAAAGCCAGTTAATGGCTTAGTGGTTATCTCTGTGGCATTTTATGGCTTCTAAGTAGGATTGATTATTTCTGTTTTTATATCCCCTTAGCTTTGTTCTTTCTACCACACATCATCACAGATATTTCACGCTATCTCCCATCAGCGGTCCCAGCTGGTGTTGGAAACTACCACGTCTGATAAAGCTATGTAACTGGGTGTGTATCACAGTGAAGGGATCTGAAGGTCCCCAGCAAAGGCGTGCTCATCATCCTTGATGGGAAGTTTTCTTAAAGGAGTTTTAGGCGTTTAGGTCCATCAGTGGCAGATCTTGGCTCTGTTCTACTTTGAGGACAAAGCTGCTGTTGCATTCACTGTCCAACCCAGGATGGTCTTTCATCTGGCAGGGTAAACGCCCAAGGCTTAATAAATTACAACTCCAAAAACCTAAACAGCAGAGGGGGGGTTGCCCTCCCCAATTTCCTGTTTTATTATTGGGCCGCCAATCTTAGATGCCTAGTGTTTTGGTATTTCTACCATAACCAGGGTGACTGTCCTGACTGGGTGGCTATGGAGCTTCTCAGTGATAATAATTTGTCCATCCCGGCCATGCTCTGTTCTCCACTCTCACCCTCTTCATTTAACCCTATTTCAAACCTAGTAGTGAAATACTCGCTGAAAATATGGGGCCAGTTTAGGACATACTTTAATTCCAATTGCACTTAACGATTTTTTAAACCGTCTGTTCAGGACGGGGTGTTTCTAGAGTGGCACCGGAGGGGACTTACTTACTTTAAGGACCTTTTCATAGAGAAGAATATGGTATCCTTCAAGGAACTCAGCAATAAATATGGTTTACCTAAATCCCATTTTTTTTTTAGATATTTACAAACCAGAAACTTTATTCAGTCTCACTTGTCAGGCTCAGCCTATCTGCCAGAGCACACACTGTTGGAAAACCATCCTATTATTGAACCCGACTCGTTAAGGGCTGGTTTCGTGACTTTATAATAAAATGTTGACTATGAAATAGATCTCCTCACTTAAACTTAAAGCTTCATGGGAAGAAGATTTGAATATGACCATACTGGATGAGACATTGGACTCTATACTTAAACTGGTGAATACAACATCTCTGTGCGCGCCACTGTCTCATCCAGTTTAAAATAGTGCACAGAGCTCATCTCTCCAAAAGCAAACTATCCCGTTTCTATCCAGAAGTCACGCCATACTGCGATAAATGCAAACCTGCCGTAGCCACATTGGTCCATCAGTACTGGTCCTGCCCCGCTGTTGGTCAGTTCTGGACAGTCGTTTTCCGTACGATGTCCGGGTTGGCCGGAGTGGTGGTAAATGGGATTGCTTTGTAAGGACTAATTTTTTGTGTATTGTTTTATGTCTGTGTTGGATAAGCACTTCTTTGTATTCACAAACTATGTACAAAAGGAAAAGGAAAACTCAATAAAAAGACAGTGATTTAAAATAAATTAGTCTGAATCGAACCCATCAACGCCCAACTCTGACAACAGGTAACTGTCCACCACTTTCTCCTGTGCCATAGATCTAAGAAGAATCCCTGTTTTCTTCCCTGTAACAATTAACTGGTTCATTAATCGCTCGGTACTGAATGAAGCAGAACCTCCTGGACCTGAGAACTTATGGCTGTAGTGCCGTTTATCTGGATGAGCCGTGAGCTGCAGCATCAAACGATGGTATTGGTAAATGGCCTGTACCGCGCTTTAACTAGGCCATTCACACCCTGGCGGTGGTGAGCTATGCTAGCAGTCACTTGTCTGTTTCCTGCTCTGATGATCCTGGTTGTATTTTTCTTTTGTAGAGACAGATAAAAGCAATATTTCAGTCACTTCCAGCGAAATCTTCTGACTCTTCATCCTTGTCGGTTAGGGACCGCTTTGAAAATATTAAAACCTCTCCAACCCCATAAACAATCAAATTTCTGGGAAACAAGGCAATCAACAGTGTGATTTGAGACGCTGTGGATTCCTGTGTGGTGGTGGGTTTTCACTGTGGTGCCGATAAAAGCAAACAGTCGCTGTGGTTTGCTGCTCACCGTGGCCCGAGCCCATTACTTCCAGCTCCTCCTGTTTGTCATGTTGTTCCCCAGAGCATGTTTCTCCCTCAGCAGCTTCTGATGAGCGATAAGTGCAGCTGTTTCAGCCTCACATCTCTATCTAATGATGTAATGGACAAATATTTCCTTACCAGTGAACTGCCCTCTTTTAACCTCCCAAATGCATTAGAAGCATTGTCACTTTTCCTAACATCTTCTAATGCATTCTTCATTATTTTATATGAACTCTCGCTGTCCTCCCAGCAGCCATTTGTCTCCGCCAACTTTATCTCACACCAGCAAACCAAGTAATTTGTTTTCTTGTTCCTCAGGAGGAAACATAACAAAACCATTGAGCTCTCTTGCCTCCTTAAACAAGCTTGGATGCATTTTCAGTTGTTCTTTTTTATATCTCTCTTTGCAGGTGTAGAAGCAGACTCAGAGGAAGTTATATTGCTCTGTCCCTTTGCTCTACTCTTTCTCTTTCATCTCTTCTCCCTTTTAGCATTTTGTCTCATATGTTTCTCTTTACCTTTCCATTTTTGTGTCCATTGAAGATGAAATAATCCAGAAATAATATCTGATAAAGCTTTTTGCATATGTAATCAAGCGGAGCACTATGGTGAAAGCACCAAAGCTCCACTTGTGAAAGTAAATCTCTTTGTCAGCAGTTCTTAATGCTGCCAGACAGGACATAAAAAAACAGTACAGCGTTACTACGATGCGCAATGTTTCATCCGCTTAAAGCATGAAGGAAAACCCCATCAAATGTCCCAAAAGAAAACCGTACACTCACTGTTTGTGAAAGTATCGCTGGACCTAACAGGTTTCATGTTTGTTTAAATGACAACCAAATCCAAAATAAGCTAAAGAAGGAGGTGACCATCAAATAAAGTTTGGTGAATTTTATTTATTCTAATTACTATTTTTATATTAGAATTATGATGAAAAGATGTGCCTAATAAAAGTTTTTTATTAGGCACAGGAAAGATTTTTAATTACCCCTAACTGAGTTCTTTCATTTCTCTGGATTGAGAATAAAAAAAACTAGAGTAGCACGTTCTTCTGAGTCAAAGGCTGAAAGAGTGAATTTAAAATGCATAGCATAAAGGGAAATACCTTAGAGTCAAATGTTAACTCTGAAATGATGAGATTATACTCTTAAAAATAGCCGAACATATCTGAGCTGCGGCAGGAAACACGTTTGTCCCTTTTCTGCCCTCTGCATCACATCTTTATCTGCTTTAACTCATCTGTCAGATCTTTGACATTTTTCACCACATTAAATGATTGCATCGCTGATGATCAGTCATTGGTTCCTCAGCAGCTGCTTCTGGGTAACATTTAAGCTCATAACATCAGTGAAGCAACATTTGACTGGTGAAATAAATGTCAACTGTTTGATTACTTCCTGTTCTTCACAGTTTCTGACGCGCTGTGACTAAAAGTGCAAAAAGTGGGTATGCACCAGAGGTGGGTAGAGCAGCCAAAAACTGTACTAAAGTAAGAGTAGCACTACTTTAACATGTTTTTAATCAAGTAAAAGTAAAAAGTAGTCAGCCTAGAAATTACTCAAGTACTGAGTAACTAACCATAACAGCTGATGATTTAATATTTAAAAATGATGTATTCAGACAGACAATATAAAGTTATGTGCAAATTCTGTTTTTTAAAAAACAAAACTGAGAAAAATATACAAAGAATAACATGTAAATTTCTAATCAGCCAACCACATGGCAGCAACTCAATGCATTTAGGCATGTAGACGTGGAACGGGAAAGAAAGGTGATCTCAGTGACTTTGAACGTGGTTGTTGGTGCCAGGCAGGCTGGGATTTTCACCCACAACCATCTCTACAGTTTACAGAGAATGGTCTGAAAAAGAGAGAATCTCTTTTTCTGTGGGCGCAAATGCCTTGTTGAAGCCAGAGGTCAGAGGAGAACGGCCAGACGGGTTCTGATAGGAAGGCAACAGTAACTCAGGTCTGCAGGAGAGCATCTCTGAACGTACAACACGTGGAACCGTGAGGTTCAACGGGCTACAGCAGCAGACGACCACACCGGGTTCCACTCCTGTCAGGTAAGAACAGGAAACTGAGGCTATAATTCACACAGGCTCACCAAAACTGGACAATAGAAGATTGGAAAAACGTCGTGTGAGTTAGCCTGGCCAAAGAGGCTAAAGAAGGCAGTCAGGCAAAAGATGTCCAGTGCAGCAGGTGGTTTATTCACAAAAAAGAAAGGTGTTGAAAAAAAAAATATTTACAAAAAATCTCAAAAAAGAACTAAAAGGTTTAACATGGCAAATTAATGTCACGTGCCACAGCTACACGGACCTCCTTCTCCCCCGCTCCTCTTGTCTTTTATACCCTTTCCCCAAAGGTACAAAAAATGGCCTCCGATGGACTCTCCCACACAGGCACCCCCAAACAATTGATACTTTCCCTATCATTGGTTAAGTCAATACAATTCAGCACTATATCTGACTATGAAAACAACAATGCAAATTTAAATACAACAGCATGAAAGTACACAATACCAAAACTCAAGGACAAAAAGACTGAAGTAGGTATCACTTCCCCCTCTTCAGTTGGTAACCTTCCTGTGCCAATCCTCCAACAGGAAGGCCTACTTTCCAGGAAGTGAGGTAACACCTCCTCCTGCAACACATCAGGTAAGTTCACTAAAATAAAATACACAAGATAAATGAAAAACAATTACAAACAAACTGAATGATTTAAACCAATATGTTATAGTAAATAATCAGTAGAAATGCAAAACATAAATAAACCCGGGATAGTATATATATTTGCAAACTAAAGACTAAATACAATATGGCTAAATCAAACAAACCAGAATGTTACCAACATATATATATATATATATATATATAAACAGACAAATGGTGTTCTCACATACTTTGTCACACGTTGCCTGGTCTTATTTGAAAGAAATAAGACCAGAGTGGATTCGGGAGATTTTTAAGATGCGATTCCCCCTGAAGAGCAGGTAAGCCGGCATTGGGGAAACTTCTGGAAAAATTGCCGTCCCTAGCTCTCAGGCTTCATTTACAGAAATTTGCAATTCTACAATCCCTGAGTTATTCCCTTTCCACGGTGAAATAATTCAGCTGTGGTCTGAATTCTTTGTTAATTTACCCCCATGGTCCCCCTTTTTTGCCCCGGTTCTGAGCTGCGTCTGGGAGTAACTCATTTTGGTGTCCTGTCTTTAAATATAAAGGAGGTGCTTCCTAAACGTAATGACAAAAACTGGTTCATCCCAGAAATAGAAGAGCCAAAGCACAGCTGAGCGGAGATGTGTCTGCAGTCCGATGCAGCGAGGACGGCTCAGACTACATCAGTGTTTACAGCTCGGTTTGCAAATTGTTGAAATGAATATGGGCGCGCTCCTATCCAATTCTCACGGCCCGTAGTTCTTTACTACCAAGATTTGGTAGTAAAGGAGAAACAATTATCAGAGGCAAACATTTAAAATATGCATATTTATTTAATTTGGAATTCCAAAGAGACAAAGAAAAACTTAAAAGCTTTAGTATGTGACCGACATCCTTATCCCAGCCATTGCAAGCTCTTTGTCTGCCCTCATCTTAGCAAACCCATCTTTTATCAGACTGACCAGCCCCTCACGATTAGTTTGGGGTTGTGGGGGCAGTCGCTGTGGCTTCAGGTTATTTCTGCTCCCAAAACAAGGAGACTATTCATGAAGTGAGGCTGATTTAGCACCCAGATGTCCTATCAGGGGGTCAACCCAGATGACCTCAAGAACCATAAAATAGCTTTCAGACCTTAAAGCAAACACCCTGTGAGCTGTGTGTTTTCTGCCTCAGAGGGGAGACACAGTTAAGAGAACAGAAGTACCTCCTATTATTTTCAATAAAAATGACTGATTAATATAACAACTAATGATATTTTTCCATAACAAATTCCAGAAAGATTACATCTGTCTCCTTCTCCTTCTGTGACTGCCACTATTCGGACCTCCTCAGCTACTGATAACAATAACAGCAACAATAATCCAGATTATAGCATTCACAGTGTTAGA
The DNA here is from genome assembly GCF_011125445.2 of Fundulus heteroclitus. Lineage (NCBI taxonomy): Eukaryota > Metazoa > Chordata > Actinopteri > Cyprinodontiformes > Fundulidae > Fundulus > Fundulus heteroclitus. The sequence goes on from NC_046383.1 coordinate 15,385,449, forward strand.
ACACAAATATTATATAGACAGCAACACCAGGAAAGAGTTAAACACAGTCAGTGAATTATTCAACCTATTTGTATTTTTCTTGAGCTGGTAAAACTAGTTATTAATGTAGAAACACGACAGAAAAACAGGCTGGTGTATGTTTATTAAAATAAATGTCTTCCTGTTCCTGGTCATTAGTTTTAATCCAGGGGCAGATCTGCCGGGGTGGCATAAGGGGGCAGCTAAAAGAAAGCCTTGCCCCCCCCCCCAGCTGGCAGCTACAGTTAATGGCACACCAGACGTTATGATTGTGAACGTCTTATGACCGACAACATTGAATACAGCGCGGTGTAACCTGACACCGGCTGAGTGGAGGGAAGTGAGAGGGGAGGCTGTGCCAACAGCAGGAACGCATGTATTTAAGCATGATAGCACTTTAATGAAGAGAACTGATTCAAATATGACCAACAGAGCTACTTTTAATTACATTTATGATATTAACACATGCATTATGCTTATACATCATGTAGAACAAGTGTTGTTTGGCAGATCAATTCAAGAAATTGTAGTTTTGAGATGAACACGTCTGAATCAAAGGTTTTAAAAACCTAGTGTCTCTAGAACGTGTTCTCTGCTCTGCGGTTTATAATTATAGGTCACGTTCCCCACAAATCCACCAACAGAACAATAGTTACAGCTTTGTGTCACATCCAGACCTTTTAAATGAAAGATCAGATGCCTGTATGGGTGCATCTAGGAAACGAGGAAACGTGTGTCTACATCAGACGATGATGCAAAGTGCAGAAATTGCTTTTCTGTATAAATCCTGTTGGGTCTTGATAACTCACAGCAATTATATGAAAAACATTACTGCATCTAGCCAGGTGGACTTTGACAGAGGGACAGGTGTGTTATTCACTATTATGTAATTTGTAGACACTATTGGAGGCTCAAAAACTCAGAAAAAACATTATTTAGTTATGCAGAATATATTGAATGTAACCCGTCTGTTCTGGCAAGGACAGAAATTCCAGCTTTTCTTTTGAAGATGAATGATGCCCACATCCGCGAGCCTTTTACATGTTAGACATAAAATCATTATATTACTGCATTGTTAATTTATCAATAGGGTTAAAACTTCACCCTGAGTGTTAAAGTAGGTGCTTTTAAACCTAAAAGGGGGGGGGGGGGTGGCACACACATTCCTATCTGGCTCTTATTGTACTGAACAGATAGCTCAATATTAATCTATAAAACTTTTATTTATGGAACACCCAAGAAGACCAGAGTGCTGTAGGTCAACAATTGACCATTGACTAAAAACACTTAAAGAGGTAAAAGCCTAAAATCTTCTGCTCAGCTGGAATAAAGAACCTAATTAAAAAGATGTCCTTCCAATCAGAGGATAATCGTTCAGTATAGCAACAGCAGAAAAACTCCTCGGGTCACTAAACAAGTCCTGGGAACATCTGAGCAACACGGATTCTGACCTAAAACTTCTTCTAGGAACATGCATGAGCAAAACCTGCCAGGTAAAGATGTTTAAATGTTTTAAATGGTTTAAAACCTAAACTAAAACCTCAAAATCAACCCTGAACCGTACAGGCAACCAGTGCAGGGCGAGTTGGATGCATCAGTGCTCAGCTTGGTATAGCAGAGTCCAGAAATAAAAAAACAGGTATTTTCATTATGGACTGAGACCAGTTCTACATCAGGGAAACAAAGCAGCCACCGGGTTTAAGGATGACCCAGCACAGAATAAAAACCCATCATCGCCCAGATTCAGTGGTTTCCACTCATCTGCAGGCCAGGGTCACCTTTTCAGGGATCAAGATGTTCTCATATTCGATAGAGAGGAACGGTTGTCCTGTTGATCCACGATTAAACACCTGAAACTCCTATACACACACACACACACACACACACACACACACACACACACACACATACATACGTCTGCTGATTGCTGCTGGATAAAGCAGATTCATTATTTCTACACATATGCTGGTGTAACCTTTAATTTCTGTGTACACCATCAACCTTGGGATGTTCCAGCTGTTCCAGTTGTTCCAGATGTTCGAGGGCACGGCTGCACAAACTTTCTCTGACCCACTCCCCTCTTTCGGTTTTCTTTCCAGCATCTGTGCTCATTTAACCCGTTCCTTTCCTACTTGAAGTTAATTTTATTAAGTATACTTAAGCTTAAGTTTTAGTTTTAATGTATGCCTACTTAGTCTTAGACTTCTGTTTATACTTTTAAGTATAACGCAAGTATGCTTAACTATACTATTGTTAAGTATATAAACTATAGTTTATAAAAAGTAAACTACCAGTACAATGGCTCATTTTAAGTATGAAATAATCGTAGTACACTTGAATAAACTACTTTAGGGAAAGCATCAGCAGTCTGACCCGGTACCGTGCCAGCTGCCTTATGGAACAGAAACCCACTCGGAGCCGCAGCCGGTTCGGCCTGAAAGTGGCCGGTGTCCCCCGCCGTGGTGCAGACTTACGGGAAGACATGTCGGAACATTCTGCGTCCTGGTCCGGATCCGACAGCGTCCTGCAGAGGGACGGCAGCGCAGAGGCCAGCAGCAGAACCCCGACCAGCCGCTTCATCCTGCTCCGGGTCTCTGGCTCGGTTCTGTCCTCAGCACACGCTTCCCTCCCACTGAGGCAGATCCACGGCTACAGGTCCACTGCAGCTTCAGCTCAGCGGTGGTTCCGTCTGTCTGGTTCGGTCTCTGTGGACCCGCCTCCGCTGCTGCTGGGACCCAGATGTTTGTTTGTGTGTGTGTCGGTGGAATGTGTGTCTCTGTGAGGACCGAGCTCAGGTTCTGCAGCACTCACTCTGGTCCACACTGAGAAGGAGTTGGGTCAGAACCAGATGGCGACCTCGTTCAAGCTGACCCGGTTCTGCTGAGGTTCCACTTCTCATAGCGGCAGCAGGCAGTAACATGAGGTCTGGTCATTAAACAGTAAATTACCTCAATTTAGCCACGCCCCCAGCCCTGACCGTCCAATCAGAGCTCAGAACAGCAAACAAGTTTCAGCTGGCCTGTCTGGGTTTCACATGTTAGGTTCGACTATAAGACAAGAGCAGAGTCAAGAGGACTAAAGAAGCTGAAATGGTTCTGTTACAACTTGACCCAAGCTGACCCAACACTAACTAAACCCGACTAACCTAAACCCTAAATTAACTAATCTGAACAAAATGAGCCTTAACCCAATCTAGTGGAAATAGCCCGACCCTGACCCAGTTCTGTTCTGGATTGGCTTACCTCCATGCAGGTCCTCCTCAGAACCAGCCCTCATCAACTCTCCCTCCACCAACAGAACCCGGCTGGACTCAGAGTGAATCTCACCTGGACAACACCTCCCTGGGCCTCCATCAGATCATCAGACTCACCTGAGCAGACCAGTGACACTTTCACCCTGACCCGTCTGGCTCCAGAACCTCAGCTGGGATCCTCACCAGGGAATTACCCATTCTCTCTAAAGCACAAATCCAAAACTAGTGCTGAGCACATCAACGTTTTTCTCAGTATATTTCCAAGACCTCTTTAGAAATGAACCTCCCGGTGAAGAACCAAGCTGACCAACACGCCCAGATCTTTGAGCTCAAGTTGTGTCAGAAACGTTTGGATTCCACAACGAATCCATGACAGATGTCAACGACCTAAATAATCCATCAAAGAAGAGAATAATATTATGGGTAAAATATGGGAATTTAATAAAACTTCATAGAAAAACCTTTTTTGGTCATGGACAGTGAGATTTTAATCCATTCTTCGAAGGTTCTGGAGGTTCTTTCTATCTTCTCGGACCTTCAGTTCTTTCCGTAGAGTTGTCGGCTGATTCCAGCAGGTCTTTCCTTGGCGGCATGTTTGGGACTATTCTCTTGGAAACCCAATCTGGTTTCATCTCCAGATTCTTATCCAGAACGTCCCACTCCATTTCTCCATCCAGCCTTCAGCTATATGAAGTCTGCTAGAACCTTCTGTCAGAACCTTCTGCTGGTTCTGGCAGAAGGTTCTGGACACCGTGATGTTCCCACCGTCAAACTTCAGTCTTGGCACAATATTGTTGGGCTGACGTTTAGAACAGTTCTTCCTCACAACATGGTGCGTTCAGTGACATCTGGAGCGTTCAGCTTTGGACTCATCTGACCAGACTGTTCTCCCGGGGTTCTACTGGCTGGTCCACGTCTTCTGCAGCAAACGTCAACTGAGATCCAATGAGCTTTTCCTTCAGCAGTGGAGTCTAGTGCAGCGAGTGTGGATGGAGGTTACTGAGTGGACCCCTGATTGTTTTCAGGGACAAACTGTAGCTGCTGTGTCCAGGTCTTTCTGGAGCTCTCTGGGTTCTCCTAAACTCATGGAGAACTTGACTCGTCTGTCAGGAGAAGAACCGGGCCCTGGCTGGTTAATGGGGGACCTCTGGGTTCTGGTTCCAGCGGCGCTCACTGGAACATTCAGAGGTTTAGAACTGCAGCTGGAACCGTAGCTGTTAGCTTGTTTTACACCAGTAAGGCCTTCTGGGGAAGAAGTCTTTGACCAGTCCTGTCGCTCTGTCCTACTTTGGTCAGAGAAACCTTTGACTAGGCCACCAGTTAATATGAGACCAGCTGATATTAATGTCCACAGAGCAGCAGGAATGTTTTCTGCATCCTTTGCTTTGTGTTCTAAACATATTTTCTGTTTCACCTGTTTGAGTTCTCTGGACGTGTGTCTGGTGTCAGATGCATGTTCACAGAAATATCAGAAAACTGTCGATGTGTTCAATAATTATTTTACCTGCTTTTGCAGAAAAATACAGTTCAGTCAGTCAAACCGTCTAGATGGTCAACATTGAAGTTATAAGAGCCATTTTGTTGTTAGTGCTGTGACAACGTGTCACCACAGGAGGGAGGAGAAGCTCCACCTGCCACTGTTGCTGCTTCAATCATGCTCAGGTGTGTTGGACGTGGAACCCGAAGCGCTTTTTACCAGCTGGAAGGTCAACCGCTGAAAGATGTTTGGAACATTGTGGTATCATCTAAATTAAATGGATTATGGAAAGTGGAAAAGGAGGAGAGTGGGCTAAGAAGGTTTGTTGTGTAGCGTCAGAACAACTGTAAACTCAGCACCATCGATAAGCTTGGATAAGCAAAGTTTTGGCTTCTCAATACCAATTAGTAAATGTTTTCCATCTAAGGAAGCCTTCGGTATGTTGACTTTGCAACAACGCTGTAATATGCATTGAGTTGATTTTACTTAAAAAAAAGTATGCAAACTAGCTGCCTCAAAAAATGTGGTGACCAGAAGAATGTTAGTATGAGCAAGTTGTACACATTAAGTTTGCACAACTCTATGATCTTAATAATTTAGAGTAGCCTTAATAGTGATAGTATAAGTTGTTTTTTGGGGACTTTAGAGCTCATCTGCTCGCAGGACCATCCCATGTTATGTTTCCATGTTGTTAATTGTGCAATTTTGCCTTTGCAATTTGACAAATTATTACTCACGACACTGGAACGCTTTATCTGGGTGAGGCATTTATGTTTGATTCATGAAACAACCAGCAGATCACCTCTTTCAAATACTTACGCATGGACCCAACTTAAAACTTTTAAGTTAAACCAGTTTCCAACACTTATTTAAGATGAATAAAAACAAGTTCTGCTCACTTGACATTTTCTAATTAAACTGAATGTTGCATTTTACAGGGAATCCATCCTTCTGAGCAAGCATATGGCCACAGTGGAATGGAACATTTCTTTTAAACAGGAAGAAACTTCCAGCAAAACCAGAACCAAAACCTGGTTCCGTGGGTTTGTCTCAGTTCAGCGGCTGCATCCTTCGTAGGGCGCTTATAGGCCGATTACATCACAGCGCTCAGACAAAGGCTGTTCAAAGTCACGACTCCTGTAAAGGCCCCTTCATATGCAGCCGACAGACGTGGCCTTCCTTTCCCCAGTTTGAAGGAATGGTCGGTTATTATCCTTCGTGGCCCCCATCCTATGATATAGTGCAGGTTGAAGAGGATTGTTTAAACGGAAATAGCAATGGTGGCGAGGAGCGAAAAGCTGTGAATAAAGTTGGATATATTACGCTTTTTGTGACAAAAAAGTAACTTTTCAGCAGGTTTTAGGTGAGAATGTAGCAGCAACCTGGCATATTGCTGGTTGTTGTTACTATTTCATGTACAAGTCATGTACAGGTGCACATACACATACAAACATACATGTCCCCGGTGTTATTTGCGGTGTTATGTCTGTGAGGAAGTTGGATTTTATATTTAGTATTTAGAATATGACAATATAAACAACTTGAACAGCAATGAAATAGAGAATAATGTATAAATAACTGGTAGGTGGTGGCCAGTAAACAAGCTGAATAGAGGAGGAGTTACGGGGTTATTATGCACAGGAGTTGAGCAGAGTTCGTTAGAGTGATGGATTATGGGATGGAACTGTTCCTGAGTCTGTTGGTTTTGGCGTACAGCGCTCTGTAGCGCCTCCCAGAGGGGAGAAGTTGGAACATGTTGTGACCGGGGTGAGAGGGATCTGCAGTGATGGTTCTGGCCCGTTTCCTGTCTTTGGAAAAGTAGAGGTTCTGAATGGAGGGCAGGTTGGTTCTGAGGATCTTCTCTGCAGTCCTGACTGTCCGCTGCAGTCTGGCCCGGTTCTTTTTTGGTATCGGATCCAAACCGGACCGTGATGGATGAGCAGAGGACAGACTGGATGATGGGTGTGTAGAAGTGGATCAGCAGCTCCTCAGGCAGGTTGAGCTTCCTGAGCAGGAAGTCCATCCTCTGCTGGACCTTCTTGATGAAATCCATCCATCCCATATACGAAGTGGCCCATATATGGTCCAGACCAGGGGCCACCAACACGGGGCCCGCAGGCACCAGGTAGCCCCCAAAGACCACATGTGGGGCCCTAAAGCCTGTTCAAAAAATAGTACAACCCTCAAGTGAGCTGCATCTAAAATGCTATTTTATTTAATTGCTCCTCTTTTTTAAACATACTTGTATTGACATAAATTTAAAATACTAAATGCATTAAAAACGTGTTTATATTACATAAAGTCAAGGTGAGCTCTGACTCTTCTGGTTCTAAGGTCATAAAGGAAGCCCATCGTATGAAAGTAATGAAGTAGCTCTCAACTTCTAAAAGGTTGGTGATCCCTGGTCCAGACTAACACCTGGAACTATCCATCACTCCAAGTTGTCAGGACCAGACTAACATAGGGAACTTCTTACTCCTTGTAGCCTCGGAACCAGGATAGTGTTATGGTTTGTTTGATTTGTGTAATCTTTTGCCAAAGGTTGAGGCTAGTCTAACCAGATATGAGCTGTGTTGAGTTCCTTAAGGAGCCGCTCTCCCTGTGATTCAGAGACGTGCGTTAATTCAGTCAGCTCAACACACCCACAAATTAACACACGCTGGGAAAATAGATAACGTCTCCATCAACACAATTCTTCTTCAGATATCACATGAGGAGGACCTCCCAATAAGGTGCAGGGTGTGTCCAGGCTTAGAAAGAGGCATGTGGTTTTGAGTCGAGGCTCTTCATCTGAGGGGCGTCGCCCGGATTGACTGTTGTAGGAGTCCAGCGCTGTAACCTTGTGATTATTTCTCTGCCGTAGTAGAATAAATGGTTGTGGAGTCATCCACTCTGTGGAGTAAGCTGCTTGGAGGCGGAACTGATGTTAGAGTGTTACTGTGTTACTATACGTATGTTAGGATATCAACGAGGTCAAGTGGAACAAACTATGTATCCCAGGACTGTCTGCCACACTTGGATAACACCGGACAACGAGGAAATGACTCATCTGTCTGATAGCGTCCCAGAGTTGACATCGTTTATCTGCTGATGGCGCAGTTTGGATATGTACGGCCTTTTTATGGGTGTTAACCTAAACTCCTTTATAATGTTTGAATAATGAGCAATCGGGGGTTCTTGCTGATCAAGAGCCCATCAGCGCTGATGTGTTTGTAACCATTTCTCTGACTGTGGTAGATTAAATAATCTGAAATATGCTTTATGCTTTCCAGAGTTTTGCATCTTAAGTGGTCTCAAAGTGGTAGTCGCTGATTAAGGGTAAAACGGGCCGGGTCCATAGAGGATTTAACGCGTATAAAAACTTTTCAGGAAGTAAAGCTGCACCGGAGCTTGGAATGTGTGGCTCATATATGGACCAGAGGAATCTGGCTTGGTTCTTCCCCTTTTTCTTCCACGTTTCCTCATGTTTAGAAGAAGAACTTCATCGTCCATTCCTACACTTCTTCTGGGACCTTTATTTTTGTTCTCAAGATTTCTTCTGTTGTCACAGCAACGACCCTGAAATTTTAAAATATATAGTAATTGCAAGAGACATAAGTCACAGTTACGACAAAGTAAACAATTCAAACTGGAAGGTAAACTCGGCGCTTGGCAGGCAGACTATTTTCACTCTGCTGAGTTCTCCTACTGCTCTCCAATCTGAATTGTTTGTTGTTATTTCAGCTTTTAACTTTTTGTTCTCTTTCATTTTTCTCTTCATAGAAGGTACACCTGGTCTGGTGTTCTGTTAGCTGTGACATCATCAGGGGAGGCAGATCATCCTCTATTACCATCTAACATAGAAAGTACTCCTGGGTCAATGTGAGCTTCTGAGCTTTCTGTGTCTCTGCTCTGTCTTCTCTAACATAGAAAGTACTCCTGGGTCAATGTGAGCTTCTGTGCTTTCTGTGTCTCTGCTCTGTCTTCTCTAACATAGAAAGTACTCCTGGGTCAATGTGAGCTTCTGAGCTTTCTGTGTCTCTGCTCTGTCTTCTCTAAGCCCCAGTGGGTGGAGGCAGATGAGCGTTCACACTGAGCCTGGTTCTGGTTCTGCTGGAGGTTCTCCTCCCTGTTAAAGGGGAGTTTTCCTCTCCACTGTCGCTTCATGCATGCTCAGTATGAGGGATTGCTGCAAAGCCATCAACAATGCAGACGACTGTCCACTGTGGCTCTACGCTCTTTCAGGAGGAGTGAATGCTGCTTGGAGAGACTTGATGCAACCTGCTGGGTTTCCTTAGAGAGGAAACTTTCTCACCAACCTGGAGGATCTGATTTAATTTGACGTTGTAAAATGTATTGAGATGACATGCTGTGAATTGGTGTTATATAAATAAAATTGAACTGAATTGAATTAAAGGATGTTGATTACCCTTTGGCTCGGTATAGTAATAGCTGAACAGATTTCTATACTGACATGAATGGCATAATGATTCATTACTGACAGATACTCAAAGACACCACATTGTTGATGATTCTCACCTAAAGTCTTGAGTAAGAACCAAAGACTCACCAGCGAGTCAACTGGAGCCTCTGAAGGGCGGACGGCTTCTCTCCCAAACATCAGGTGGAACAGGGAGCGCACCGCTGACGTTCTGACCTCAGGTTCTTGTAGCCTTCCTAGAACACAGACGCTCTGCTCTGACCACTAGCCACCACTCCCTGTTCTGTTGGTTGAAGAATAACTTCTGCAGGGCGCTACAAATCCAAGCAGAGAAAAAAAATTAAAAAAAAAAATGCTGAGAAACAGAAAATAAGTGTTAATCCAAAAAACTGTCCGTTGGATGTAGTCATTGGTTTGTCTGGAGACGATAGGCAGCAGAGACACTTCTCTAAGTCCCAGCAGCTGACACCTTTCTGCTTTACCTGTGGGTGGTCACTGATAATGACTGAAATCATATGATGTGAATCAAAAATAAAAAAGTAATAAACATTTCACCCACTCAGCTCATTTGCAAACCTGCCCTGACCGAGAATGTTCTGGGCATCCATGCCTGTAGATCGGGGGTGTCCAAAGTGTGGCCCGGGGGCCGTTTGTGGCCACTGTGCTGCTTTTGTGCGGCCCTCCAACTGAATTTCAGCTCTGGAGGCTTTTTGCAGATCGAACCTTTTTATTTTTAATTATAATAAATTTATTATAGACAAGTTAAAATCTTATTGAATGTTTATTTGAATGTTCAGAACAACATAAAATATTTGCCTTTTAATAACACACTTTTAACATTTGCTTTAATTTCATAAATTTACTGAAATGCAGACCATGACCATTGAATGCTGGAGACAGGCACCAGCACCCCTCAGGACCCCAATAGGGACAAGTGTGACAGAAAATGGATGGATGGTTGGATGGTTTAATATATTTTCTTAGAATGATCATATATTGTTGGGCAGGGTTATGTTATTTATTTTTATTCATTTATTGGCCCTTGAGTGCTTTCGATTGAACAATTTTGGCCCAATAGCTGAAAAGTCTGGATGGATGAGCACAGATGGCTTCCAGCTTCTGCTGCTGGTTTTAAGTGGAAAAGCTTCAACCTTCTTGGACGAATAATCTGAGACGGTCCGAACATGGATGACCTGCTGATGTTTTTGGTAACACCAATTAATGCAATTACAGCTCACTAATAATTATAAAATCTTCCTCAGTAGTAAAAGTACTCCCATGAATCCTAATCCATTTTTTGTCTAAAATTAATTTAAACATTTTCCCACAGAAGCAAAGTGTTTGTAGAAGTCTGTCCTTTATTTTGTTCTGATTTATTTGTTCTGTGAAACAAAAATGACAGAAACGACGATGGACAAATCCTGCTCCATTATTTCCGGTTCGGTTCGGGGGGTTCTGGTCCTGCAGGTGTTTTCTAGTGGGGCTCCAGCAGGTGTCAGCCTCCTCCTGTTTGATCACCATCACCGGATCCATATGAAACCCGATCAGCAGGCAGGCGGCTGACTGAGTTCTCGCCATTTATCGCGACATTTCCTAGACGCCTCCTCGCCAGAAGGTGAATCACACACGCGCCCTGACGCCTCCCCTGTTGATGTTCTGCGCTTGCGCAGTTTGGTGCTTTCAGAAACGCAGCCGAGGTACCGAGCCGCTCTCACTGGAGCCGAACCGAGAAAAACATCCACAGGCGGTTTGATCCGACCCGCTAAAACCGGGAGGAATTTCTCCTCGAGCGGAACCGGCCCGGTCCGGCTCGGTGCGCTGACAGTCCGGCTGGAGGAGACGAACCGGGCCGAGGCAGCAGCCGCAGACCAGAACAAAACGCAGGCACACGGAGCTGGGTTCACCGTAGAACCTCACACGGAACCGGATTCAGTCCTGGACACAGCCAGACGTTTAACGGCGGGGGGTTCGGGGGAACCAGGGTGCATTGGAGGTCCAGTCTGTTCGACAGACTGACACATGTCCTGATGTCCTCCCGACTGTCTCACCTGCCAGTCTGAACCCAGGGTTTACTGAGCCCTCACAGGCAGGATCAACATCAACATCTGGAGGACACCCAGGAGACTTCCAGGAACATAAACCACATCTGGAAGACATTCCGAGACAGAGAGACACCTGTGGGACAACCAGGAGAACATCCAGAGACGAGAACATCCAGGAGAACATCCAGAGACGAGAACATCGGGGAGAACATCCAGGAGATAACAAGACAGAGAAAGGTCTGACAGAAATTAACATCTGGAGGACATCTGGAGGCATTCAGAGACAGAAACATCTGTGGGACACCCAGGAGACATTCAGAAACATAGGAACTACAGGAGGACCAAGATAATAGAAGGAGACCTGGAAGACACTGAGAGACGAGGCGACATTTTAAGGTAAGAAGGATTTCAGAAAGTCCTCTCAGGACAACCTGAGTGACTTTAATGGACAGACAGAGGTGGTGGACAAATGAGGACACATTGGGAGCTTAAATATGACAGGAAAGATGCCTGAAAGTAAAAATATGATTTTATTGTGTTTGAAAAAGAGAAGTTGACATATTTGGGACGTCCCCAGGACTCTGGGACACGGTTGGACACGTGATGGCATGTCCTTTGGTTTGTCCTTCCTTGGCAGATTCCATGTAACTGGGACCTTCAGACATGAACCCGCACCGGTGGACCTGTTTCCCTGTCTCAGCGGTCCTGATGCTGGTCCTGGTCCAGGTCGTGGTCAAGGCCCGCTTAGCGTCAGCGGGACGCTCTGACAGGAACTCCATCGAGGACGCCACGGTGAACGCTACCGTCATGGACCGAGGGTCCGCTGTCCACATGATGAGCAGCGAGGACGGGACCTACGGACAGGACTCGCCCAGAATGGATGCCCGGGGCGTCGTCCTCACGCCGGCCCTGCATCATGGAGGTACTCGCATAAAGGCCGCCGCAGGTCACATGATCAGCCTGACATACTGTTACTCCCATGTTACGCCCATAACACATACATGACATGAAGAACCTAAAGAACCTGAAGAACCGACCCTTCCCAGGTTCCCATCAGAACCGTCTCATTAAACAACCAGAACAGCAACACATTCCAAGCTTCCTGTTATCCTCCCAACACTTCTGGTTCTGATGCTAGGAGGGTAAGAAGTTCCAGATGTTAGTCTGGTTCTGATGCTAGGACGTGTAATAAGTCCCAGATGTTAGTCTGGTTCTGATGTTAGGACGCGTAAGAAGTCCCAGATGTTAGTCTGGTTCTGATGTTAGGACGCGTAAGAAGTCCCAGATGTTAGTCTGGTTCTGATGCTAGGAGGGTAAGAAGTTCCAGATGTTAGTCTGGTTCTGATGCTAGGAGGGTAAGAAGTTCCAGATGTTAGTCTGGTTCTGATGCTAGGACGTGTAATAAGTCCCAGATGTTAGTCTGGTTCTGATGTTAGGACGCGTAAGAAGTCCCAGATGTTAGTCTGGTTCTGATGCTAGGAGGGTAAGAAGTTCCAGATGTTAGTCTGGTTCTGATGCTAGGAGGGTAAGAAGTTCCAGATGTTAGTCTGGTTCTGATGCTAGGACGTGTAATAAGTCCCAGATGTTAGTCTGGTTCTGATGTTAGGACGCGTAAGAAGTTCCAGATGTTAGTCTGGTTCTGATACTAGGAGGCGTAAGAAGTCCCAGATGTTAGTCTGGTTCTGATGTTAGGACACGTAAGAAGTTCCAGATGTTAGTCTGGTTCTGATGTTAGGACGCGTAAGAAGTTCCAGATGTTAGTCTGGTTCTGATGTTAGGACGCGTAAGAAGTCCCAGATGTTAGTCTGGTTCTGATGCTAGTGAGCGATGAAGAGTTCCAGGTATTAGTCTGGTTCTGATGCTAGGACACATAAGAAGTTCCAGATGTTAGTCTGGTTCTGATGCTAGGACGCATATGAAGTTCCAGGTATTAGTCTGGTTCTGATACTAGGAAGCGATGAAGAGTTCTAGGTGTTAGTCTGGTTCTGATGCTAGGGAGCGATGAAGAGTTCTAGGTGTTAGTCTGGTTCTGATGCTAGGGAGCGATGAAGAGTTCCAGATGTTAGTCTGGTTCTGATACTAGGAAGCGATGAAGAGTTCCAGGTGTTAGTCTGGTTCTGATGATAGGGAGCGATGAAGAGTTCCAGGTGTTAGTCTGGTTCTGATGCTAGGGAGCGATGAAGAGTTCCAGATGTTAGTCTGGTTCTGATACTAGGAAGCGATGAAGAGTTCCAGATGTTAGTCTGGTTCTGATACTAGGAAGCGATGAAGAGTTGCAGAGCTGCTCACTGCTGCACTTTATCCGAAAGTTAAATTGAAAGTTATCCTGTATTTGACTGTGATTTACCACTGCATTTTTCTTATCCTGTACTGTAAATTCACTGCAAGGTATCCTGTAGAGTTACTGCAATCTTTCTGAGCTGTATGAAAAAACGAAATTTCGTTCTGTATGCACTCTGTGCTACAAAATGACAATAAAGAAAGTCTAAGTCTAAGTCTAAGTCTAAGTCTAAGAGTTCCAGGTTTTAGTTTGGTTCTGATACTAGGAAGCGATGAAGAGTTCCAGGTATTAGTCTGTTTCTGGTAGGGCTACCGATGAGTTAAAACATGTGATGCTGTTGGGGAAAGTTGAAATAAACAATTACAAATATTTTTTTCACCTGAACAAAAAGGTTTCAATGAAAAAGTTTCTTCTAGCCTGATGTTTTGGCATTAAACCCCTTAGTCGTAGCTTCGGGTCCCTCTAAAACGTTTATGTGGTTCATTAAACACGCATGTCAGGCACACAGAGCACAAGTTGCATCACTTTTAAATAATCAGCTAACACAAGCAGTTCCTAGCGATAAACATATTGTTACCACAATGATACACTAGCTATGTATTGCAGCTGTAGTTTCAGGTATTAGTCTAGCCCTGAGAAGCAGAGCTGATTAGACATTATTGCACAGTACTGTTGGACAAGTGAGTCAGAGGAACAGAACCTGAACAGGTGGTGGAAACGGACCGGTTCTGAACGGGTTCTGTAGCCTGATTTGACTCTAACTGTGAGAGAAATGGTCTCTGGATCAGCAGTTCTCCAGGGAAGGTTGTTCATGTGTTTGTTGCATGTTGTTGATGTCTTCACATTTGAATCTTTCAGACAGACTCAGCTTTCAACTTTGCTCTTGTCAAAGGAACCTGTCCTACAGTTTTCTGCTGCCTCTGTCAATTTCTGGCAGACATTGGTTTTTCTGGCAGGGAGATTGCTGCTGCTGTGTTTTCATTGCAGACATTGCTGGAGCCGTTGGTTTTTCTGGTAGTGAGAATGATGTTGTGTTTTCATTGCAGACGTTGCTGCAGACATTGGTTAATCTTGCAGACACTGGTAGGGAGATTGCTGTTGTATTTTTACTGCAGACGTTGCTGCAGCCATTCGTTTTTATTGCAGACGTTGTTGCAGCCATTGGTTTTTATTGCAGACGTTGCTGCAGCCATTAGTTTTTATTGCAGACGTTGCTGCAGCCGTGGGTTGTTATTGCAGACGTTGCTGCAGCCGTTGCTGGAGCTGTTGGTTTTTATTGCAGACGTTGCTGCAGCCATTGGTTAATCTTGCAGACGCCGCTGCAGCCGTTGTTTTTTCTGGTAGGGAGATTGCTGTTGTATTTTTATTGCAGAGATTGCTGCAGCCATTGGTTTTTATTGCAGACGTTGCTGCAGCCATTGGTTGTTATTGCAGACGTTGCTGCAGACGTTGCTGGAGCTGTTGGTTTTTATTGCAGACGTTGCTGCAGCTGCTGTCTTTTCCTGGTAGGGAGATTGCTGCTGTGTTTTTATTGCAGACGTTGCTGCAGTTGTTAGTTTTCATTGCAGACGTTGCTGCAGACGTGTTTTTATTGCAGACGTTTCTGCAGACGTTGGTTAATCTTGCAGACGCAGCTGCAGCCGTTGGTTTTTCTGGTAGGGAGATTGCTGTTGTGTTTTTATTGCAGACGTTGCTGCAGACGTTGGTTTTAATTACAGTTGTTGCTGCTGTGTGTTTGTCTGTGAAGCTGGAGGAAGCAGCCGCTGTGTGTGCATCCAGTTGAGACACTGCAGAGGCTTTCTGGCTGCTGAAGGACGGAGCGTCTCTGCTCTCAAGTGTCAGATTACAGTCAGGCGCTCCAAGGACACTGCAGAGATGTGCTGGAAGGAGCAGCATCTGCAGCTTCACACACGCTGACCACCATGTCAGACTGTTAAGATCAACGAAGGACCAAACCGCTCCAGTCAGGGACTGAGAGCAGTGAATTGCTTCCTCTTTAACTACCAGGAATGTTGTTGTTTGCAGACAGGAAGTGAAGTCAGAACCACTGGAGTTTAAGATGGGAACAAATTTATCCTTTCTCAGTTCAGTTTAGCACCAGAAAGTTCTGTACAGATGTTCAGATTTCCTCTGATTTAAATCAGGAATAAGTGGAGTGTGGTGGTTTTGAATAAAATATCACTAATTAGTCCATTTTGACTCTCTGAGGATCCTAATCTATGACGAGTAGCACCATGGGACCATTAGTGAACATTTCCTGTAAAGACATTATTGGGACCAACAGCACAGAGTTGTCCTCTTACCATCTCCTGGTCCTAAACCAGTGGTGTTCAAAGTCAGTCCTCAGGCCGTGTGTCCCTCATGTTTTAAGTTTTGTCCTGGTTTACCTCAGCTGAACCTAACGAGTCCTTAATTAGCAGGCCTCTGCAGACCGACAACACATCTGATCCATTTGAATCAGATGTGTTGGAGCAGGGACAGATCTCAGCAGCCTGTCCTCAACCCCAGCAGTCTCCGTTGGGGACGGGTCAGTCCAGTATCCGTACCCTCCTCTTCCTCAGTCGGGCCTTGGTTTATATGCTGTGCCTCTCTGGACAACATGTAGCGCTGAAGGCAGCAGAAGCTGCTCTGAAATCTCAATGTTACCATCAGAGAAAAGGAGATGATGCCAGACTGGATGCTCCTTTTCCACCAAACATCTGGAGGAAGGATCCATCTAAGCCACGATGGTCCATCCAGTCCAGAGAAGCTGACTCCTCCCCTGAGGAGCACATCAGGCTTCTTCTCTGCTCAGTAAAGTCTATGGATGTACCTTGGTGCTGTAGAACTAGACAAAGGTTCTCCTAAACAATCTCTACTCCGTGTGGTAATGGATGATGGTTCTGGATGCAGAACCGTCTGACGGATCAGAGCTCACCGATGTCCCTGATAATCTGGATGGTTTCATAAAATGAAAGTTATGGAGTCGCTGCTTCCTCTAACTGTTTGGGACAGAGTCACCTTTATGGCAAGCTGTTTGACCATTTAATGGCCTTTAAAAACTAAATGTGTTGGAAACATGTTGAGTTAGAAACAGACTTTGAGTGATTTCATACACGCGGTTGTTCTAAAGATCCTAAAATCTAAATGTTGTTATTATGACTCTCTGCTGGAGACTGGAGCAGAATTTAATCCTTGATTTTTCTAAATATTTGATCAGAGTATGAAACAGGTGGATGTTCGTCTCACCTGCGTGGGAACAGAACAGTTTTGTTATCTCGTTATTTCATCTGCTACCATTCAGCGTTCTGTCTGGGTCTAACGCTGCGTCTCTCCTCAGTGGTGGACCGGCAGGGCTGCGATCCAAACACTCGTTTCCTGGTTCCTCCCCGCAACGTCCACTGGGTGGCGCTGCTGCAGAGAGGGAACTGCACCTTCAGAGAGAAGATCCTGAAGGCGGCCGCCTACAACGCCACCGCCGTCCTCGTCTACAACAACTCCACCGACAAGACCGTCAAGATGGGCCACGAAGGTCAGAGTCGCCCAGAACCTGCATTTAGAACCGTTCCCCTCCGTTTGGTAACCTTTGCCAAATCCCTTCAGAAACTGGATCAGAACCAGTTCACTGAGCAGTTCCGCGTCGGTTCTGACTCAGTTCTGAACCGGTTCCGGACCTTGAGTGCAGGAAGGTAACTGTAGGCTGTATCTGCGCTCCACGACGATCGATGAGAGTAAATTTAGCCGACGGTCCGGCTGGATTTCTCTGTGACCTCTGTGTGTGAGAAGGTCCAGCTGGATTACAGCCCGGAAGGTCACAGCATCCAGAACCGAAAATAAACCGGATCAGTCTGAACCTCCCTGCAAGGAACTCCTGAGGCTTCAAGAGAAAGCAGGAAATGAATTAATCTGAGGCAGAAAGTTAAAGGCTTTAGAAAGAGTAACTGGTCACAGGTTCTGATCCAGAATCAGTGGAACCGGGTCTGATTCTGCCTCTGACTGTGGTTCTGAGTGCAGGTACCGGGGACATTGTGGCCGTGATGATCACAGAGGCGTACGGTAAGGAGATCCTGGCCCACCTGGAGAGGAACCTGACGGTGGTGGTCTCCCTGAGCTACCGCAACCCCAACAAGAACATGAACCGCGGCTCGCTGGTCTTCGTCTCCATCTCCTTCATCGTCCTCATGATCATCTCCTCCGCCTGGCTCATCTTCTACTTCATCCAGAAGATCCGCTACAGCAGCAGCCGCGACCGCAGCCAGGTGAGTCGCTGGCACGCCCACACGCTGCGTTCAGGCGCAGCTGGGGGATCTGAATGCAGCACGCCCAGAATGCTGCGTTCAGGCGCAGGCTGCGGATTGGACCCTACCTGCAGCTCTGAATGTTCTCATTGCTGGAATTTGTAGTTTTTTCTCTCTTTTCCTGATAAACGTTGAGTTCAGTAAACTAAAGTTTATAAAATATACAAACTGTGGCGTTTAATGGTCTGTGGGAGGAGCTCTGTCACTCCGAGCAGGGCTGCTGCGCCCTGATTGGACGCTAAACGCTGTCGTCTCTGTCCGCCAGCGGCGTCTCGGAGATGCAGCCAAGAAAGCCATCGGGAAGCTGACGACGAGGACGGTGAAGAAAGGGGACAAGGTAAACATCTACAGCTGCTCTGACACACGCTGCCACGGATTAGATGGTCGGATCCAGACAGAACCGTCATGCTGGTTAATAATATTTGTTGGACTGAAACGGTTCTGTTGTCCGGTTCTGATGGGTTATACTGCAGATGGGCGGTAAACCATCAGCTTGGATTTTACACCAGCATGTTGTTCTGTGTTCTGAAGGAAACGGATCCGGACTTCAACCACTGCGCCGTGTGCATCGAAGCGTACCAGCTAAACGACGTGGTCCGAATTCTGCCCTGCAAGTGAGTCTGGATCTGATACCACATCTTCATGCACTGCAAAAATGAAACTAAAAATAGGTAAAATGTTCGTAAAATGAGTGTATTTGTCCTTGATCTGAGCAGGTAAAGAAGATATTCTGTCAATGCAATAAGATTTTTGCACTTAAAATAGGAACAACTCATCTCCATCATCTTATTAAGTGCTGTATATCTAATTATCTTATTTTAGGGGTCAAAATACTCATTCCATTGGCAGATCATCTTATTTACCTGCTCAGATCAACAACAAATACACTAAATGTAAGAACATTTTACTTATTTTTAGATCCGTTTTTACATCCCGACCGGATCAGGTGCTGCTCATGTTCTCTGAGGCCGCATGGGAGCAGCTCTCTGATTGGCTGATAGACCCCTGTGGGCGTGGCCAGGCTAACGATGGATCCTTAAAATAAACGCCTTGTTTTTAATCTTGACCGGGTTTTAGGTTTCAGGGAGCTGGTTCTGTTATTACAAACAGAACCAGCTCAGGGCAGTACTGGGTCGGTACCTGTCCTGACTCCAGCTGGACATCAGTATCTCACCTGAAGCTCAGACAGAGTTAAGCTGTTAATGTCCAACTGAAGCGGTCCTCAGGACAGGTGTCTCTGTCTCCTGCAGACATGTCTTCCATAAAGTGTGTGTGGACCCGTGGCTGAACGAACACTGCACCTGTCCCATGTGCAAACTCAACATCCTCAAAGCCCTCGGCATCATGGTGAGTCGTCGCTGACATCACGAGATGTAAGACAGGTGTGAAGATGACCGTGTCCTCTTTGTCCTCCCTGTGCTCAGACCAGTCTCCCCTGTGTGGACACTGTGGTGCTGGACGTGGAGCGTTTGGGCGTGGGACAGACTTCTGGCAGCCAGAGGGGGGCGCTGAGTGACCACAACCAGCCATCCATCAGCCTGGAGCCACTTAGCCCCCCCCATCCTGAGAGCACACCCAGAACACCTGCTGACATCGCTGTGGCCATAACCAGTAAGGACACGGAACAACAGGCTGGGACGACACAACCACCTGACATTTAATTCAGTTCAATTTTATTTATATGACAGAGAACAAAAAGTTAAAAGCTGAAATAACAACAAACAATGCAGATTGGAGAGCAGTAGGAGAACTCAGCAGAGAGAGAGAAATAGACCCTGATGTCCTCCAGCAGCCTAAGCCTATAGCAGCATAACTATAGAGGTAGCTCAGGGTAACATGAGCCACTCTGACTAGAAGCTTTGTCACAAAGGAAAGTTTTAAGATTAGTCTTAAAAGTAGACGGGGTGTCTGCCTCACGGACCAAAACTGGGAGTTGGTTCCACAGGAGAGGAGCCTGATAGCTAAAGGATCTGCCTCCCATTCTACTTTTAGAGACTCTAGGAACCACCAGCAGACCTGCTGTCTGAGAGCGAAGTGCTCTGTTAGGAACATACGGGGTAATCAGAGCTCTGATATATGATGGAGCTTGATTATTAAGGGCTTTATACGTTAGAAGAAGAATTTTAAATTCTATTCTTGACATCTAATTTACCCTGAAATATGGCAACTTAAATGGATCAGAACTTTTTGTGTGAGAAATACAGCAGATGTGGATGAATGGTACACTAAAGTACGAGCAGTAAAACTTTATAGTAGGGATGCACTGATATGAACATTTGGTCCGATATTAATACTGTTGTCGTGTCTGATAACCCATATATATATATATATATATATATATATAAAATAAAAAACTGCTCTCTCACACTCCTCAAGCTCACAACAGATCATATTATATCCCTAGAACCACAGAAATATGAAATTTGTTGTCATGGCCCCTTTAAAGGCATACTATGCAACATTTTTCAGTTAATTAATGTGTTCCATACCGTTTTGAATGATTAAATGAGTCATTTCAGGTCGAACAAAGGTTTTCTCGGCCGCCCTGGCGGTCTGTGGGGGAAATACCGTACTTGCAATTGCAGGAGCCCTCGGCCCGCACTCACAGAAGTCTGGTGCAAGACCGCGAGAGTCGGTCTTGCTTTACGGCGAGAACTCCATGTGTTTTTGCCCTGCCATTCACTATATGCACGCGCAAAAGCAACAAAGAACCGTGTGTTAACCTCAAATAAACATGCAAGCATATCGAGGTTTTTTTAATTATTATTATTAATATTTTTGAATTTTTTTTTTTATTCTGGCGAGGCGGTAGCGCTGCGGGAAGCTTGATGTTCATACCTTCACTGTGTTAGTCATTGTTTGTACTGCTGTTTTTTTTTACTTTTTGTTGCGTTCGCCTGTCTGCTAAGCTCAAAACAACCGCGCCTGGCTTGATGGAGAAACCAGAACAGCTGAGCATCTTTATGACAGTGCACTTTTACTTTCGCCCTCTGGGGGGATCCTCGCTGGAAAATTAACCCCGGTTGCATAGTATACCTTTAAACAACTTGGTTGGGATTGGGTCTAACATACAGGTAGAAGGTTTAGATGAAGCTAAAATTTTAGATAGCTCAGAAAGCTCTACTGCTTCTCAACAGTTCAAACACTGCACAGATTCTAAAGATTCCTCCAATGCTGCCTCACTTACTGAGGACGAGGTAATCATGTTTGGGAGGATGCCAATTATTATATTTTTAATGGAATCAGTTTTATTTATGAAGAATCCCATAAAATCATTACTACTGAGAGCTAAGGGAATGGATGGATCAATGGAGCTGTGACTCTGTCTAAGTTTGGCAACTGTACTAAAGAGAAATCTAGGATTATTTTTATTCTCAATTAATGATGAAAAATATGCTGCTCTAACTCTGCGGAGGGTCTTGTTATACAACAATAAACTGTCCCTCCAGATTAAGTAGGATTCCTCTTGGTGTGTAGAGCGCCATTTTCTCTCCAATTTCCTAACATTGTGCTTCAAGGAACGCAGCTCTGAATTAAACCAAGGAGCCAGCTTCCTGTGAATAATCACCTTCTTTTTCAAGGGAGCTACATTGTCTAATGCAGAACGCAATGACGAAGTCACATTGTTAGCAAAGGTATCGATTTGTGAATGGGAAGAAACAGCAATGCTGCCATCTACAGGGCATTTCTGCAATACTGAGGATATTAAGAAGGGGACAGACTCTTTAAGTTTTGATACAGCATTATCCGATAAAGATCTACTATAATGGAACCCTCTTTTGGGGGTGGAGAACTCAGTTAGATTAAACTCAAATGTTATTAAAAAATGATCAGATAGGACAGGGTTGTGAGGAAATACTGTTAATTCTTTAATTCACAATCAATGCCATATGTCAGCACAAGGTCTAAAGTATGGAGGCAGGAACACGTATGGGATCCGTTTCCTCTGGGGAACACCCAGTTTACCCCAGAACCACGGCTCTGCTCGGGGTGGAATGGACCTTAAAACAGATCCTGGTTCCAGCTCTGACTCCTGTGCTCCGGTGTTCTCCTGTCTTGCAGGTGGAGGTCACTTCTTCAACAGGAACTCCATGTCTCCTCGGAGCATCGTCTGTGAGATGGAGCTGCCGGACATCCAGGCGTCCCTCGACCTCTACGAGGACAAGTCCTGAGACCAGTCAACACCAAGCCCCCTGCTGATGGTTGGACGGCTGTGGACCTGGAACGTTCTCACAGAGGGGTTCCTGGTGGAGTGTGGGGCTTTCCGACGTTTTACCAACAATCCCAAGATTTTAAACACTGTTCGGTTCTTCCTCAAGTATTTCTGGATCAGTTTTCAGAGTTTCCTGAGACGCTCACTGGCGACTCAGCCTCTGTGGAAATGAGCGGGTTCTCTTATGGGTTCCCACGGGTTCTGAATGCTAAAGGACTCTGCAAAGCCAGGTGTTCCGGTGAAGGTCATTTGATTTCCAGTGATGTTCCTGGGAATGTTTTCTTGTGCCTGAAGGGATCTGGGTTTGCTGCTCAAAGGTTCTGACGTGTTTCCTTGTAGTGGGCTTTGGTTCTGGAAATGCAGGGTTTTTTTTCTGGATCAGTTCCTCAAGTCCTTTGTTTGGGAGCGTCTGGTTTATATGTTCAGGAGTTCTGTTGGTTCCTCAGAACAATCCCGGAGTTCTTCCTCATCAGCAACAAAGACTTCTGGAATCTCAAAAGTTCCTCAAAGCAGCTGTACTGCTCTTAGATTCTCCTCCTGGTACTTTCAACGGTTCTGGAAAAGGTTCCTGTGATTTTATTTTTTATTTTGGTGTCACTAGAACTATGTCAGTGTGTGTTGACTACAAACCGGACGTGATCCAGAGCAGAACCGGCCCCTAGAACCGTTCTGACAACAGTGCTTCTCTGGGTGCTGGTGAGCTCCCGTCCTGATTGGCTGGTTGCTGATGACCTCATTATGAGTCTGGACTTTAAGAGCAGCATCAGCCTCTGTCATTACGAGGGAACCAAAACCAGAACAGGTCTGGTTCTTCTGGAGAACAAACTTTCAGCATCACCATGGGCGTCCTGTGGTTCTGGTTCTGGAACATCTGGATCTGTGGAGAGAAGCTGAGGGTACAGGAACGGACTAAGGGTTCTTCTGCTGACAGCGGCCTCCGTCTGGACGCCATCGTCCGTGGACTTGTGGAACCT
The DNA here is from genome assembly GCF_011125445.2 of Fundulus heteroclitus. Lineage (NCBI taxonomy): Eukaryota > Metazoa > Chordata > Actinopteri > Cyprinodontiformes > Fundulidae > Fundulus > Fundulus heteroclitus. The sequence goes on from NC_046383.1 coordinate 15,408,404, forward strand.
TCTTCTTGGTGTAGATCCAGCTGGAGGTTCTGCAGGACGATGGAGCTCCATAAATCGTGTTCCTTCATGTTCTGAAATGTTCCAGCAGGAAGTCAGAACAAAGCGCCCTCAGAAGGGCCCCTGAAGTGACGGCCTGCTCCTTTAAAGTGTATTCTGAAGTACTCGGCGTGTAAAACTATTAGCACTAATAATCAGTATATTAACAGCATTAAACAATCTATAATCTGACTGATTCATCAGTAATAAGTGACCTGAAGATGTTCTGAGAGACGCTCAGCTGCTGATTTCTGTCCTCATCTGTGTCTGATGATGATGATGATGATGATGATGATGATGGGGGGGGGGGTCATCTGTGTCTACTGCCGCTGCGTCGTGTCTGATTAAACGTCATTAAAGTGTCTCCTGCATTAAGGAGCTGAGTTTGTCTGCCCACTCTGGATGTCGTCCTTCTTTCATCCAAACACCAAAGATCCTCATGAACGATTAAAAAGATCTAATATTTGTCACAGGAGGAGTTTCTTTGTTTCTCTGACAGGTCAGCAGTGGATCCATGAATCCATCTCCGCTCTTAAACTGCTTCCTTGATGTCTTCGTTTAGTTTTCTCCTCTCAACTTTAATGAGCTGACACCCAAACATCCAGGCTGCTGCCTGTCAACCAGATGTTTGCTCAGTTTTGCAGGTCCTGCTTCTGCAGATGTGGATAAACACACTGAGGCCAGGAAAAGGTCTCTCTGTGTTACGCATGAAACGATGAAGAAGCTGAGGTCTTCTGGCCCTCCCCAGTGGGTTTCCACTTCCACCGAGCGTGGAATCGATGGGTTCGGTGTGTTTTTCAGATCAGCTGTGGAGAAAGGTCAGATGATGTAGTGCAGCTCCTGACTCGTCCTGGTGGGGGCGCTAGAGCGGCTGAAGCTGCTGCAGCAAAACAAGCGGATGCAGAAATAACCCATTTTTACTGCTGTAAAAATTGCCTTCTTTTTTCCAACATGTCTTTTTTTTTCATTTTATACTGTGTAACTCGTGTTTTCCAGTGTAATTAATTTAAGATTTTCAGTTTTTAGCATAACTTGGTGCGTTTTTCTTGTTTGACCAACATTGTTCTTTCATACAGTCTATATGTACTCTATATGTATTTTCATTATTTAGTTTTTTAGAAAGATTTGTTAAGTATAGGTCCTTTTTCCACATTTAAATTAATATGATTTATTCTCAGGGCTGCAGACTGTTGAGGTCCTATAGGTTAAATTCCCAGCCTTGGTTTTCTATGTGGAGTTTACAGGTTCTACGGGTATACAGTAATACATACCTGGACCGACTTGTCCAGGTGAGCCCCGCCTCTCACCTGCTGGACACCAGCCCCCCAGGCCACCCCTGATAAGCCGATGTGGCTGGTTGGATTATTTATGTCAGAAGTTTAGCTAACATACGTCACAGGCAGTGAAAGTGTTACAGCAGGAAGAAAATAAAGTGAACTAAATAATTGATCGAATTAACTAAAAACGCGCTGGAACTGTAAAATGAGGAGAGGCAAAGGAGTCAGCTATTGGATGTTTGTTATTTCAGGAAAAATAAATCATGAATTTGCTGCTTTTCTTATTTTCCAGCATTCCAAGGCAGAAAATTAGTTTAGGAGGCGATGCAACAAAGTCCTGCTTCTCATCATAAATCTCATAAATATATTTATGTAAAATATAAATATAAAATATTTAAAGTAGCAGCTAACGCCTAAAAGAGTTAATTTAGGACTATTGTGGTTATTTTACCAGCGCTGCTCCAGCTGGCGCGTTCTCTGACGCCATTGCGCAATGGGCGTAGAAGGCGTGGTTTAGATGTCACACCCGGAAGTGATGCAGAGTCATCAGACTCGCTGAAAACAACAGAACCAGGACCAGACGGAACCTGGTTCCGGACTTCATCCGGAGTTCAGCTGGTTGAGCGCAGCGGGCCGACATGTGGATCGAACCGGAGGAGGTTCTGCTGGCCGGAGCTCTGTGGGTGTCGGAGCGGGCCAACCCGTTCTTCATCCTGCAGAGGAGGAGGGGGCACGGCCGCGGCGGGGGGCTGTCCGGTAGGTTCGGTTCGGTCCGGGTTCGGTCTGTGCGGGTGGGTTGACTGACTAGCGAGTTCCGTTTGGTTCTGTCAGAGGAGACGGGTCTGTTCGGTAGGTTTGGTCCAGTTCGGTCCAGTCTGGGGGGAAAGGAGGAGGGGGTTCGGTTCGGTTCTGTCGAGCTGAGGTGGATACGGGCCTGTCCGGAGAGCTGCAGTCGGCCCAGTTGGTTTTATGAACGGGTTTGGAACTCATGTCACACAACCTGGAACCAGCTGAGTAGTCCTGGACAATAAGGTGCAGAACCAGAACCCCGGTCCAGGGGACAGAACCGGGTCAGACTGTGGCTGGGCTCAGGTCAGCAGGAGGTGACGTCATGAGGAGTCAGCTGACGTTATTTACTTCCTGATAAACAGGTGATAAGTTGTTGTTGTTTTTTTATCATGCGGAGTTAAAGGTCAGCACTTAGACCCGCGAGGGCTCAGGGTTCTGGTGGGTCAGGGTCCGGTTCGGGTCTCTGGGTTGGACCAGTCATCGATGGAGGAACATGCAGTCAGAACTGCACGAGCTGGGAGTGGAACCAGCAACCTTGTTGTTTCCTTCCCTATGTGAAGGCTCTTGATGTTGAAACTGTTGCTCAAAGACTTGATGAGCAGAACATCTTCAGTCTGATGGGCCCAATCTCTGCCTGATGGTGGAACCGAACGGATCAGAACCACCAGGCATTACGAGCTGAACCACTGAAAGTTCTGAGATCTGGACCAGATCCTCCAGGTTGGTGAGAAAGTTTCCTCTCTAAGGAAACCCAGCAGGTTGCATCAAGTCTCTCCAAGCAGCATTCACTCCTCCTGAAAGAGCGTAGAGCCACAGTGGACAGTCGTCTGCATTGTTGATGGCTTTGCAGCAATCCCTCATACTGAGCATGCATGAAGCGACAGTGGAGAGGAAAACTCCCCTTTAACAGGGAGGAGAACCTCCAGCAGAACCAGAACCAGGCTCAGTGTGAACGCTCATCTGCCTCCACCCACTGCGGCTTAGAGAAGACAGAGCAGAGACACAGAAAGCTCAGAAGCTCACATTGACCCAGGAGTACTTTCTATGTTAGATGGTAATAGAGGATGATCTGCCTCCCCTGATGATGTCACAGCTAACAGAACACCAGACCAGGTGTACCTTCTATGAAGAGAAAAATGACAGAGAACAAAAAAGTTAAAAGCTGAAATAACAAACAATGCAGATTGGAGAGCAGTAGGAGAACTCAGCAGAGAGAGAGAAATAGACCCTGATGTCCTCCAGCAGCCTAAGCCTATAGCAGCATAACTATAGAGGTAGCTCAGGGTAACATGAGCCACTCTGACTAGAAGCTTTGTCACAAAGGAAAGTTTTAAGATTAGTCTTAAAAGTAGACGGGGTGTCTGCCTCACGGACCAAAACTGGGAGTTGGTTCCACAGGAGAGGAGCCTGATAGCTAAAGGATCTGCCTCCCATTCTACTTTTAGAGACTCTAGGAACCACCAGCAGACCTGCAGTCTGAGAGCGAAGTGCTCTGTTAGGAACATACGGGGTAATCAGAGCTCTGATATATGATGGAGCTTGATTATTAAGGGCTTTATACGTTAGAAGGAGAATTTTAAATTCTATTCTTGATTTAACAGGAAGCCAATGAAGGGAAGCTAAAATTGGAGAAATATGATCCCTCTTGTTGATTTTCATCAGAACTCTTGCTGCAGCATTTTGGATCAGCTGAAGACTTTGAACTGCATTTTGTGGACTTCCTGATAGTGTTCCTGTGGCTCAGGGTTCTGGCTGCAGCGGTTCTGATGTTCGCCAGGGGGCGCTCTAGCTCTTAAAGACGTGCGTCCGGAGAACAGCTCCCTGAGGAACGTGTGATGGATCGTGTGTGGCCCGGTTCTGCTGTGTCTCTGCAGGGCTCCTGGTGGGGACTCTGGATGTGGTTCTGGACTCCAGCGCCCGGGTGGCGCCCTACAGGATCCTGCTGCAGACGGCGGATTCCCAGATCTACTGGAACATCGCGTGTGGTGAGCGGGCGGAGCGGCGCGGGACGTCCAGGTGACGCTCCTGCTTCACCTTCTCACCTGCGCTGTGCTCTGCAGGCTCGTCCAGGAAGGAGATCACGGAGCACTGGGATTGGCTGGAGTCCAACCTGCTGCAGACCATCTCCATCTTTGACAACGACGAAGACGTCATCACCTTCGTCAAAGGAAAAATCTCCGTACGTCTCGGACCGCAGGTGCTTCCCGGGGGCTTTTCTTTGTCATGAGTGATGTCACTTCCTGCAGGGCATCATCGCGGAGGAGAACCGGCTGAAGCAGAGCGAGGAGCAGGAGGAGGACAGCGGGAAGTTTCGGGAGGCGGAGCTGAAGATGAGGAAGCTCTTTGGGATGCCTGAGGAGGAGAAGCTGGTGAACTACTACTCCTGCAGCTACTGGAAGGGCCGAGTGCCGCGGCAGGGCTGGCTCTACCTGTCCATCAACCACCTCTGCTTCTACTCCTTCCTGCTGGGGAAGGAAGGTACGGCCAGCCAATCACACGGCAGCTCTGACCGCGCGGCGGTGTGTGGGAGCGCTAACCGTCTCTGCCCTCTCAGTGACGCTGGTGGTGCCGTGGACCGAGGTGACCCGGCTGGAGAAGAACGCCACCCTGGTGTTTCCGGAGAGTGTCCGCGTGAGCACGCGGGACGCCGAGCACTTCTTCTCCATGTTCCTGAACATCAACGACACCTTCAAGCTGATGGAGCAGCTCGCCAACATCGCCATGCGGCAGCTGCTCGACAACGAGGCCTTCGCCGCCGACCGCTCGCTGCCCAAAGCCTGCAAGACGCTGAAGAACGTCTCTGCCCTGAAGAGGTCTCACTCTGAGCCATTTTGCGTCCAGACGGTTCCTCCTGCCTCCGCCCAAAGCGCCTTCAGCTCCCATGTTCTGTCTGCAGGGACTTTGACGCGCGAGCTAAGAACGAGTGGTACCGGTCCATGTTCCGGCTGACGCAGGACGAGCGGCTGGACGGACACACCGACTGCACGCTGTGGACGCCGTTCGCCAAGATGCACGTGGTGGGCCAGCTGTTCATCTCCAACAACTACATCTGCTTCAGCAGCAGAGAGGAGGACCTGTGTCAGCTCATCATCCCGCTCCGAGAGGTAAGCCCCCAATCCACCAGAACCACAGAACCGGGCTTGAGACCGCCATCTGGTCCCGGCACTGAGCAGTTGAGAGTTACACCTGTACAGGTGACCAGTCGGCACAAGCACACGGAAACAGAACCAGAACACTTTGTGAACCCAGCAGAACACGTCTGGGATGATGGTGGAGGCTGAGAGCCGGGCGTCCCGCATCAGAGTCTGACCTCAGATGGGTCAGAATCCCTGGATGAGCTGAAGCAGCGATAGCTGCATGGTGTTAGACCAACAGATTAATGTTGAGCTGCCTCAGGTGTGTGTGAAGGCACACAAGCAAATAGATAATAATAATAATAATAATAATAATAATAATAATAATAATAATAATAATAATAATAATAATAATAATAATAATTATTATTATTATTATTATTATTATTATTATTATTATTATTATTATTATTATTAGGCCCGAGCAGCGAAGCGCTGCGAAGGCCTATTGTATCTGTAGTGTTAATTAGGCCCGAGCAGCGAAGCGCTGCGAAGGCCTATTGTTTCTGTGTTGTTTCTTATTATTATTATTATTATTATTAGGCCCGAGCAGCGAAGCGCTGCGAAGGCCTATTGTTTCTGTGTTGTTTCTTATTATTATTATTATTAGGCCCGAGCAGCTAAGCGCTGCGAAGGCCTATTGTATCTGTAGTGTTTAATTAGGCCCGAGCAGCGAAGCGCTGCGAAGGCCTATTGTATCTGTGTTGTTTAATTATTAGGCCCGAGCAGCGAAGCGCTGCGAAGGCCTATTGTTTCTGTGTTGTTTCTTATTATTATTTTTATTCTGCCCCCCTAAAGAGGGGCCTTTTTGGGGGCTTTATCATACTCAAAAACTCACCAAACTTTGCAGGTGCATGGTGACTGTTTAAAAATTTTGTATTTTAAGGTCGTCACAAAAATCAAAAGAAAAATGCCTCAACGGCGCCACCTAGCAATTTTCAAAGGACCCTTTGCTATTCACTTACTTCATCGTAGAGACATGAGATTTGGTACAGTGGTAGAGCTCACCAAGACGCTCAGAATTTACAATTAATGTCATAGTGCAAATATCACAGGAAGTCGGCCATTTTAGATTGAATGTCTGATTTTGACCCCATTTTTGACGTGTACAGCAGTGGTATTTGATCGAACTCCTCCTAGAGATTTTGAGCGAGCGGCTTGAAACTCGGTCAGTCTGATCATAAGGCATGGCCAATTAAAAGTTATCAAAACGGTGAGTTTTTGAGCTTGTTGAAGGGGCATTAGCAGGGGTCAAAGTTCACCTACTCGCCACAAAAAATAAAACTATTATATCTCCTACACAGAAACACACAGAGGCACCAAACTTTCTGTGATTGATCATCATCGGGTCTTCTTTAATATCCAATTGTCAAATGATGACATCACTTAGGCCACGCCCCCTGACAACAGGAAGTGTCATGTTTTGCTGTAAACTGTCGCTATGTTACCCCTCTGAGCTAATCAACATGAAACTGTGTCCAGAGACAGAAGACATGTTGATGTGTTGTGGATTCCAGCCCCAAGTGGATTCGATGGAGCAGGAGAGCGTGGCGGCGTGGTGAAGTCACCTCAAACGCCGCTGCCATACGTTTGGCTCTGAATTCCACATTTTTGGGCCGAGCTGCTTAAAACTCACTTGGATGCATCCTTATCCACCCCCCAACAGGAATCCATAACAAACTTTGGTGGGCGTGACCTAATGCCTCAACGGCGCCACCTAGCAATTTTCAAAGGACCCTTTGCTATTCACTTACTTCATCGTAGAGACATGAGATTTGGTACAGTGGTAGAGCTCACCAAGACGCTCAGAATTTACAATTAATGTCATAGTGTAAATATCACAGGAAGTCGGCCATTTTAGATTGAAGGTCTGATTTTGACCCCATTTCTGACGTTTACAGCATTGGTATTTGATCGAACTCCTCCTAGAGATTTTGAGCGAGCGGCTTGAAACTCGGGCAGTCTGATTATAAGGCATGGCCAATTAAAAGTTATCAAAACGGTGAGTTTTTGAGCATGCTGAAGGGGCGTGAGCAGGGGTCAAAGTTCACCTACTCGCCATGAAACACAAAACTGTTATATTTCATACACAAAACTCACAGAGCCACCAAACTTTCAGTAGTTGATCACCACTAGGTCTCCTACCAAATCCAATGGTCAAATGATGACATTGCTTAGGCCACGCCCCCTGACAACAGGAAGTGTCATGTTTTATTGTTAACAGTCGCTATGTTACCCCTCTGAGCTAATCAACATGAAACTGTGTCCACAGACAGAAGACATGTTGATTTGTTGTAGAATCCCAACTGGATTCCATGTAGCAGTGCAGCGTGGCGGTGTGGCGAAGTCACCTGAAACACCGCTGCCATATGTCCAGCATAGCTCTCAACTCTCACGCATTGACCGTGTGACACACGCATTTCATCAATTGCACACGCTCACACGCATTACTTTGAAAATCTCAATCTTACAATGAAAATCTCACTCTTGAAACGCAGGCGTACGGACGCTTCACGTCATGGCGGAACCAATTTGCGGTACAATGGTTTCCGCACGTCCAGTAGTAGCGGTAACACAGCTGCAAGGACCGGCGCCGCGCAAACAAGGTTCCCTCATCCAAAGTGAAACACTTGTACGGTGCGTGTTGTGTGCGAATTGAATGGTAAGTCTGCATGTGTAATTAAAGTCCGTGTAAAATAGTGACCGTCTTCAATCGGACAACAGCACCCCCCCCCCCCCCCCCCCCCCGTTGGACCGTCTTCAATCGAACAACAGCAAACCCCCCCCCCCCCCCCCCCCCCCCCCCGTTGGACCGTCTTCAATCAACAAACAGCACCCCCCCCCCCCCCCCCCCCCCGTCAACAATCTCACTCTCAACAATCGTCAAAACTTGAGAGGTATGTGTCCAGACTTCCATAGGATATTGAAAAATTTAATAAAAAGTAACTTAAAATTACCTTAACAGGACAACATTTTTAAAAGTCAAAAGGCTTATTTAATGCTTTGAGAACATCTCTTCTATTCGGCTACAAAATCAACCAAAACAGGATGATCTTTTAAGCTATAAGACCATTTTTAAGATGTCAATACATAGATTTTAAGCTGGTGTGTTGTCGTGGGCGTGTTTACCCGCTGCAGGTAACCGCTGTGAAACAATCAGAAAGATTTCCTTGATTAATAACATCTTTATGGAGCGCTAGACTTATTGTTACTATGTGCTGCTTTACCAGTTCTCTCTCTCTCTCTCTCTCTCGCTCGCTCACTCGCTCGTCATCGGACAAAAATCAAACTGCTTCGTGTTTGTATTTGAAATTGTGCGTCAGACTCAGATTTAGCAGTGTTGTTACGACGTTTGAGCTGTAACTGCAACCGTTATATATATCTTGTAACTTTACTGAATTTTCAGCTTAAGAAGATTGGGTTTGACAGACAACACCAACTGTCCCCTCAATCCAGTGCACACAATACCACAACAGACCTCATCACGCTCTACAGTACATCAAGAAAACTAAATCAACTAAAACAAGTTCACGAGTGCACTTGAAATTAAGTTAATCCATATTTGTGTGTCAGGGTGTCTAAGCACTCTCCAGAATTTGACATCTCAGCAGAACCTGTAATAATTATAGAAAGTAACGTTATAGTTGTTCTGCCTTTTGTTAAGACAGCAAGGAATTCATGTCGTGAATACATTACATAAATAAGATATTAATTAATTCTTAGTCAGAGGAAATCCATGGTAAAAACAGTTAGAAACGTTTTGGGTTCATATTTAATCAGAGTGAGACATCACAACTTTGTTAGATCTCTATGTGAATTACGTCAGACAGTGAGTGCTCTCACCTTAAATAAAAGATCTTTGACGTATTTTGCTCTGGTAAAAGCTGCTTTTCAGCTATGAAGCTAGGGAAACTGCTAATATTGAAGTTGAATTTGTTCTACACGCTTCTGCTTTGGAAAATATTCGTCTTTTTACAAAAAGAATGTTTAAAGCCAGATTTGGGAACAAAGGTTATTCAGACAACGCAAGAAAAGGAAGCTTTGTGTGGGGAACTTTTGTCCTAGCTGTCTAGCTGCATATGGCCCCAGGACAGCACAATAGTTTTCTTGAAGTATAATTTTGGAGAAGTAGAAACAAGTATTAATTTCAAAAGGTAGGTAAAAAAGGAAAAAAGTTTTTACAAAATCTTAAAATGTTGGATAGTCGTTATTTCCATCTTGCTGTGAAAATTGGTGAAATATTATAATTTTTGATGCTTAGATATAAAATTGCAAGGCAATTACTAAAATTGCCTTTTGTTGAAAATTGTTTTGGCATGCCATACTTTACATTTATAGGTAGCCTAGATGTGCATAATAAAAGAGTGGAACTAAAAGCTGGTCTAAAATTTTTATGGAGCTTTAACCTGCTAAGAGTAATAACAGATGATTATATCTTTAAAATGAGATAACTGTCTCATAAAATGTGATAGTTTACTTGGTCTAAAGAGATGATTCAATTCAATGTTATTTATATTGCGCCAAATCATGAAATATGTCATCTCAAGGCACTTTACAAAGTCAAAATCAATCAGATTATACAGATTGGGTCAGATTATACACACTGGTCAAAAAAATCCTATATAAGGGAACCAGTTTATTGCATCAAAGTCTTGACAAGTAGCATTCTCTCTTGAAGAAGCGTAGAGCCACAGGGAGAGTCGTCTGCATTGTCCATGGCTTTGCAGCAATCCTACCTACTGAGCAAGCATGAAGCAACAGCGGGAAAAAAACACTCCCCATTAACGGGAAGGAAAAACCTCCAGCAGAACCGGGCTCAGTATGAACGGTCATCTGCCTCGACAGACTGGGGTTACAGAAGACAGAGCAGAGACACAACAAGACAGACAAAAAAGCACAGAATTTCTACATTAGATGGTAGTAGCGGATGATCTGTCTTCCCTGGATGATGCCACAGCTAACAGAACGCCAGACCAGGTGTACCTACTATGAAGAAAAAAGAAAAATCAAAAAGTTAAAAGATGAAATGACAACAGTCATTCAAAATTTAAGAACAATAGACCCTGATGTCCTGCAATAGCCTAAACGTATAGCAGCATAACTATAGAGGTAGCTCAGGGTAACATGAGCCACTCTAACTATAAGCTTTTTAAAAAAGGAAAGTCCAAAGAGCCAGCTTCTAGTGGAGGAGTTCAAGTATCTTGGGGTCTTGTTCACGAATGAGGGGAAGATGGAGCGGGAGATCGACAGGCGGATTGGTGCTACGCCAAAGAGAGCTGAGCCAAAAGGCGAAGCTCTCGATTTACCGGCCGATCTACGTTCCTACCCTCATCTATGGTCACGAGCTTTGGGTCGTGACCAAAAGAACGAGATCCTGGATACAAGCGGCTGAAATGAGTTTTCTCCATAGTGTGTGTAAGCTCTCCCTTAGAGATAAGGTGAGGAGCTCAGTCATCCGGGGAGGACTCAGAGTAGAGCCACTGCTTCTTCACGTCGAGAGGAGCCAGTTGAGGTGGCTTGTGCATCTGGTTAGGATGCCTCCTGGACGCCTCCCTGGTGAGGTGTTCTGGGCACGTCCCACCGGGAGGAGGCCCAGGGGAAGACCCAGGACACGCTGGAGGGACTATGTCTCTCGGCTGGCCTGCGAACGCCTTGGGATTCCCCCAGAGAAGCTGGCCCAAGTGGCTGGGAAGAGGGAGGTCTGGGCCTCCTTTATAAAGCTGCTACCGCCGCGATATTGCTAAAGTGTTCCTTTAGCAATAGTCCAATTGCTAAAGTGTTACGTTTACATTACTTTTGGGTGTGTATCCACCAATTTAGATGTTAAACTTTCATAAAAGCTGTCTTAATGCAAGAAACAAAACCCTTAAACACATGAAATAGCAAGTAACTTTAAAAAACTAAAATGGTTTTGTTAACTTTTCACATTAAGCTGGATTAACGGCTAGTAAGATACCTTTGATTAAATTGGTATACTAATGTTTAAACCAGGGGTGTCAAAGCTACGGCCCGCGGGCCGAACGATTTAGTCCGGTCCGGTGGCCAAATGCATTATCATTATTCAACAGCTGTATCTCCTCGCTGCATCGAGCGATCTGCACCAGATTTTTTGTGAGTCGGGGGGAGAGCTGCCGAACACGTTCGTGTGAATCGCCCAGTGGACGGGCGGGCAAAATGTGTGACAGCATCTGCGGTGGCGGGCGGCCGGCGGTGCGCAAATCCCAGCGGTGGCCAATAGGCCAGAGCGGCGCTTTGCTGCGAGGGCCGATCATCACCGCTTGCGGTTTTAATTAGGCCCGAGCAGCGAAGCGCTGCGAAGGCCTATTGTTTCTGTGTTGTTTCTTATTATTATTATTATTATTATTATTTTTATTCTGCCCCCCTAAAGAGGGGCCTTTTTGGGGGCTTTATCATACTCAAAAACTCACCAAACTTTGCAGATGCATGGTGACTGTTTAAAAATTTTGTATTTTAAGGTCGTCACAAAAATCTAAAGAAAAATGCCTCAACGGCGCCACCTAGAAATTTTCAAAGGACCCTTTGCTATTCACTTACTTCATCGTAGAGTAATGAAATTTTGTACAGTTGTAGATCTAAGCAAGACGCTCAGAATTTACAATTAACGTCATAGTGCAAATATCACAGGAAGTCGGCCATTTTAGATTGAAGGTCGTAATTTTACCTCATTTTTGACGTTTACAGCATTGGTATTTGATCGAACTCGTCCTAGGGATTTCGAGCGAGCGACTTGAAACTCGGTCAGTCTGATCATAAGGCATGGCCAATTAAAAGTTATCAAAACGGTGAGTTTTTGAGCATGTTGAAGGGGCGTTAGCAGGGGTCAAAGTTCACCTACTCGCCACAAAACAGAAAACTGTTATATCTCCTACACAGAAACACACAGAGGCACCAAACTTTCTGTGATTGATCATCATCGGGTCTTCTACAATATCCAATGGTCAAATGATGACCTTGCTTAGGCCACGCCCCCTGACAACAGGAAGTGTCATGTTTTGTTGTAAGCGGTCGCTATGTTACCCCTTTAAGCTAATCAACATGAAACTGTGTCCACAGACAGAACACATGTTGATGTGTTGTGGATTTCAGGCCCAACTGGATTCGATGGAGCAGGGGGGCGTGGCGGCGTGGCATATTCACCTCAAACGCTGCTGTCATACGTTTGGCTCTGAATTCCACAGTTTTGGGCCAAGCTGCTTAAAACTCATTTGGATGCATCCTTATCCACCCCCCAACAGGAATCCATAACAAACTTTAGTGAGCAGGACTTAGTTTCTCCATAGCGCCACCAAGCAATTTTCAAAGGACCCTTTGCTATTCACTTAGTTCATCGTAGAGTAATGAAATTTTGTACAGTTGTAGATCTCAGCAAGACGCTCAGAATTTACAATTAATGTCATAGTGCAAGTATCACAGGAAGTAAGCCATTTTAGATTGAAATCTGAATTTTGACACCATGTTGACATGGTATCAAATACCATCATCATCAAGTTTGATCATATTTGATCAAACTTGTCCAGCAGGGGGCAGCAAGAGACCACAAATAAACCCCAAAGGAATTTCTCTTGGTAAGTAACTGATCTTAACTCTTTGGTTTCCTTATATATTTAAGTTGAACAGATATACAAATCCTGCTTGAAAACTGACAAACTTACTCTTGTTCAATGCATTTCAGTTTTTATTTATATAGCGCCAAATCATGAAACATGTCATCAGGGGTGTACTGGGACAAAAAAAATCGGCCCTGGCATTTTGGATTAGACTGGCCCACCACATTTTGTTGTGTACTGAATGTGTATACCAACTGTACAATACCTTGAGGTCAGGTTAATGGAAATTAGTGAGAGTGGACACTTAAAATACTTCTAAAATCTTAATTTATTAACACGGTAAAATGTAAACTCCATCACAGCACAGCAACTATTCTTAGATCAGAGAGAGAGAGAGAGAATGAGAGGTGTCAGGGTCAATCACACATATTATCACGTTACATCATTATAAGAAGTTATTGTAAGTTGCTCATCAGATCTATTTAGTTTTCCAGATACTGTAGGGTAACATTGGACTAATGTGCACTCACTGTGTAAAAAAGGATGCCAATGACATCATCGGGTCTTCTACAATATCCAATAGTCAAATGATGACATCACTTAGGCCACGCCCCCTGACAACAGGAAAAACTGCTATATCCTACACAGAAACACACAGAGGCACCAAACTTTCTGTGATTGATCATCATCGGGTCTTCTACAATATCCAATAGTCAAATGATGACATCACTTAGGCCACGCCCCCTGACAACAGGAAAAACTGTTATATCTCCTACACAGAAACACACAGAGGCACCAAACTTTCTGTGATTGATCATCATCGGGTCTTCTACAATATCCAATGGTCAAATGATGACATCACTTAGGCCACGCCCCCTGACAACAGGAAAAACTGCTATTTCTCCTACACAGAAACACACAGAGGCACCAAACTTTCTGTGATTGATCATCATCGGGTCTTCTACAATATCCAATGGTCAAATGATGACATCACTTAGGCCACGCCCCCTGACAACAGGAAGTGTCATGTTTTATTGTTAGCAGTCGCTATGTTACCCCTCTGAGCTAATCAACATGAAACTGTGTCCACAGACATGTTGCTGTGTTGTGGATTCCAGGCCCAACTGGATTCCATGTAGCAGTGCGGCATGGTGGCGTGGCGAAGTCACCTGAAACGCCGCTGCCATATGTCCAGACTTCCATAGGGTATTGACAAATTTATTAAAAAGTAACTTAAAATTACCTTAAAAGGACAACATTTTTAAAAGTCAAAAGGCTTATTTGATGCTTTGAGAACATCTCTTCTATTCGGCTACAAAATCAACTGGATTCGATGGAGCAGGGCGGCGTAGTGGCGTGGCAAAGTCACCTGAAACGCAGCTGCCATATGTCCAGACTTCCATAGGATATTGATAAATTTAATAAAAAGTAACTTAAAATTACCTTAAAAGGACAACATTTTTAAAAGTCAAAAGGCTTATTTAATGCTTTGAGAACATCTCTTCTATTCGGCTACAAAACCAACCAAAACAGGATGATCTTTTAAGCTATAAGACCATTTTTAAGATGTCAATACATAGATTTTAAGCTGGTGGGTCGCCACTGCCTCCGGTGGCCAAATGCATCGCTGCATCAACTGATCTGCACCAGTTTAATCTCGTCATGGAAAAATTATTTTTTCTCTTCATGTGTGGCCCTAATACTCCATCGTAAGAACACCGCTGTCGTTACCGCGGGTCCTGGGGAAAAAAAAACCGCTGCTCCTGGGGGGAATTTTTGATTATGCTCACGCATAGATGTGTAAAACTTCACATTGCAATTCAGACAGGCGCAGACTGAACTGTGCAGTTCATTTTAAAGAGGCAGTTTTGGCGCATATTCCGATAGAAACGGGCTGCGGGGAGCCTAAGTGTGTTGTCGTGGGCGTGTTTACCCGCTGCAGGTAACCGCTGTGAAACAATCAGAAAGATTTCCCTGATTAATAACATCTTTATGGCGCTCATCTTTATTGTTACTATGTGCTGCTTTACCAGTTCTCTCTCTCTCGCTCGCTCGCTCGTCATCGGACAAAAATCAAACTGCTTCGTGTTTGTATTTGAAATTGTGCGTCAGACTCAGATTTAGAAGTGTTGTTACGACGTTTGAGCTGTAACTGCAACCGTTTTTATATATATATATATATATATATATATATATATATATATATATATATATATATATATATATATATATATATATATATATATATATATATATATATATATATATATATAAAATCTGGTAACTTTACTGAATTTGCAGCTTAAGAAGATTGGGTTTGACAGACAACACCAACTGTCCCCTCAATCCAGTGCACACAATACCACAACAGACCTCATCACGCTCTACAGTACATCAAGAAAACTAAATCAACTAAAACAAGTTCACGAGTGCACATGAAATGAAGTTAATCCATATTTGTGTGTCAGGGTGTCTAAGCATTCTCCAGAATTTGACATCTCAGCAGAGCCTGTAATAATTATAGAAAGTAACATTATAGTTGTTCTGCCTTTTGTTAAGACAGCAAGGAATTCATGTTGTGAATACATTACATAAATAAGATAATAATTCTTAGTCAGAGGAAATCCAAGGCAAAAACAGTTAGAAAAGTTTTGGGTTCATATTTAATCAGAGTGAGACATCACAACTTTGTTAGATCTCTATGTGAATTACGTGAGATAGTGAGTGCTCTCACCTTTAAAAAAAGATCTTTGACGTATTTTGCTCCGGTTAAAAGCTGCTTTTCAGCGATGAAGCTAGGGAAACTGCTAATGTTGAAGTTGAATTTGTTCTACACGCTTCTGCCTTGGAAAAATATTCGTCTTTTTACAAAAAGAATGTTTAAAGCCAGATTTGGGAACAAAGGTTATTCAGAGAATGCAAGAAAAGGAAGCTTTTGTGGGGAACTTTTGTCCTAGCTGCCTAGCTGCATATGGCCCCAGGACAGCACAATAGTTTTCTTGAAGTTTAATTTTGGAGAAGTAGAAACAAGTATTAATTTCAAAAGGTAGGTAAAAAAGGAAAAAAGTTTTTACAAAATCTTAAAATGTTGGATAGTTGTTATTTCCATCTTGCTGTGAAAATTGGTGAAATATTATCATTTTTAATGCTTAGATATAAAATCGCAAGGCCATTACTAAAATTGCCTTTTGTTGAAAATGTTTTTTGGCATACCATACTTTATATTTATAGGTAGCCTAGATGTGCATAATAAAAGAGTGGAACTAAAACCTGGTCTAAAATTATTATGGAGCTTTAACTTGCTAAGAGTAATACTGTTAGATGATTATATCTTTAAAATGAGATAACTATCTCAAAAAATGTGATAGTTTATTTGGTCTGAAGAGATGATGCAATTCAATGTTATTTATATAGCGACAATTCATGAAATATGTCATCTCAAGGCACTTTACAACGTCAAAATCAATCAGATTATACAGATTGGGTCAGATTATACACAAAAATTCCTATATAAGAGAACCAGTTCATTGCATCAAAGTCTTGACAAGTAGCATTCTCTCTGAAGAAGCGTAGAGCCACAGGGAGAGTCGTCTGCATTGTCCATGGCTTTGCAGCAATCCTACCTACTGAGCAAGCATGAAGCGACAGCAGGAAAAAAAACTCCCCATTAACGGGAAGGAAAAACCTCCAGCAGAACCGGGCTCAGTATGAACGGTCATCTGCCTCGACAGACTGGGGGTTACAGAAGACAGAGCAGAGACACAACAAGAGAGACAAAAAAGCACAGAAGTTCTACATTAGATGGTAGTAGCGGGTGATCTGTCTTCCCTGGATGAAGCCACAGCTAACAGAACGCCAGACCAGGTGTGCCTACTATGAAGAAAAAAGAAAAATCAAAAAGTTAAAAGCTGAAATTACAACAGTCATTCAAAATTGAAGAACAATAGACCCTGATGTCCTGCAGTAGCCTAAACCTATAGCAGCATAACTATAGAGGTAGCTCAGGGTAACATGAGCCACTCTAACTATAAGCTTAAATTCTATTCTTGATATAACAGGAAGCCAATGAAGGGAAGCTAAAATTGGAGAAATATGATCCCTCTTGTTGATTTTCATCAGAACTCTTGCCGCAGCATTTTGGATCAGCTGAAGACTTCGAACTGCATTTTGTGGACTTCCTGATAGTAAAGAATTACAATAGTCCAGCCTTGAAGTAAAAGGAAAGTCCCAAGAGCCAGCTTCTAGTGGAGAAGTTCAAGTATCTTGGGGTCTTGTTCACGAATGAGGGGAAGATGGAGCGGGAGATCGACAGGCGGATTGGTGCGGCGTCTGCTGTGAAGCGGGCGCTATACCGGTCCGTTGTGGTGAATCTGCACCAGATTTTTTGTGAGTCGTGGGGGAGCGCTGCCGAACACGTTCGTGTAAATCGCCCAGTGGACGGGCGGGCAAAATGCGTGACAGCATCTGCGGTGGCGGGCGGCCGGCGGTGCGCAAATCCCAGCGGTGGCCAAGGCCGGAGCGGCGCTTTGCTGCGAGGGCCGCTCATCACCGCTTGCGGTTTTAATTATTATTATTATTAATCTGCCACCCCAAAGAGGGGCCTTTTTGGGGGCTTTATCATACTCAAAAACTCACCAAACTTGGCGGATGCAAGAAGACTGTTTAAAAATTTTGTATTTTAAGGTCGTCACAAAAATCAAAACAAAAATGCCTCAACGGCGCCACCTAGCAATTTTCAAAAGACCCTTTGCTATTCACTTACTTCATCGTAGAGACATGAAATTTGGTACAGTGGTAGAGCTCACCAAGACGCTCAGAATTTACAATTAATGTCATAGTGAAAATATCACAGGAAGTCGGCCATTTTAGATTGAAGGTCTGATTTTGACCCCATTTTTGACGTTTACAGCATTGGTACTTGATCGAACTCCTCCTAGGGATTTCGAGCGAGCGGCTTGAAACTCGGTCAGTCTGATCATAAGGCATGGCCAATTAAAAGTTATCAAAACGGTGAGTTTTTGAGCATGTTGAAGGGGCGTTAGCAGGGGTCAAAGTTCACCTACTCGCCACAAAACATAAAACTGTTATATCTCCTACACAGAAACACACAGAGGCACCAAACTTTCTGTGATTGATCATCATCGGGTCTTCTACAATATCCAATGGTCAAATGATGACCTTGCTTAGGCCACGCCCCCTGACAACAGGAAGTGTCATGTTTTGTTGTAAGCGGTCGCTATGTTACCCCTTTAAGCTAATCAACATGAAACAGTGTCCACAGACAGAACACATGTTGATGTGTTGTGGATTTCAGGCCCAACTGGATTCGATGGAGCAGGGGGGCGTGGCGGCGTGGCATATTCACCTCAAACGCTGCTGTCATACGTTTGGCTCTGAATTCCACAGTTTTGGGCCAAGCTGCTTAAAACTCATTTGGATGCATCCTTATCCACCCCCCAACAGGAATCCATAACAAACTTTAGTGAGCAGGACTTAGTTTCTCCATAGCGCCACCAAGCAATTTTCAAAGGACCCTTTGCTATTCACTTAGTTCATCGTAGAGTAATGAAATTTTGTACAGTTGTAGATCTCAGCAAGACGCTCAGAATTTACAATTAATGTCATAGTGCAAGTATCACAGGAAGTAAGCCATTTTAGATTGAAATCTGAATTTTGACACCATGTTGACATGGTATCAAATACCATCATCATCAAGTTTGATCATATTTGATCAAACTTGTCCAGCAGGGGGCAGCAAGAGACCACAAATAAACCCCAAAGGAATTTCTCTTGGTAAGTAACTGATCTTAACTCTTTGGTTTCCTTATATATTTAAGTTGAACAGATATACAAATCCTGCTTGAAAACTGACAAACTTACTCTTGTTCAATACATTTCAGTTTTTATTTATATAGCGCCAAATCATGAAACATGTCATCAGGGGTGTACTGGGACAAAAAAATCGGCCCTGGCATTTTGGATTAGACTGGCCCACCACATTTTGTTGTGTACTGAATGTGTATACCAACTGTACAATACCTTGAGGTCAGGTTAATGGAAATTAGTGAGAGTGGACACTTAAAATACTTCTAAAATCTTAATTTATTAACACGGTAAAATGTAAACTCCATCACAGCACAGCAACTATTCTTAGATCAGAGAGAGAGAGAAAGAGAGGTGTCAGGGTCAATCACACATATTATCACGTTACATCATTATAAGAAGTTATTGTAAGTTGCTCATCAGATCTATTTAGTCTTCCAGATACTGTAGGGTAACATTGGACTAATGTGCACTCACTGTGTAAAAAAGGATGCCAATGACAAAATGAACCAGAGAAAGGCCTCACTTATCATGGAAAGAAAGAAAATATATAATAACATAATATAAATTTTGATTTACTCAGTCATTTGTAATAAGTATTTTATTTATCTAATTTCCTAATTTTTTATCATATTTTCTTTAAAATCGCAGACTTTTTGCTATTTTTCATGTAAATCCTTGGTGGCGCTTCATAGCAAAGCCGGTGAGGCCGCAGCAAGCTTGGCCTCCCCTGGGATTGTGCAATCCCATGTTAACTGCGCTGACTTCCATTCTGTGAATGCATCTTCCTGTCTCTAGATCATAAATTCAATTGTTCAAACAGTTATGAACAGATTTTCCACAATTTAATATATGTGGATTACGAATTGTGTTTTGGTCATCAAACTGTGTGCAGATAACATGTTTTCGTGGTGCTGGCTGATCATAAACAGCAAAGAACTGGTTGTAGGTGAGGTCGGCAGTTCCTTGGCCGCTAGGCAGGGGGCGCTCAAGGTGCACCGCTCGTGATCCCCAAATAGTAGAGTCAAAACAAGTTATGGATGTTTTATTAGCGAGTTTTGCTAAACAAGTAAATCACTAAAAAGACTCTAAACATCCAGCTGGAACAGGACTGATCAAGGAAGGCTTTCCTCCCTGGCAGTGAGCTCCACTGAGACTGAGAGACTTTTAAAACTGAAGAAGATAAAGAGAACTTTTACCGGAAAATGATGATATTTTTGTTCAGAAAGAGCGCCGCAGGGACTTAAATTATAAGTAGAGGTAAGACAGCGATAATTATTCATGTTTTGTTTTTGTGATAAAATGTGCGTAATGTGGGTTATAGTTTTAGAAGGTGTTACAAATGCAGAAATCCATCATAACTCATAAACTGTTACAGTCAAATGACAAATAATTTATTTTTATTTTTTCATCAAATAATCAATATTTTCTCTTGTCTCTTGGTGAATTAATTTGGCTCAATCAGTCTCCTTCAGCACTCTGCAACGAGTCTACTCTGTAGAGTGTATATATTTGTAAATCTGACTCTGATGACGTCAGTACCTCACCAGCTATGAACCCTACCGCACGTCACTGATTACAACCACCACCACCACCACCATAATCTGCCTTGACCGACTGGGGGTTACAAAAGGGAGAGAAGAGACACAACAAGACAGACAAAAAAGCACAGAAGCACACCTTGATCCAGTAATCTGTTTTACATTAGATGGTAATAACAGGTGATCTGTCTTCCCTGAATGATGTCACAGCTAACAGAACGCCAGACCAGGTGTACCTACTATGAAGAAAAAATAGAAAAAACAAAAAGGTAAAAGTTGAAATGACAACAGTCATGCAAAATTGAAGAACAATAGACCCTGATGTCCTCCAGCAGCCTAAGCCTATAGCAGCATAACTATAGAGGTAGCTCAAGGTAACATGAACCACTCTAACTATAAGCTTTGTCAAAAAGGAAAGTCCCAAGAGCCAGCTTCTAGTGGAGGAGTTCAAGTATCTTGGGGTCTTGTTCACGAATGAGGAGAAGATGGAGCGGGAGATCGACAGGCGGATTGGTGCGACGTCTGCTGTGAAGCGGGCGCTGTACCGATCCGTTGTGGTGAAGAGAGAGCTGAGCCAAAAGGCCAAGCTCTCGATTTACCGGTCGATCTACGTTCCTACCCTCATCTATGGTCACGAGCTTTGGGTCGTGACCGAAAGAACGAGATCCCGGATCCAAGCGGCTGAAATGAGTTTTCTCCGTAGTGTGTCTGGGCTCTCCCTTAGAGATAGGGTGAGGAGCTCAGTCATCCGGGGAGGACTCAGAGTAGAGCCGCTGCTCCTCCACGTCCAGAGGAGCCAGTTGAGGTGGCTCGGGCATCTGGTCAGGATGCCTCCTGGACGCCTCCCTGGTGAGGTGTTCTGGGCACGTCCCACCGGGAGGAGGCCCAGGGGAAGACCCAGGACACGCTGTAGAGACTCTGCTGGCCTGGGAACGCTTTGGGATTCCCCCGGAGGAAGTGGCCCAAGTGGCTGGGGAGAGGAAGGTCTGGGCCTCCCTCTTGAAGCTGCTACACCCGCGACCTGACCCCGGATAAGCGGAAGACGATGGATGGATGGAAAAAGGAAAGTTTTAGGATTAGTCTTAAAAGTAGACGGGGTGTCTGCGTCACGGACCAAAACTGGGAGTTGGTTCCACTGGAGAGGAGCATGATAGCTAAAGGATATGCCTACCATTCTGGTTTTACAGACTTTAGGAACCACCAGCAGACCTGCTTTCTGAGAGTGAAGTGGTCTGTTAGAAATTACTAAAGTTTGTACACAACATACACATGTGGAATATTGCTAACGTGTTACTTTAGCAATATTCCAATTGCTAGTGTTACTTTTACATTATTACTTTTGGGTGTGTATCCACCAATTTAACTGTCAAACTTTCATAAAAGCTGTCTTAATGCAAGAAATGAAACCCTTAAACACATGAAATAATTAACTTTAAATAACTAAAAAGGTTTTGTTAACTTTTCACATTAAGCTGGATTAACAGCTAGTAAGATACCTTTGATTAAATTTGTATACTAATGTTTAAACCAGGGGTGTCAAAGCTACGGCCCGTGGGCCGAATTCAGCCCGCCAAACGATTTAGTCCGGTCCGATGGCCAAATGCATTATCATTATTCAACGGCTGTATCTCCTCGCTGCATCGAGCGATCTGCACCAGATTTTTTGTGAGTCGTGGGGGAGCGCTGCTGAAACACGTTCGTGTGAATCGCCCAGTGGACGGGCGGGCAAAATGCGTGACAGCATCTGCGGTGGCGAGCGGCCGGCGGTGCACAAATCCCAGCGGTGGCCAATAGGCCAGAGCGGCGCTTTGCTGCGAGGGCCGCTCATCACCGCTTGCGGTTTTAATTATTATTATTATTATTATTATTATTATTATTATTATTATTATTATTAGACTGAAAAACAGCAGTCCCATGCCGGTATCATGGTGCTTATAGAGTGAACTAGTTTGCAGCATTTGTTTCTAGTTGGGCTTTTGTAGACAGTCTAACTAACAACTATTAAAAAGTTTAAAAAATTGTAAAATAATTTTGAAATATCCCGAGTTTAGTTTGCTCTTTGAACACAGAGGCTGGTCATAGACTTTAAATGAACAGGAAGTGAGTTCCAAATGGCAGATATTATTATTATTATTTTTATTATTATTATTATTATTACCAACAGTCTCTCCTTGCCATCTCCAAAGTTTTCCTAACAACCCATAAATTGAGTTTTATTGTTATTGTTGGTTCTTTATGCATCATCACCTTTTATCATTTTATGTAACTCATTAGTTTAATATCTAATTAGTTCATTATTAAAACGCTGTCAGTCCTGTTTCCTGCATCTTACTGCATCTTAAGCACTGGTTCTGGAGCTGGTTTTGAAACAAATCCCCCTCACTGTTGTAATTTACCCATGATCCTCTGCTCCTCAGGTGACCATTGTGGAGAAGGCGGACAGCAGCAGCGTCCTGCCGTGTCCCGTCTCCATCAGCACCAAGAACAAGATGAACTTCCTGTTCGCCAACCTCAAAGACAGAGACTTCCTGGTTCAGCGAATCTCTGACTTCCTGCAGCGGACGCCCGACAGCTGCTGGGGCGAAACCAACCCGCTGTCTCTGCTCGCGTCCTCGGTATGTCCGGTCCATAAGAGGAGGAGCTCTTACCGCCTCCGTCGTCTGACTCTGGTGTCTCTGTGTCCCCAGGGCTCCTCCGGTGTGTCCCCGTCCTCATCCACAGGACCCGACTCCGCCCACAAGGGGCGCCACTACCACCCCGGCCTGCCCACCGCCAAGCAGAGTCTGCTGCAGCTGTACCATCGGGACGGCCCGGAGGACCTCGGACCCAAAGCCGTAAGTACGGCTCCGCATGGAGCACCGCTGCGTGGTGAGGAGACGCTGATCCCTCGCCTCCTCCCTGCAGATGAAGGAGAGGATGAAGGAGGAGGCGTGGAACATCCACTTTTCAGAGTTCGGTAGAGGAGTGTGCATGTACAGAACCTCCAGAACCAGAGAGCTCGTCCTCAACGGGATCCCAGAATGCCTGAGGGGGGAGCTGTGGCTGCTGTTCTCAGGTCAGTCTCCACGGTCCCTTCACCTCCGCCTCCTTCCTCCGCTCACACGGCTCCCCCGTCTGTGCAGGAGCGCAGAACGAGCTGGCCTCCCACCCTGGTTACTACGGCGACCTGGTGGAGCAGGCCATGGGGCTGTGCTCATTGGCTACCGAGGAGATCGAACGCGACCTCCACCGCTCCATGCCCGAGCACCGGGCCTTCCAGAACGAGATGGGCATCGCCGCGCTGCGCCGGGTTCTCACCGCCTACGCTCACCGGAACCCAAACATCGGCTACTGCCAGGTACGGAACCTCACCTGCTGCCAGGTACAGAACCTCACCTGCTGCCAGGTACAGAGCCTCACCTGCTATCAGGTACAGAGCCTCACCTACTGCCAGGTACGGAACCTCACCTGCTGCCAGGTACAGAACCTCACCTGCTGCCAGGTACAGAGCCTCACCTACTGCCAGGTACAGAGCCTCACCTGCTGCCAGGTACAGAACCTCACCTGCTATCAGGTACAGAGCCTCACCTGCTGCCAGGTACAGAGCCTCACCTGCTGCCAGGTACAGAGCCTCACCTGCTGCCAGGTACAGAGCCTCACCTGCTGCCAGGTACAGAGCCTCACCTGCTGCCAGGTACAGAGCCTCACCTGCTGCCAGGTACAGAACCTCACCTGCTATCAGGTACAGAACCTCACCTGCTGCCGGGTACAGAACCTCACCTGCTGCCAGGTATAGAGCCTCACCTGCTGCCGGGTACAGAGCCTCACCTGCTGCCGGGTACAGAACCTCACCTGCTGCCAGGTACAGAGCCTCACCTGCTGCCAGGTACAGAGCCTCACCTGCTGCCAGGTACAGAGCCTCACCTGCTGCCAGGTACAGAACCTCACCTGCTGCCAGGTACAGAGCCTCACCTGCTGCCAGGTACAGAGCCTCACCTGCTGCCAGGTACAGAACCTCACCTGCTGCCAGGTACAGAGCCTCACCTGCTGCCAGGTACAGAGCCTCACCTGCTGCCAGGTACAGAGCCTCACCTGCTGCCAGGTACAGAACCTCACCTGCTGCCTGGTACAGAACCTCACCTGCTGCCAGGTACAGAACCTCACCTGCTGCCTGGTACAGAACCTCACCACTGTCCAACCATAACATCCTGAATGTTACGAGCGCCGCCGTTTTGTTTTGCTGCTTCCGCCTTCAATCCCAGAGAGCGGCAGTACCGCAGATCACCACTAGGAGGCGAAGAGCATCTAAGGAACTGGGATAGTGTGGTGTGTAAACGGTCGTCTCGGCTTGGTTAACTGATCCAAGCTCAGACTGGTCTCGGCTCGGATCGGTTAAAAAAGTGTAGTGTAAACGGGCCACATAAATCCTAAAATCTTCTCATAAATTGACGGTGCATCTTATATATGATCACCGTTCTGCTTACTGACTGATTTTATATGGTACAATGCGCTCAGAAATCTGTTAAATGTGTAAATAGGACTTTGGTTAGCGACGAAGCCGCTCCGCTCAATGGATATTAGGAGCATTACGGTACACTGTCACTATCTGAGGACCCCTGAGCTGTCTACCAGACTGCCTGACTGTAATGTCTAAACTAGAAGTGCATTCATGTAAGGCAGCCTGGAGTACGCGCTAGCAACAATAAACCTAGTAAGTTAATTCAATATAAAGTTTATTTTATGTTAGAAACAGTGTAGTCCAGCTACTCTGTCCTCCTGACAGAGACGGATGGAGAGCTGTGGACGTGGAGGAGTGATGTTACACACTAGGGGAAAATATCTGGTGTGTCTTATAGTCTGAAAAATACGGTACATGAAACTGACACGAGCTCCAAAACTGGTAAATACGGCCCAGGTGTGACCAGAACCCAGGAAGCATCCAGCAGGTTTCCAGAATATTGCTAAAGCTCTGATGAACTGGAGCCACGTAGAACCAGAACCCACCAGAACGCTGCCAGCTAGCAAGGAACACTCCAAGTGTCGGCAGGTACCATCAGAACCGAACCAGACCCACAAACTCCCTCCAGGTAGGACCAACGGCTGCATGAACACATGCAGGTTCGCTCAGCAGCTTCCAGCTGTCTGCAAGCATGTTGGTCCTGTTGGTAAAACCAGAACCAGAACCAGAACCTGTGTTCCTGTGACTCTTTGGTACCGCTTGAGTTCCTTCAGCTCATTTAGATCCTTTGGTTCCCAGAAAAGAAAAGGTGGGACCGCTCTGCTCCGTCAGGTTCTGTTTCGATCCAAATAAAGTTCTGCTGCAGGGTTCTGAATGGTTCTGTCTGAAGCTCCGGAACCTTTTCTGCCTCTCTTGATTCTGGCCCGTCTCCTGCAGGCCATGAACATCGTCACCTCCGTCCTGCTGCTCTACGGTACCGAGGAGGAGGCCTTCTGGCTGCTGGTGGCGTTGTGCGAGCGCATGCTGCCCGACTACTACAACACCCGGGTCGTAGGTGAGTACCAGCGTCCCAGGTGAGACCCGTCTGCAACAGAACCGGGCTCCGCAACAGAACCAGGCTCTGTAACAGAACCGGGGTCTGCAACAGAACCGGGCTCTGTAACAGAACCGGGCTCTGTAACGGGGCTGGGTTCTGTGATGGACCCTGGTTAGAGGGGGAGGACTCTCTGAGCAGACCGGGCTCGGTACCTGAGTTACGGACCTGGTTGTCCTCTCTCTGGGGGACGCGGTCCAGTCTGACCGGGCTCGTGTCCCTGCAGGAGCTCTGGTGGACCAGGGCGTGTTTGAGGACCTGACCCGGGCCTTCCTGCCCCAGCTCTACGAACACATGCAGGACCTGGGGGTGATCACCACCATCAGCCTGTCCTGGTTCCTCACCCTCTTCCTGTCCGTCATGCCGTTCGACAGCGCCGTCCTCCTGGTCGACTGCTTCTTCTACGAGGGCATCAAAGTCATCTTCCAGGTACGGGCCTGTGGCGCCGACCGCTTACCGCTTCAGGGTTCTGCCGCCTGTCCAGAACCTCTCGGAGCAGAACTGTGGTCGTTTCAATCTGCCTGCAGGTGGCGCTGGCGGTCCTTCACGACAACATGGACGCTCTGCTGGCCTGCAGTGACGAGGGGGAGGCCATGACCATCCTGGGCAGGTAGGAGGTCCGACCCGGCTCAGACCGTGATCGGACCAGGTCCGGGTCTGATCGGCTGGCTTCCACCTGTGCTGCAGGTACCTGGATAATGTTGTGAACAGGCAGACTGTGGCTCCGCCCACCCCCCACCTGCACGCCATGCTGACAAGCGGCGACGACCCTCCGCCCGAGATCGACGTCTTTGACCTCATCAAGGCATCCTATGAGGTCAGTGATGTCACTTCCTGCAGACACGTAAACGTTTCCTGTCGTTGCAGAGCTCAGCTTTTCCTCTCAGAGTCCGTGGATTCATGAGTTTATGCGGAAAACGTGACCCAGACCTGCATCAGCTACCTCCTGCTACCTTTTGCTACCTTCTGCTACCTTCAGCTACCTTCTGCTACCTTCAGCTACCTTCTGCTACCTTCTTCTACCTCCTGCTACCTTCTGCTATCTTCAGCTACCTTCTGCTACCTCCTGCTACCTCCTGCTACCTTCTGCTACCTTCTGCTACCTCCTGCTACCTTCAGCGACCTTCTACCTTCAGCTACCTTCTATCTTCAGCTAACTCCTGCTATCTTCAGCTAACTCCTGCTACCTTCCGCTACCTTCTTCTACCTCCTGCTACCTTCAGCTACCTTCTGCTACCTTCTGCTACCTCCTGCTACCTTCTGCTACCTTCTGCTACCTCCTGCTACCTTCTGCTACCTCCTGCTACCTTCTGCTACCTCCTGCTACCTTCTGCTACCTTCTGCTACCTTTTGCTACCTTCTGCTACCTTTTGCTACCTTCTGCTACCTTCTGCTACCTTCTTCTACCTCCTGCTACCTTCAGCGACCTTCTACCTTCAGCTACCTTCTATCTTCAGCTAACTCCTGCTACCTTCCGCTACCTTCTTCTACCTTCTGCTACCTTCTTCTACCTCCTGCTACCTTCTGCTATCTTCAGCTACCTTCTGCTACCTCCTGCTACCTCCTGCTACCTTCTGCTACCTTCTGCTACCTCCTGCTACCTTCAGCGACCTTCTACCTTCAGCTACCTTCTATCTTCAGCTAACTCCTGCT
This sequence comes from Fundulus heteroclitus, assembly GCF_011125445.2. Taxonomy (NCBI): domain Eukaryota; kingdom Metazoa; phylum Chordata; class Actinopteri; order Cyprinodontiformes; family Fundulidae; genus Fundulus; species Fundulus heteroclitus. The sequence goes on from NC_046383.1 coordinate 15,435,756, forward strand.
ATCTTCAGCTAACTCCTGCTACCTTCCGCTACCTTCTTCTACCTCCTGCTACCTTCAGCTACCTTCTGCTACCTTCTGCTACCTCCTGCTACCTTCTGCTACCTTCTGCTACCTCCTGCTACCTTCTGCTACCTCCTGCTACCTTCTGCTACCTCCTGCTACCTTCTGCTACCTTCTGCTACCTTTTGCTACCTTCTGCTACCTTTTGCTACCTTCTTCTACCTCCTGCTACCTTCAGCGACCTTCTACCTTCAGCTACCTTCTATCTTCAGCTAACTCCTGCTACCTTCCGCTACCTTCTTCTACCTCCTGCTACCTTCAGCTACCTTCCGCTACCTTCTGCTACCTTCTACCTTTTGCTACCTTCTTCTACCTCCTGCTACCTTCAGCTACCTTCTACCTTCCGCTACCTTCTACAGAATCAGAATCAGAAATACTTTAATAATCCCAAAGGGAAATTGCTGTTTCAGTACAACCGCCATAACATAACAAACAAACATCACAAACATTTACAGGGGGAGACGATTTACCGAGGCCTTGCTGCCAAGGACAACCACCTTACACGGTGCCCACAGGGCGCTGCCATTACTCTGTGGAAAAATAGGGGCCACAAAAAAAAGGAAGGTGGGAGGGAAAAAAACATAACTCACATTTTATCCTATTACAGGATACAGTTTGAGATATCAAAAACCTCTTGCACAAAAAGCACAAATAAGACGAGACATATTTAGCAGAAGGTAAACATTTAAGACTAGTCGCGTGTAAGTTCATCAGTTTTATGAGCATCAGTTATGTGTGCCTGTTTGGGTGAAAGTGTTTATATCTCCATGAACGCTCTTCAGAGGCCATTGTCCTTGATGCTATCAGCCGGCCAACAGTTCAGAAAAAGCATCCGCAGGTGTCTGCGGGGGAGGAGGGAGCGGGGGAGAGTTCTGAGCTCTCTACGCCATAACAATCCAGGACTGATTAGATGGGGAGGGCAAAGACCAAATATGTTATTTGTTACGAGGGCAAGCTGCACTGACTTTCCAGTCAACTTTAAGTCTTTTGCTGGCTCCAAATGGTGAAATCCAATTTTCCAAATTGTTGGGCTTTTCCACGCCTCACCACCAGATTTTATCCCAAACTCCCCTTTGAGTCCAACCACCGAAGCCAGTCTGCGTTCCAGCACAGCCATCTTTTCGGCTCTGCTCCTCCACCTTCCAGGTCTGTCCGTTCACCGCCTTAGTGAGCGCGTCATATGCAGCCGGCAGCCTGATCAAGGCCAAATGGCTACCAACATCCGCTGTATTTGCTGATACATCAAAAATCCACCAGATCCAATAAATATAAATCCAAGTATCCTGAATCCAAACATGCAAACGTTTCAAACATCCAGGAATGACAAAGTCGAAAGACACACGGTTTTCCATCCAAGAATGTAGGGTGTATGTCACAAAATGAGTCAAATAAGATAAGATAAGATAGTCTTTATTGATCTCACAATGGAGAAATTCACTAATCGGGACCGGACGGGTCCCCCTTTTGTTGCCTACCCGTCGAAAAGAATTGATCAATAGCATTGAGAGACCAGCTTACCAGATCCATGTTTTTCAGAGTTCGGTTGATATGAAGAAAGTGTTCAGAAAGACAAAGACATAGCAAAGCAGGAGAGGGGGGGGGGGAGCTGCAGTGGAGAGAAAAGACACGACCGACCTCGAAGAGAGACAGATCAGAAAAGCTGACCTTCTGCTACCTTCTGCTACCCTCTGCACACCTGTGGATGTCTCAGTCTAAATAATGGAGCTGTGACATGCTCTATGTTATCAGATGTAGATCTCCTCTTCTTCTTCCTGCAGAGGTTTGGCAGCCTGCGCTCTGATGTCATTGAGCAGATGAGGTTTAAGCAGAGGTTGAAGGTCATCCAGTCTTTGGAGGACACGGCCAAGAGGAGTGTGGTGGGTGTGGTTGGACGTTCTAGGCTACCAAGGATGAGGACCTTCTGTTAACAGGTGTGTCTCCACAGGTGAGGGCGATGATGACGGAGTCAGCGTTCAGCATCGAGGAGCTGGAGGAGCTGTACTGTCTCTTTAAGGTCAGAAGAAACTAAACTTTCCTTTAAACGTCAGAAATTCTGGCATACCTGTCCTCCTCAGATCTTCTCTGTCCTCCTCTGATCTTCTCTGTCCTCCTCTTATCTTCTCTGTCCTCCTTTGATCTCCTCTCTGTCCTCCTCAGATCTTCTCTGTCCTCCTCTGTCCTCCTCAGATCTTCTCTCTCCTCCTCTGATTCTCTCTGTCCTCCTTTGATCTCCTCTCTGTCCTCCTCAGATCTTCTCTGTCCTCCTCTGTCCTCCTCAGATCTGATTCTCTCTGTCCTCCTCTGATCTCCTCTCTGTCCTCCTCTGATCTTCTCTCTGTCCTCCTCTGATCTTCTCTGTCCTTCTCTGTCCTCCTCTGATCTTCTCTGTCCTCCTCTGATCTTCTCTCTGTCCTCCTCAGATCTTCTCTGTCCTCCTCAGATCTTCTCTATCCTCCTCTGATCTTCTGTCCCCCAGTCTCACCTGTCTCCCTCTGCCTGTCTCTGTCTCTGACCCGGTCCAGTCCAAACACATGACCAGCTGCTACTGGGGCTCCAGCAGTTCTGCAGCAGAGCGCCATGACCCCAGCCTGCCCTACCTGGAGCAGTACCGCATCGACCCGGTTCAGTTCTCGCAGCTCTTCTCGGCCCTCTCTCCCTGGGTCTGTGGCAGCCACACCCCTACGCTGTCGGCCCGCCTCTTCAGGTTGCTGGACCAGAACCAGGACGGGCTGGTCAACTTCAAGGAGTTCAGCACCGGACTCAGTGAGTCTGATCCGGAGAGCAGACGGCTGGCCGGTTCCGTCTGGACCCGGTTTCACGCTGCGTTTCTGTTCCTGCAGGCGGGATGTACCATGGAGACATGACTGAGAAGCTGAAACTGCTCTACAAGCTCCACCTCCCCCCAGGTACCGTCTCCACACCTCCACCAGACTCCGCCTTCATCAGGACGCTCAGAGGGGCGGAGCTTAGATCCAGTAGATGTTTCTGAACCAGTGGAGGTCTGGGTCCAATTAGATGTTCAGTCTGAGCTCTGATCAGATGTTGCTGCCATCTGGACCTTTGGTCTGGGACCTCCAGGGTCTCCAGCGTTCCTCGCCTAGCCGACCTTATTCTAAACGCTTTGATGCTCTTCGGTCAGCTGTGCTGCTTTAAAGTATATCTATTATTCCATTAGCAAGGATCAGCCGTACCACATTAATCACTGATTAAAGGAGTCTCAGTAAAATAATAAACACATATATACAATAGTAACAACAGATAAATAAACTTTATTCCGGACTCATGGACCAATAAATAAATAAAATAAATAGATGAGAATAAAAAAACAATACAAGTACCATTATCAATTAAATTTAACCTACAGATAAACTTATACATTAACTTTCATAAAACAGCATGTAGGGTATTGACTCTAGCTGTGGCAAACAGTCCATCTTGATCATTTGAAAAGTACCCGCAAAGCGTCGTTACAGGCCGCCTGGTTGGTTTTTCTAAATGTAGATCACAGGTGAGCAGTGTAGAGAGGTACAATATGCATTAAATAGTTCCACTTTTCATCAGTACATGCACCAAAAGCTGGACAGTGAAGAGGCCTTTCTGAGGCGGACCGGACCGTTCACAGGTTTAAAACAAAATTAAAGAGTCTTAGAATGTGAGGCTAAAACTGGAGTTATGTGCTGCAGACGAGACGGCGGTCTGTGAGACTCCATGATACAGAGAGCTGCGGTAAACGAGGTGTGATGTCATAAAAGCATCGATTACACGTTTCACTTTTGTCTTGTTTGATAAAAAATAGATTTCACCACGAAATTGGTCATCTGACCAGCTTTCAATATTAAAACCAGTCTGTTATTACCCTGAGCTGGGAGCCAGTGGCTTTATGGAATAAGTTCTGCGCCCTCAGGAGACGCCGGAGCTCAAAAACTAAACCTGTCGTCTACCATGAAAAGTAAAAAGTCTTCCAGGCACTCAAACAAGGACTGAGTAGAGTAGCTTTGTTCCTGTTTCAACGGAACATAAACGTGGCAGTCATCGGCGTAAAGGCTTTACTTCCTGTAAAGATAAGGTGCTTAATTTGTCATTATAAATACAAAGTTAATAGAATAAAATGTCATAGATCAGATGGAGGTTAGCCACTAATGGCCGACCTGACCAGCGTCTTTAGTGGTGGAGGAAACCAGAGCGCCCGGAGTAAACCTACGCAGACACGGGGAGAACCTGGACCTCCTTGCTGTGAGGCAGGAGCGCTAACCACAGCCCCCCCCCCCCCCCCCCCCCTGTTGTATATCGTGCTGAAGCTAACAGCTGAGAACAGCTCACCTCTTGTCTTTGTTGCAGCTCTGAGTGCTGAGGAAGCGGAGTCTGCTTTGGAGGCCACACACTTCTTCACTGAGGACGAACCACAAGGTGAACACACACACAGGTGGACAGCTACCTGTCCTACACCTGCTGCAGGTTCTGTTGTTTCCACAGAGTCCTCCTGCTGTCACGCTCAGCTCTGGCTAACACTCTTCCTCCTCCTCCTAACGCTCCTCCCGCTGCTGCTCCTCCCTCTCATGTCTCCTTTCAGAATCTTCCTTCCTGTCTGATCTGGACTCTGTACGGCAGCAGGAAGTGACATCAGGTTCGTTTGACTTCTTAAAACCGTTTTGTTCGCCCCGCCCACATCATGTGATGTCACAGCAGGTATTTCTCACCTGTGCTGTAGCCTGCAGCGGTCGAGTCTGCATCAGACTCCTCATGTTATAGTAACAGCACCGGGTTCTTGGGGGGGGGGGGGGGGTTCCTACATCAATGTAATCTGATTACTGTACCAGTCATTGATGATGACGATGATGATGATGATGATGATGATGATGTTGTGTGTTTATCTGAACAGGTGAGAACCCAAAGGATGGAGGAGAAGACGGTGAGGAGAAAAAAGGTAAATGTTCCCCTCATCCTGACAATCAGAACCTGGTGTTCCCTTGTTCTGACCTGATCTCTACTGATCTCACCTGTTCTGACGTGATCTCACCTGATCTCACCTGTTCTGACCTGATCTCACCTGTTCTGACCTGATCTGACATGATCTCTCCTGATCTCACCTGTTCTGACCTGATTTCACCTGTTCTGACCTGTTCCGACCTGTTCCGACCTGATCTCACCTGTTCCGACCTGATCTCACCTGATCTCACCTGTTCTGACCTGATCTCACCTGTTCCGACCTGATCTCACCTGATCTCACCTGTTCTGACCTGATCTTAAATGGTCTCACCTGTTACGACGTGATCTCAGCTGTTCCGACCTGATCTCACCTGATCTCACCTGTTCTTACCTGTTCTGACCTGATCTCTCCTGATCTCACCTGTTTCGACCTGATCTCACCTGTTCTGACCTGATCTGACCTGTTCTCACCTGTTCTTACCTGTTCTGACCTAATCTCACCTGTTCTGACCTGATCTCACCTGTTCCGACCTGTTCTGACCTGATCTCACCTGTTCTGACCTGACCTCATCTGTTCTGACCTGATCTCATCTGATCTCACCTGTTCTGACCTGACCTCACCTGTTCTGACCTGATCTCATCTGATCTCACCTGTTCTTACCTGTTCTGACCTAATCTCACCTGTTCTGACCTGACCTCACCTGTTCTGTCCTGATCTCATCTGATCTCACCTGTTCTGACCTGATCTCACCTGTTCTGACCTGACCTCACCTGTTCTGACCTGATCTCATCTGATCTCACCTGTTCTGACCTGACCTCACCTGTTCTGACCTGATCTCATCTGATCTCACCTGTTCTTACCTGTTCTGACCTAATCTCACCTGTTCTGACCTGATCTCACCTGTTCCGACCTGTTCTGACCTGATCTCACCTGTTCTGACCTGACCTCACCTGTTCTGACCTGATCTCATCTGATCTCACCTGTTCTTACCTGTTCTGACCTAATCTCACCTGTTCTGACCTGATCTCACCTGTTCCGACCTGTTCTGACCTGATCTCACCTGTTCTGACCTGACCTCACCTGTTCTGACCTGATCTCATCTGATCTCACCTGTTCTGACCTGATATCACCTTATCTCACCTGGTCTGACCTGATCTCACCTGTTCCCACCTAATCTCACCTGTTCCCACCTGATTTCACCTGTTCCGACCTGTTCTGACCTGATCTCACCTGTGCTGTTCCAGAGGTCAAGGACTACAGGTACTACCTGAGGATGTGGGCTAAAGAGAACGAGCCCAAGAGAGAAACCATCAAAGACTTGCCTCGGATAAACCAGGTGATGCCCGCTGCAGGTGAGCTCTGCGGGTGACGGTGCTCTGGAATGTTTACCTGTGTACCTGTGTGCAGGAACAATTCATCGAGCTGTGTAAGACCCTGTACAACATGTTCAGCGAGGAGCCGTCTGAGCAGGAGCTCTACCACGCCATCGCCACCGTCGCCAGCCTGCTGCTGCGCATAGGAGAGGTCGGCAAGAAGTTTGGAAACGGCGCCAAAAAGTCCGAGCCTCAGGCCCCGCCTCCCGCCCAGCGGGGGGAGGAGGGGCCCGGCGAGGGAACGTCCGCCGAGGCCCAGATGTGCCGCGCTCTGGCCGACGCCCAGCTGGAGCCGCCGGCGCCGCAGACGTCCGACGAGGAGGCGAAAGACGACACCTCCGTGTCGTCGTACTCGGTGGTGAGCTCCGGCTCGCTGCAGTGCGAGGACATCGCCGATGACACCGTGCTGGTCAGCGGCGAGCACAGGCGGGGCAGCACGCTGGATGCTGATTGGTCAATCACGTTCGAGCAAGTGCTAGCTTCTCTGTTGACAGAACCGGCGCTTGTCGAGTATTTTGAGAGGAAGGTGGACATCCAGGTCAAAATTGCTGCCTGTAAGGCTCAGAGGGCTGTGGAGCGCCAGATAAGCTCCGCCTCTGACCACGAACTCGGCCAGCATTCCTCCTGACTTACCTGAACACCTGTGACTGACTTGAGCATCTAATCACCTGCCTACCTTTCTGATCACCTCACCTCTCAGTCACCTGAGTCCCTGAATGGTCACCTGACCTGAATGGTCACCTGACCTCCTGACTGGTCACCTGACCTCCTGACTGGTCACCTGACCTCCTGATTGGTCACCTGACCTTCTGAATGGTCACCTGACCTCCTGATTGGTCACAAGACCTTCTGATTGGTCACCTGATTCCCTGGATGGTCACCTGAAGCCCTGACTGGTCACCTGACCTTCTGACTGATCACCTGACCTCCTTATTGGTCACAAGACCTTCTGATTGGTCACCTGATTCCCTGGATGGTCACCTGAAGCCCTGACTGGTCACCTGACCTTCTGACTGATCACCTGAGTCCGTGAATGGTCACCTGACCTTCTGATTGGTCACCTGAGTCCATGAATGGTCACCTGAACCCCTGACTGGTCACCTGACCTCCTGACTGATCACCTGAGTCCCTGAATGGTCACCTGACCTTCTGACTGATCACCTGAGTCCATGAATGGTCACCTGAAGCCCTGACTGGTCACCTGACCTTCTGATTGGTCAGCTGACCTTCTGACTGATCACCTGAGTCCCTGACTGATCACCTGAGTCCCTGACTGGTCACCTGAAGCCCTGACTGGTCACCTGACCTTCTGATTGGTCACCTGACCTTCTGACTGATCACCTGAGTCCATGAATGGTCACCTGAGTCCCTGAATGGTCAGCTGACCTTCTGATTGGTCACCTGACCTTCTGACTGATCACCTGAGTCCCTGAATGGTCACCTGACCTCCTGATTGGTCACCTGACCTCTTGATTGGTCACCTGACCTCCTGATTGGTCACCTGACCTCTTGATTGGTCACCTGACCTCCTGATTGGTCACCTGACCTCCTGATTGGTCACCTTATCTGCATTTCCTGTCTCCATTTGACTCCAACTGACTGTCAGCTGATTGGAACATCGCTGATGATGTCACAATGACATTGGCTGCTTGATCTTTTCCCATGAAGTCACTGACTGCTCCATGACATCATGATCATGTGACTTCCTGCGGTGTTCCATAGTAAAAGCTTTTTTTGGCAGTGGATTGTGGGGCTTTTATTGTGAGAGTGAAGCAGAAGGAGTTAATGGCTGATCTCTGGTTCTTCAATCTGCTGCAGGACCAAAACAAACAGGTGAACAGGTAAACACACCCCCTGTGTGTCACATGACCTTGTAGTGAAGACATTAGAGCGGTGACATCACAGGAAGTCAGATTTACATCCTTCTTTCCATGGATTTTAACAAAATGACGACTGAAAGAACGCAAATGAGTTCAGTGTTTATTCAACCTTTTATTTTGTAGCTTTGTTTTGTTGTTGTGTACTTCCTGTTCGCAGTGACTTCACAGTATTTTTATCTGTTTATTCGCCTGCTTTTAAACCTGTTGTATTGGTCAGTGATTGATCTGTTCTAATAAACCCAGAGGAAACCTCCTCCTTCTTCTTCTGTGGTGTTTATATGAGTGTGGAGGTTGAATGTGAGCTGGCAGCAGAAATCAGCCTCTGACGACCTGAGAGCAGCTTCACCTTCACTCACGTAGCATGACTCAGCACCTGCAGTGTCCTCTCAGGGGCGTACCTGTGTGTTTTATTTTCTTTTGTTTGTTTTTGGTGAACAAAGTACAAAACAATACAGCAAAATACTAAAATATAAACTTGTGGATCATTGCAAGATAGGGGCCATGAAAAAATAATAAATGGATTTTAAAAAGCAGAGCCATACATTTAACAGGAAAGAGGGTTTATTACCTTACCATTTACTGCACTGAATGTGGTATTTAGCTATAAGATCAATAATATTTATGGCATAACAGAAAGCTGGATGTTGTCTCCAAAAAGCAAAACATCAATATCAAACCAAGGAATGTTAAATTTGAAATTACGCGAATTCCTGATGTCTTTCCAAAAATGTTGTGAATATTGACATAAAAAAACAACAACAAATGCTTTAGATATTCATCTGCTGAATTAAAGGAAAATGCATAGATCAACATCAAATTAAATCTTAATCAAATCTTAATCAATAATGACTCAGAAATCCAGCAGCAGCGATGTCGTCACGGTGGATGACACCAGGCGAATGAAGTTGTTCAATTTGTTTTTTTTAAGGACATTAATTATGCCAGCAGTTAACTGGTTAAGCGAAGCCTTATATTTATGTTTTTATGAGGGCAACCCTGAGCATGTGGACCCACCAATATATTTATGAACATAGGACTCAGAATATGTCATTACGCCCCTGGTTCTGTTAATGAACTAATGAGGAAACATCAGGGAAGGAGTTCTGGAGCTGAACTGGGTCAACACAGCGGAGGTTCTGCCTCCATCACAGCAGCTTCTGTCTATGGGGCAGAAAACTGGTGCTGCAGTGAGAACCCAGCCCGAACCTGCAGAACCTTCCTCTGGAATCTGAAGCAGAACCTGAAGAACACAAGTTCTTCCAGAGGAGGGGAACCTGCGGCTGGACCTCCCTCATCCCAGGAACCGGGTCATCCCTCCTGCAGGGGGCGCTGGTTTCATTTCCAATCCGCCGCTTAGCGTGACGTCATAGCACGGTTTGAACACAGCCGCGGAAACGCGTGGAGCGCGCAGCCGACCAGAACCAGAACCAGGAGAACCAGGAGAACCAGAACCGGGTTCCATCATGGTGCAGGAGTTCCACGTGGTCAGGTGTTTCCGCTGCCTGAGCTTCCAGGTGCAGCAGGTAATCTCCAGCCTGCTTCGCTCCTCTCTTCTGGATTTAGAGCTTTTTTATTTATTTCTGTCATTATTTTACGTCACATAGCTGCTAGTTTGCTGCCACGGCGTCCTGCGCGACGGGTTCTGCAGTGGTTCTGCTCCACTCTTTCCTGTATGCTTTGTATTGTTTATAAAAGGAAAGTTCCCGGAGAACTTCCGGTCAGCCGGGGGTAACATCCGGTCAGAGGTTTTATATAAACATGAGTTATCCATAAACTTCTTCACGTCAACATTAAGGACAGGGCGGACTCTGGACAGATTATTTTCGTTTGATCTTTTCCAAATTATTCCAATATTTAAATTTTGTTGCTTAGATGGTTTGTTGTTTCTATATAATTTTTAAAAAGGAGCATTTATTGTCCTCAGTGTTGAATCAGTTGTCCGTTAAATATTACGTTTCATTTAATATTTCAAAATGTTGTGCTGGGAGTTTCAGATGCAGAGTTATTAACTTTTTAACTGTTTCTCTGTCAGATTTGTAAAGTATATGGTTTTTATTTCCCCCAGGAATAAAGTGTCGTTTCTGTTGTTTCTATTTGTAAAGTTATTTACATTTTTATTATTATCAGAGAGTGAAATACCATTAATAGAGATTGTGGGGTAATATGATGATATTCTATTAGTCTGACTAATAACTAGTTGTGGTAATGCTTTATGTAATCTGGTCCGTTCAGTTTTATGGGATTAAATTTAGATTTCATACAGAATTGTTTGTGATTTAACATGTTAGCATTTGCATCCATTAAATGTACAATAGACCATCCGATCTTTGTAAAACAATCATTCATTTCTATATAGTATGAATCTGTTGTTCCATAATAGAGTCTGGTGAGTAGTTGAATTTTCCCGTATAATAACTATTTTTTCGGGAACTCTGACATGAAATCAGCTAGAAGTTTGCAGCATGACTCTACTACTGATATTCTGACACAGACCTAATTAGATTAATAGTTAATTAAATAATTAACAGAACTGCAGCTCTGAGCGATGGACCAATCAGGTTAAAGCTCTGTTGAGTGATCAGAGCTCTTTAGAACGGCCCGGTTCCATGGAACCAGCAACAGTGATTAATCAGTCCAAATAATCAGACGGTTATAAAGCAGGTCCAAAATGAGTCACTTATTATAAAAATAGATAAATAAAAAAGGGGGAGTGGTTAGAGAGCAGGGTGCTTGCAGAGGGTTCCTGGTTCGACTCCCACTCTGAATAATAGGTGTCCTCCTTGCTTCTTGTCTGTCAGGTGAAGAAGGCGAAGAAGTGGAGCTGTAAGCTGTGTGGAGAAAAGCAGTCGCTGCTGAAGGTCAGAACCACGTCATCAACGCTCGGATCAGCGCCTGGCAGCATGCAGCAGCCTTTCTGAACCAGTTTCTGTCTTTAGCTTCAGACTAGAACTTGTTGAATGTCACAAATCATCCCTGTGTGCAGTTTCCACATCCCAACGAGGCGCTCATACGTGTCACAGGTTCACCCTCTGCCTCTCGCTCACAAGGCGAAGGCTTGGGTGGAGACAAACTGCCCATAAAGGCCCATTCTGCTGTTTTTCTATTGGCTCACAGAGGAGGGCGGGAACCGTTAAAAATGAGAAAAATAAGTCTGATAAACGACTTTATGGCAATCTGTGTCGCCATAGTGATTATATTTCCTGATCGGACCTGATTGGTCAGGTGAGACTGGGCCGACCAGGTGATGCCTGCAGGTAACCAGGAGCTGGGATGGTTTAATGCAGCAGACCTGCAGGATGTACGCCCCCTGCTGTCTGGGTGTGGAACTGCAGTCCTCTCCTTCTGGGACTGATGGTGATCAGGGAACGTCTCTGCGTGCTGCTCAGAACAGAACTCTGTTCGACCCAGCGGGTCGAGTCGTTCCATCAACAGAACGTCACTGAATGCAACCAAGAATGGACTCGGTCCATTCGCCCCGGTTCTCCTACCAGGAACACCTGGGCGTGTGGGGTTCTGGAGACTTGAAGTAAAGAGCCCGTTTCTTAGTTCTGATCCAACACCACTACAGGACCTGCTGAGGTTTTGTTCTGTTCGGGTTCTGCTCAGATTTCTTTCTGTCAGGAGCTGTTGAGGTACTGCTCAGAACTGCTGATGTTCTGGTCAGAACCACTGAACAGAACCACAGAACACACCAGTCTCCCCTGTTTCAGGAGCAGTCCAAAGTGTGACAGAACCAGAACTTTTTCTCATGTTGTTTGGGTTGGTCTCAGAACATTGTTCTCTCTCCAGATTCTGGGACCGTCACAGGATGTTTAGGTTTAATGGTTCTGTTCCAGATATCAGATGCAGTTCTGGAGAATCTGTTTTGGGTTGTTTGGTGCTGGTTTGGTTCTGCAGTCTTTAGCCTCTGGTTCTGCTAATGTTCTTCTCTGGGCAGGAATTTGGCCGCGGGTCCGGCGCCGACTGCCGGCGCCACGTCCAGAAGCTGAACGCCATGAGAGGAGCCGCCATGGAGGAGGAGGCGGCCCACACCTGGTCGCTATGGTAAGCAGCCTTTCTGCTCACGCACACCTGTACGGCGCCGTTAACGGGTCCACCTCCTGCTTCCTTCCACCGCCCCGCTCTACATGGTCCAGAGTCCTGGTTCTGCTCAGCCCAGTTCCTCCACGGGTCTGATGGTGGAGGAGCGCTGAGTGAGCGCCCCTCACTCATCCATCATTAGAAATTAAACGTTTCTAATGATGGATGATCATTTATGATTATGTGCAGATTTCTTTAGAGCGTCAACGGGGGGGCGGGGCTAAGTGACGTCCAGGAATTAAAACTCAACCCTTTATTCAACCAACTTTTTACCAAAACTGCAAGTTTAAAAAAAAAAAGTAAAGAACCCATGCTCTCTGAACTCTAAAGGGGGCGGAGCTTGATGACAGAGGTTCCTGGATCTGTGTTATGATTGGCTGAGAGGATGTAATGTTGTATTAACCTACATGATTGGCTAGAATGTTAAAGGAAGGAAAACTGAAAACTTTTTATTTACCTTTTTTTCTATCAATTGATATATATTGTTATTGAATTATCGTCCAGCTCTATCTCCCATCACTCCTGTTTAATGTCTGCACTGGTTGCCTGTTGCTGGTTGCCTGTTGCTGGTTGCCTGTTGCTGGTTGCCTGTTGGTTTTACTTCTGTTTCTGAGGTAATAAAGCAACGTACTCCAGCTGGAGCCTCAGAAATCTGCTCCTTGTCTCACTGAGTAAATGTTTTGTTTTTAATTATCTGTATCTCTTTGTCGTTTATACAAGTTTTAATAAATAATTTTTAATGTTTATGTATTTTGTCTGTGAAAGTTGCTACAGAGATCTACTTTACATACAGGTGGGATCTCAGGTGCGTTTGACCACGGAACCGTTAATCAACGTTTGTGTTCGGCCCACGGCTGAATCTAATACTATCATCAGTTTCTGGGACTGACTTATGGAACCAGCAGGTGTGCTCACCTGGCTAACCTTTTGTGTTTGATGTCCACAGCGAGCAGGTAGCGGTAGAGGAGGAAGAGGGGGTAGAGGAGGAAGAGGAGGAGGAGGAGGAGGAGGAGGAGCATACAGACGGCCAGGTGAGACATCGTGTTCTGCTTATTAAACCAGGAATACCTGAACCTCTTAGCTCTGTTTCTCTGCAGGTGAGACCTGCTCAGGTGAGTCGCTGGAGCAAGTATCTGGACACACCTGAGGAGGAAGAGCCCGAGGAGGAGGAAAGCTCGGTGGCCAGAAACCATCTTCAAGGGAAGGACACCTGTAGCAGGTGACTTTGGGTTTAACATGTTAGGCTCCGCCTCCTTACCGGTTTAATTGTTCAGCACCAAAGCGAGACCACCAGGAACCCACTGGTCTCACCTGTACAGATACCTGGTACCGCTGGACCTGTGCAGCTCCGACTCTCTGCATCAGAGCGTAAAACACGACTAAAACTCCTCGTCATCATAATTCTGCCGTTTTTCCCAGGAAGAGGCCGAGATCAGCGGAGGGCGATGACGCAAGACGAGATGACGGCTGCACACCTGCCCAGGTAAGCGCCACCTGGGCAGCCAGGCGAGGGCTGAGAAATGAAGTTAGTGTGCTTGGGCAAGAAGGTCCGTGGCGGACTGCGTAAAAGACTTTGAGCAACGATGCAGCTAACATGAAGAACTCTGACATGGCGCTGCGTGATGCGGTGCTGCCGTGGTAAACGAGCAGGCGGCCCTCACAGCGTCCGCAGATCAGACATTTGATATATGAAGTCTGGATTAAAGCGGATTTTTACAGGAAAAAAAAAACAGCAGAACAAGCAACGGCAACGAGACTCAAGATGCAGTTATTTTTCAGAGCAAAGACCACCGGGGAAAATTCAGAGGGAGCGACGCCAGCCAGAGCAAACTTATTAAACTAACCCATTAATAAATAACCCACTGACCCATTGGACAAATATGGTAAACGAACAGAATGCGCTAATTGCTAATTGAGCACGTAGCATTGGGCCAGGGACCGAGAAGTGGAGGAGCGTCATGTTACATTGTTCATTGCAGTGAAGACAGACTCTGAGATTTTCACTTAGAACCCAACTCAGACTTTCTGCCCTCTGATTTACTGAGTGGATCACCTGTAGATGAAGATTCGTCAGCTGACTTTAGTTTGTTTTGAAAGGTTAATCTTTGATCTTCTGGATCCACAATTAGAATCAGGAGGGTTTTAGGATTATTTAAATGTGGAGAAAAACATTTTATAATATTGTCTGAAAATTTCTGATTTGTAACTAGAATCTGAGCATATTAAACATGGCAGGTCAGCTGACTTCCAACCACCTTTTGTGATTGGCTGAAACCTCAGAGGTGTGGCAGGTGATGTTTGTGGTTATTTAAACTATATAACATGTCTGGTTTCCACTGTTGTACAGTAATGAAGTAAAAATACTTCACTACTGTACTTAAGTATATTTTGGAGTACTTTATACTTTTCTCGAGTATAATTTTTTTTGACAACTTTTACTCTTCTATATTTCTGAACTTAATTGCATACTTTTAGTCCAATACATTTTCAATGTTTGGTTTAGTTACTCGTTACAAAAAGAGAGAGAGAGACTCACGCACGCAAGTGTTTTGACCCCACCTACTGATTGACTGCAACAAAGTCGGGACTTGCCTGGGCTTGTTCATCACCACCAACAGGATAATAAGCTGGTTCAGTGGTAAAGCAGGTTAAATTAACCTTGTGATATAGGTAAAGCATCTAATAGCAGAGAGTCCTAATTTTCTTAACTAAATGACACATGCAGGTGTATCTATTGGCAGGTTTACCACTTCCTGTAGGTTAACTAAGCCTGGTTTATCACTTAACCATGTTAGTATACACCCCCTTTGCCTGCACTTGGTTATGTACAATTTTAAAGTGCATAGTACTGACCTTACTTGAAGAAGGAAAACTGAAAGCTTACAAAAAGGTTGTATTTTCTGTCTAAACTTGGTCTAAATTTCTCCTGCACTTTGTTGTTTATATTATTTCAAGTGAATTTAACTTTCAAAGTTTACTAAAATCTAAAAAATGTCATTCAAACTGCATTTGCTTTGTTTTACTTTTTACTTATACTTTTTAATACATTACTTGAGTACATCTATTTTTACAGTAATTTTCAGACTTAAGTACAAGACATTTCAGATACTTTAAGACTTTTACTTAAGTAACATTTCAGTCAGTGACTTGGACTTTTACCTTTAAGTCATATTTTGGAGAGGTACCTATACTTTTACTTGTTCTGCTGCTGCTGCACAGAAACCAGCAGTGTTGTATAAAGTACTGAAATCTCGGAGTCAGCCTCTGATGCGTCGTCTAACTTCTTCTGTGCAGCCGCAGCGTCCAGCAGAGACGTCACCAGCGGCCAGCAGGACTCACGGGGCCTCTGGCTCCAGGTGGAGTCATTTCCTCAGCGCTGACAGGCAGGGGGCGGAGCATTCTGTTAGTGGGTGGAGCCAAACAGGTGCAGCGGCTACCAGGACCTCTAATGATGACGTCATGCCCCCCCACCGCCGGTTTCCTGGCTCCTCCATGTTTGAAAGCGGCGAAGAGTTGAACCTTGATGACTTTCTGACCTTTTAGTTCTGTTGGTCCTGTTTGTGTTTTTCTGACCCTGTTTAAATGTATCTGAGGTGCTTTATGTTAATTTATTGTGACACAGTGATGGTTTTCAGTTTTTATTATTCGGTTATATCAGAAATTGGTAAAGCATAGAAAGAGAGGAACGAATAAATGCATTAATTAAAACAGACTTGTGAGTAAAGCTTCTGATTAAAAGTTAACAGGTGTCAGGTCAGCGGGGAGCTGAGATGATGTCACTGGCGTGGGCGGGGCTGCTTGGCGTACTGGATGGCGTCGAGCGCGGCGCCGATGTCGCCGTTTTTGGCCTGAAGGAGGTGGGTCAGCCAGCCGCCCTCGTCGCTGAAGCCCATGGACAGCATCGCCGACAGAGACTCCACCAGGCGGGGGTCAGCTTCTGCAGGTGAAGGGGGCGGAGCTTAACAATGGGCGGGGCCACCCTCACATCTACTCCAGCAGGATCTGTGCTCACCTTGAGGCAGGTGTGGATAAAGAGCCGCCTCCCGCAGGCCTGTGGGGCCCTGCTGCGGCGGCCCCTGGCCCTCTGGGCCTCCTGGCTGCAGCGACTGCGGCTCACCTGTTGACGGGTCGACCTCTTTGGAGGTCAGGTGAGTCCACTCGTCATCAGAGTCTCGGCTTACCTGTAAAGTCAGGTATTATGATCAATACGCCATTGATCACTGATTGGCTCAAGGTCTGTAATGGAGCCTGACTGACCTTAGACCCTTGGTCGGTACCTCCTTCGATCTTGGCTCCGCCCTCACTGCTGGCTCCGCCCTCACTGCTGGCTCCGCCCCCTTCAGCCATCTCTACGTCAGGCTGTTCAGGTCCACTGGGAGTGGGTGGAGTCACCTTCGATCTCTGACCATCGTGCTCCACATCGATGTCCACGTCGATACCTGCAATGACATCACAGCGATGACATCACATCCTGCATACAGCGATGACATCACATCCTGTATACAGCGATGACATCACATCCTGTTCTGGTCTAAGGCCAGGAGGCTGAGCTTCTGTGCCAGGGGCACACCTGTGCTACAGGTGTCATTACAGCGTGCTCTTATCCTGGAACGTTCTATGTGAAGGTTCTGTTTGACCAGCAGAACCTTTTATTCTGGTGCCGAGTCCAAACTGACTGCAGTGGGAGACAGAAGGTGGAACTGTGGCCATGAAAGGAGTTTACATCCAAAAGGTTCTGAACATTTCTCTGGGTCAGAACCGTCACACGCTAACCTAAACTAAACTGGGTCAGGTTCTGCTGGTCCACACTGGACCGGCTCCCTCTGTGGGGAACCAGGAGCTCATTCCTCCACCGTTTACCTTCAGCTCCAGAAATTTAGCAAAGTTTGAACTATTTTTCACTGCCAGATGTCGGACTGAAGCTGCAGCGCCGCTGCCAGAACCAATGATTGATCTGTGACATCACTCACCTAGCGGGCTCAGCATGGCCGCCACGCCCTCGCCGATGTTCTTCAGGAAGTCAACGCTGGCCTGAGAGGCTGAACAGAACTCAGTCAGTTTATCGGCTTTTCAGTTTGGGAACAGACAGATTTCTGTTCACGTCACTGACCAGCGGGGGCGCCGTTGTCCTCCGCGGGTCTGGAAGGCCCGGCCTGCTCCGGCTCCTGGTTCCGAGCCTGGTCCTGGTTCTGGTTCTGACCGGGCTGCTGATTCCACATGCACTGTCTCATCCTCTTCATCCACTTCCCCCGAGGAAAGAAGTGCTGCGGAAGGAGAACCCATGGCGTCACGTTTTGATTCGTCCTGACCGAGTGGGTGGAGCCTATCAGCTAGCCAATCAGCAGAGATCCAACCAGTCTACCTGTTTTCTGCGTTGTGTTTAAACGACGACTAAGAGACAGAGCGGCTGAAACGAAACGCCGTTTATGTGAACGACGCAGAATGGTCCCTGTGCTCACTGCGCTTATGGCCGACTGCCAATAGAGGGCGCCGTTCTACCTGCACTGCCTCGCCCAAATAAAGTGGAGGCCTACGCCATCCAAACCACGTTACACTTGCGTTGGTTTCAGCTTTAGTGGGTCCCCGCCCCTAAATAAATCAGCATAAAGTCGCATTAATGCTCCCAGACTGAAGCTCATGTCCAGCTACGCGTGACAAAAACAGGAAGATTCAGTTTCCATCTGATTCATTTCTCCCTCTGACTCAATCAGCTCCGTTTCCATCATTTCTAGTGTTTGAGGCTGAATTTAGTTACTTTGGACGGATTTAAACTATAAAAGCCAAAAATTGTGAAAAAAAACCCCAAAAACAACCTCAGGCTTGATGCTCCTTGAGTTGAATAAAACTCATGGATTTATATACGCATTTCTATTATTGCATTTTATGTTACTAGGCTGGAGTTTTTTTTCCCCCCACTGTCAAATAGTTTTCCTTTGTTCAATATTTACTTTTATCTTCTACTCTTGGTGTTTCTTTAGGGCTAACTTTAGATTAGACCGGTTTAGCTAATAATTGTGTGTTTGCTACCGTCACACCGCAGGACAACTGAATTTTTATTCAGGTGAGTTTTGGTATTTTGTAGTTTGTTATCGTCAAAGTTTGTCTCTGCTGCTCATTTTTAAAAATGTCATCAATTACCACAGTGTTAATTTTTATGCACATACTTCATACATGAGGCCTCAGGACTTCTCTTCTACATTTTCCCTCACCTGTCCCCCAGCTCACCTGTCCCCCAGCACACCTGTCCCCCAGCTCACCTGTCCCCCAGCTCACCTGTCCCCCAGCTCACCTGTCCCCCAGCTCACCTGCAGAGGGTGCCAGATGGGCAGCAGGGCGTGCTCCGTGTGCTTCCCCTGAGCCTGACAGGTGGAGCACAGGTCGTAGTCGGGACACACGGAGCATTTGAAGCGAGTTCCCATGATGGGGCCCTCGCAGCCGTCACAGGTGACATTCGGGTGGAGGGCCTGAGGGGCTCCATGAGGGTGAAAGGGCCCATGATGGTGAGGGGGCCCATGAGGAGGAGGAGGTCCATGAGGAGGAGGAGGGGTGCCGAAGGCGAAGGGGGGGAAGGCGTGAAGAGGAAAGTCACGACGGTGCTCCTTCTTCTCTGTGAGGATGGAACAACAGGTGAGTGAGGCGGAGCGCGGGACGCCGCTTACGTCACAAACACACCTTCTGCTTTTACCTTTGATGAAGAGGCGGAACGTAGCGTCCTTCACGAAGGTCAAACCCATCATTAGCTCATCATCAGACGAGAACGCCACCAGGTCTCCATCTTCATCTGAAACACCATCATCACATTCATGAGATCACACCTTCAGGGACACCGACCAATCAGAGGGAGCGGCCACGCCCACTGGCCCTAAGGGCGTTATGACAGGTCATGTGATCATGGCTGTCTCCTGTATCATTCAGTTCACCAGAGGATCCATCAGAACCAGAACCTCCTGAGGGAATAGCTGGTTCTGAAGTTAAATTTCATGAACAGAAGCTAATAAAACAGCTTCATCAGTGGCCAGAGGCCGCAAAGGTTGCTGGTTTGAAACCCGGAGACAGACCCGGCATCAGCTGCTCGGTTCTGGTTCCGACAGACTCAGACTGGTTACACTGGAGCCAGGTGTGCTGGTAACCAGGGTAACCAGGTCCAGAGAAAGTCTCGGTCTGACCAATGACGTCAGCGCGTTACCTTGGTGAGAGGAAGTTTGTTTGCAACCACAGGCTGGAACCTGAGAACAGGTAAATCTGCTCAGGGGCGTGGCCTCCACCACACCGAGAAAAACAAACATGGTCACATGACCCTTCAAAAAAAAAAGTAAACAAAAACAACTGGACTTGTTTTCCGTAGTTGACGTTTCACTTCCTCTCCAGGAAGCTTTCTCAATTCAAAAAGTGATAACTGAGAATCTTCACCAGCATGGTCACATGACCTGAGTTTACCGGTTCTGGGTCCATTGGGCCCAGAGTTTCAGTCTAGAACACCTGTAAACACACCTAGTGACGCGGCTGAGCCCTTTTTCGTGTCCAAACATCAAAGCACCAGTGAGAGCGGCCGGTCACGTGACCCTTACCTTTGTAGAACAGGTTGAAGGGGCACGAGCTCAGGTTGGAGAACACGGCCGCCACTTTCTTGCTCAGGTACTCGAAGCTGCAGGAGACCTCCTGGTCCACGGCGAACCTGCGGATCTCCTTCACCTGCTCGTCCTTGCCCAGCAGGTAGGCCTTCACCGTCACCGACATGTCTACCGGAACCGAACCGAACCGAGAGCGACCGAACTGAAATACGAAGCGAGACGAACTGCGCTGATCCGAACACAAACCGGACAAAGTCTGGAAGTTTGTGACGCAGCTTGAAATCGGCCTTTTAACTTTACTTCCGCTGCCAACGTCACCCCGGCCAGGCGCACGCGGGCTCCTATTGGTCGGCCCAGAGCCCCGCGGACCAATGGGAGACCAAAGAATGACTCTGCGGGACTTTCCAGCGAGCCGCGTGACCAGGTGACGGGTCACTGAGATAATGGAGGAAAAGCTCCGAGTCACGGTGACGAGACAACGCTGAGCTACGTCACCGGTCAGCTGGGCTCCCTGAGCTCAGCGTCCCGCAGAGACACACACCTGAAGCACCTGTACAGACGTACCTGCCGGTCAGGCATCACTGAGACACACCTGAGCGGTGATGAGTCAGAGTCACAGGGTGGAGACCAGCTGATGGGGATTTCCCCCTAAAGTCTGACAGAACCCAGAAAACACCTGGACCCACTGGCTGGTTCTGATCACGATGCAAAACTCCAGAACCGGATTTACTGGCATAACATTGATAAACTTTTAACCTTCATGTTTCCTGACATAATAGAAATAAAGCAGAATATCTCAGAAGATTCACAAATCTCTGAGATGAAAGGCGCAGTTTAAGTCCAGCGCCTGTTTTCACAAAGAATCCTCAGACTAGAAGTAAAGTAGATTTATACCTCAGAGATAAAAGTTAAAAGCATCTTAGGCCTCCAGAGAGAATCTAACGTGATTAAGTGTCAGGAGAGGAGGAACTTTAATGAGTCTGAAGCAGGAAGATGGAGGAAACGGAGAGAGCTGATTGGCTGAACAGTGGAGGAAATGAGGACATTAACTTTTAACAGACCATTATTAATATATAATAACTTTATCGTCCCCGAAGAGGCAAATTAATTAGTTTCAGTGGGCTGACGAGTAAATAGCGCGGCTCTAGTGACGTCATAATGACGATAAATAAATCATGGCAAAAATATTAATCACAAATAAAAGAAGAAATGTACAAAGGAGCTTTTATATTTATAGGAACGTTCTCAATAAATATTTTAGGAAAAGTGGAAAAAGTTATAGAAAATATCTCCATAAATACTGTAGACGAGATAAGAGGTGATTCAGTATTTTCTGTGTTCATGATGACGTCAGCATCAGGATGGAAATAAGGAAACATTTTAATACCGAGACGATTGTGTGATTTAGCTCAGTGTCATCATGTCCAGTCTGATTGGTTAAACTTCTGTTGATACCAGGAGCGCATTGGTGTGTGTTTTTTTTTCCTGTCTGGACTCTGGCACCATCAACCAATCACAGCTCTTAAAAGACAGGGTCACATCTAGCGACGGGGTCAACCACCCCTCAGCAGAGGGGTCCAAAATAGGACTGAATGGTAATTCAATAATATATACCAGATAGAAAAAAAAGGGTGAATAAATAGTTCACTAGAAGTTTTCCTTCCTTCAGCATTCCAGCCAATCATGTAGGTAAACATTACATCATTAGATCCTCCCAACCAATGACAACGCAGACTCAGGAACCAACGTCACCAAGCTCCGCCCCAGTTTACTTTTTTTAAATCTTGCAGTTTTGGTACAAAGTTGGTTTAATAAAGGGTGGAGTTTGAATTCAGTGTTTGTTGTTCTTTATCTAAAAATAGGTTGCTAAGCAACAACATAAAATGGAAGGGCTGCACTTAAAATGTTTTGAATTTGTTGATAATTATAAATATCGATCAATATTGGTATTTTAATCAATATGCTCTTCTCTATTGTCCAGGCCTGGTCAAAAGTATTCACATCTATCGCCTAAGTAGAATTATAAATACTAGGGTTTAAAAATACTTCTGTAGAAGTATCAAACCTTTTACACAAGTATAAAAAAAAAGTATTGGGTCCAAAACTACTTAAAGTATTAAAGTAAAAAATAAAAATGCCACTAAAGACACCTCAGCTTCTCTAGGAATAATTTCTGTCGCCTCCTTCCTCAGAGTCGCTCTCAGGAGCGTCTGAATCTCTGAAGCTGAACCTCTGGATTTAAACTTAAGAGTCTCGGATCTAAACTTCCAAACATCTGATATTTTTCATATTGTGTCTGAAACGGAAAACAGAGCAGAACCGAATTTAAATCCAGTTCTCAAGTTAGGAAAGAGTCTTGTTCTACATTCTTCCACCAACTCCAGAACCCGGTTCTGTCTCAGATCCATTCGTAGTTAACCCGATGGTTTCCCCGCCGGCGCCGCCTGATGACATCAGACACACGTTGGTCCTCAATGTGAATATTTATTTCAAATAAAACTCTGAACAGAAAGAAAATAATCACATTATTTAGCTCTTCAACATGCGGATCTGATCCTGAAAACATTTTCAATGTTTCAGCAAATAAAACCCTGCTGATGATGTCAGTTACGTCCCTGAGGACAGCCAATAGCAGCGCAGCCAGCTGATGATGTCACATGGTGTCAGATGTAAAGAGGGTGGTACTGGCGAGCGGTGAGCCTCTTCCTGCAGGTAGGACAGGTGTGTGAGGCCGCCAGAGCGTCTCTCAGGCATTGGCTGCAGAACACGTGACCGCACTTGGTGGAGACGACCAATCGGCCGCTGTCTACGATCTGCGAAGGAAATAAGAGCCAATCAGGATGCAGGACAGCCGTTTTCAGGCGGCTGCTGATCAGGAACGTT
The DNA here is from genome assembly GCF_011125445.2 of Fundulus heteroclitus. NCBI lineage: Eukaryota > Metazoa > Chordata > Actinopteri > Cyprinodontiformes > Fundulidae > Fundulus > Fundulus heteroclitus. The sequence continues at coordinate 15,458,530 of NC_046383.1, forward strand.
TCACTTTGACCCGTTTTTCTCCCGACCCTGAAGCTCAAAGGGAAAAATGACAGAAACTGTAGTTTATATGTTGAATTAAAGAACTTAGAGATGGAACCAGGTTCTAATGTGAGGCTTGAGGCAGTGGTGGCGACGTGTGGAACACACAACGGTTAAGGTCAAGAGCAAATGTTCATGTCAAGATGAAGCTCACAGAGTTTTGTTTTCTCCCACGCGCTGCGAACGCATCATGATCCCCTCCTCCAAACCAGAACTGTGGTACCTGGCGCCCACAGCAGCGAGCACGGCGCTTATTTACTACGAGACAGCGGACAACACGGCGACTGCGGCGTTTCAGCTGAGCAAGCGAATAACGAGACTACTGACGAGGACGAGCTGTTCTGGAGAAAAACGTTTGGTTTTCACAAGGACGACGTAAATTAACAAAACATGCCGTAAAACCAGCGCCACACACTGACTGCGACGTGAAGACGTAAACCAGCTGTGGAGACGAAGACGACGGCATCTTGGTTTGATAAATCCATCCCTCATGACAGAAAACGCAGAGGTGGAGGGAAATCAGGCGCTGTAACAAAACAGCAGCGCTGTGGAAAAAGATTCAAAGATCTTACCAAGACTCTTGATGCAAAACATGAGATGCCCAGCAGAAATTAGTTTGCAGGGAAAGCGTTACTGGAGTCGTACGTTTCAGTGAGAGAAAATGTATCCCAGCAGCCCCTGACGTGTCACCGTCTGTTAGTTCCAGCGTCTTAGCGGCTCAGGAGGACGACGCTCCGCTGAGACAGAAATTAGCCGACCTTCCACTGACGCCCTGCTAGGCATCATTAGTGGAGCCCAGATTCAAAACAACGGTGGAAGATGGAAGCAGGCGTGGTGCTGCAACGCCGAGTGACAGAGCTGCAGGATCAGATCCAGATGCATCAAACAGAAAAACACTTTCTTTGAAAAGGCAGAAAGCTCTTCCAACACCACATCAGTTGATAAACGCAGAACGCTCTGCTGCCCTAACAGCCGGCAGTGAATCTGATCCCCTGCAGTGGTGGAAGGACCACGAAGAAATAATCCCAAATGTGAAAAACTAACGAGTATCTGTGCTCCTGCAGCTCCACCAGAGGGAATTAATCCTGCTGGAAACGTCAGAACTGAAGCTTTTTCTGCATCAATGAAGCCGTTCTTCAGGGTTTTAGGACAGAATCTGGACTTCTGTGATTAAAACGTTCCTGTCTCGCCACACTGGGCGGCTTTTAAAACCAACAACAGACAGCAATCGTCGTTTAAAAAGAAGTTTCTAAGGCCCCCCCCCATGAGACTGCTTTGCAAACAGCGTCTAAACGTTCCAGTTTGTAACTTTTTGTGGTTTGTTGTTTTTGCAGCACATAAAGAGCAACAGAAACACGTTACTGTTCCTGCTCAGTCATTCCTATAGTCGCCAAATCAACTTTTGTTTTTGTAATTTCAGGCTGTCACATTTTCTATTTTACCATTTTTAAGTCTTAAGCACAAAGCAGCACCTTTTATTTCAGGTTTATTTTGTAGTAGATTCTCACCGGCCGTTCTTTTTGGTCGCTGGGATCTTTAAATATTAAACCAGTGTAATTTTAGACAATATATGGCTGAAAATAACTTCTTTTTTTAAGGTTATCTGAACTTATGTGTGGTGATGTAACCCAAAGATATATCAGATTTTCTTCATATCGCCTGAGGAACCAGCAGAACCCCTGAGGAACCAGCAGAACCCTGAGGAACCAGCAGAACCCTGAATGTGGACGGCTGATGGGGACTTTGGTCTGAAGCTGACAGAACCTCACCTCAGCGTACAGGTCCAAACAGATGGGACAACTGACGAGACCCGAAGTCGACCTGAAACACAGACACAAGTTGAGAGGTTCTGCCGGGCCGGAGTCAGAGATCACTGTAATAACCCTCAGCATGGATCAGTCTAATTCCTGGATCAATTCTGAGCATTTTAAATCAACAGCGCTGACCAAAGCGCTTCAGAAGGTTGTAAAACCTGAGCAGGGAAACAGAAATGATCATGAAGACCACGTCTGAGGGGGGACGGGTCTATCGCCTGGTGGGGACGGGTGTAATACCTGGCTGTGTGTGACGCGATGGCAGCGTGGACAGCAGCGTCTTCGTCGTCGTCGCTGCTGAGCACATAGCTCTGACCTGGAGGGACTCTGATGTCCAGCGGTCCTGATGGGGGACAGACAGAACGTTAAAAGGCCCAACGTCAGGGCGGAGACGTTTAGGGCGGAGACCTTCTGCAGAAGTCTTACCTTCATCCACCAGCTGGAGGACAAAGAAACAGAGTTAGAGCTTTTCCACACGCAGCCTGTGGTTGTGAGAGTGTGTTTGATGCGTTACCAGCACAGAGTCGTTGGCGGTGGTCAGGTCCACCACAGCAGCTTCTGATCCCTCGCGGGTCAGGTCCACCACCTCCTCCACACCTGAACACCATCAGGAGACATGGACATAGACTCAGCAGCTCCACAACGTTCTGCAGATGGATTCATGGATCTCTGGCGATGGACCTGACCTTCAGTGACACTGTCTAACGTGTCAGTCGGGTCTGACGGGGGGGTCGGGTCTCCAACGTCGTCGGTTCTGAGGGCCAAGGTCCGACTGTTGGCAGTTCTGCTGGTCTTGGTTCTAGAAGGCAGAGAACTTCCTGTGGGTTTCCTCTTCCTTTGTGCCTGAAAGACAGAACATGTCAGCAGAACTTCCTCCACATCAGAGGACCAAGGTCCAGTCAGCAGACGGCCGACTGGACCCGGTGACCCGCGGTCAGCTTCTCAGGTGGTTCCGGATCCAACTGGCGACTCACCGAGCTGCTCATGTTCTGATAGCAGCTGGACGAGGATTCTGGGAACAGGGAGGTCCGCCGGAGCTCACTGGGCTCACTCCAACTCCTGGATCCAGGCGATCCAGACTCTATGACAACATAATAATAATAATAATAATAATAATAATAATAATAATAATAATAATAATAATAATAATAGACATGTTTTCATGAGATCAATAAAGTTCTGGTCTGGATGCTCAGTTCTGTTTCTACTCTACTGGGCCAGAGTCCAACAAAACCAGAATCAGAAATAGTTTAACAATCCCAGAGGGAAATTATTTATTTATTTATTTATTTATTTATTCAGGTCAGCTGACCAGTGCCCCCTGGAGGCGCCGAGGTCTGACGGAAGCTCAGAGGGGACAAACGGAGCGCCCTGCGTCTTCCTTTAGACGCTTCAACGCTCCACCTTTAAGTCTTTTTATTCCCTGACCTTTAAACTCTTGTTTTTACTCCGTTATATTGCTTTTAGCCGTTTGTCCTCATTTTTTTCCCCACGTTTTAAATTTTTTTTTTATGTGCAGCATTTTGTTGCGGCTGTGGTTGTGTTAAAATTAACGAAGTCAAAGCGGAGGGCATGACCAGATGTAGGAGATTTGCTAAACTGAGCTGTGAGCAGGGCCCAAAATTAAGACTCGCCAGACGCCAAATGTGAGAAAATTTTCCATTTACCGAGTAAATTTCAGAGGGCTAGCTGCCACATGGCGAGTAAATCTACCACATCGTGTTTTTCAGACAGTATTTAGGTGGATGCTTCATCATGTTCCTCTGCTGTCGGCTCGTATGACTATAAACACGCACATGTGACGCTACATCATGTCCATTTGCTAACAGTTAGCGTTTAGCTCAGGCTAAGTACGTAGCGCCATTATGTGGAGATATTTAGCTGGACTCAGTCAGAATTGGCCAGTAAAAAAAAATACTTGGCCGGTTGATTTTTATCAGGAAGTTAATTTCGGACACTGACACACCGACGGGTTCTGATCCAAGAGCAGAGCAGGTGTGGCTGCGTCACCTGAATACCGGCGGTACCTGCAGGTGGGAGACGGGCGGAGACAGTGGTTCACATGGAGAGAGAACAGGAAGTGGCTCAGAACACAGCCGTGTGGTGCTCCTGAGGAGAGACGAGGCTGACGGCGTGCTGAGCAGACGCTTGGCTAACGAGTCCCGCTAACGAGTCCTGAAGAGAGTCAAGTTAAGCCTAAACTCCACTTTAGAACATAAATGACTAATTTCAGTACTAAGACGAGTCAACGCAAAAAAAAAAAGCCTCTTAAATCTGATAAGATCTGTCGCTGTGCTCGCACGTCAGGCGACATGTGAGCACAGCGACGTCAGCAAATCAGAAGATGGCGGCAGCTTTATGCCGCCATCAAACTGATCAAACTGCCGCCATCAAACTGATCAAACTGCTGAGCAGGTCCACAAAACCGAAAATAAGCAACAAAAATCCATCTACAGTAAAAGAATAAGACAGAGCAATAAATGTAATAAACCCGCTGCTCACTGGAATTAAAGTTAAAGAGACGGTTTAAACCCATTCATGTTATCGGCCTCTCTGGGGCTGAGAGCAGCAGCTTACCGGACCTCAGGGTTCTGCTGGGAACGTGTAAACGCTCCGATGCGTAAGGAGGCGCCTAAACGTTTAAGAACCAAGAGGAAAATCCTAAAGCGTACAGCCGTCCAGTTCAGACGCCACTGAAGAGTGAATCAGTGTTTCTAGGCCCTCTGAGGAAGACGAGCATCAGCAGCACCGCGTCATCTCCACCGAAAAACAAAGTGAAAAACCAGAAAATGCAGCTGGAAAAGCTTCAGAGGCAAAAAGGAGGAGAGTTTAACGTAAGAGGAGACGCCATCGGGGCTGAACTTCTGGAGCTGCTGTGCAGAATTTCCCCCGACCCAGTTGGACAACGGCAGCTGCTGGCGCCGCTCACCGAGTGGAGAGACCAGCAGGCAGATAGAAATAATAACTTTATTTGCTAAAAGAGATGAAATATGAAAGCAAAGCAAGTCGTCTCAGATCTGCAGATCCTGATCCTGGAGGTCTGGGTTCCTCTGCTGAGTTCTCCTACTGTTCTCCATTAATTGTCATTTCAACTTAACATCACACACTCTGTTTTTCCTCTTTTTAGCAGCTACATCTGGCCTGTGACACCATCCAGGAAGCTGCTGCTATCAACGTCTTCATTTTCCAGATGATCCAGCAGGTTCTGTCTTCATCTTCTAACCCGGTTTCTCTCCTATTCGCAGCCACTAAAGCAGCGAGTCTGCCTCCTCCTCTAAGAGGAAATACTCCATCTAAACTGTGATTTCATTTGGACTTTTCTCTGCTTTAACCACAAGCAGCAAAAATATCCTGTAGATAAAGATGTTTTTTTTAAAAAAGGACTATTAGAAAACAAGAAATATAACTGTTTTTAATAATCAGAATATTAGTATTAAAGAGAACAGCTTTTAATCGAGTTGGACATCAATCCTTGTTGAACATAAAGTGCAACCAACTAACAAGTCTGTGTATTAAACAGTCTGACCGCTATTTAATGCTGTGGTGAGATTCCTGAAAGTTTCTGGTAAAAAGTATGATTATATAAACTCTAAAACAAGTAATAAAATTAGATTATCTCACTGCTGCAGCTCTCTTCGCGTCCATGTGCAGCAAACCCACTTTAAACATAATTACCGACACCTAAAAGACGTCTGATCCAGCAATCGTTACGTAGCCAAACATTGCAGACCTCTGATTTAGAAATTGCGTTTATTAAAACTGTGATTATATTGCAAATGTGGTTACTTGTCCAGAACCTAGTCCTGGGTCAATGTGAGCTTCTGAGCTTTCTGTGTCTCTGCTCTGTCTTCTCTACCATAGAAAGTACTCCTGGGTCAATGTGAGCTTCTGTGCTTTCTGTGTCTCTGCTCTGTCTTCTCTACCATAGAAAGTACTCCTGGGTCAATGTGAGCTTCTGTGCTTTCTGTGTCTCTGCTTTGTCTTCTCTAACATAGAAAGTACTCCTGGGTCATTGTGAGCTTCTGAGCTTTCTGTGTCTCTGCTCTGTCTTCTCTACCATAGAAAGTACTCCTGGGTCAATGTGAGCTTCTGTGCTTTCTGTGTCTCTGCTCTGTCTTCTCTACCATAGAAAGTACTCCTGGGTCAATGTGAGCTTCTGTGCTTTCTGTGTCTCTGCTCTGTCTTCTCTAACATAGAAAGTACTCCTGGGTCAATGTGAGCTTCTGTGCTTTCTGTGTCTCTGCTTTGTCTTCTCTAACATAGAAAGTACTCCTGGGTCAATGTGAGCTTCTGTGCTTTCTGTGTCTCTGCTTTGTCTTCTCTAACATAGAAAGTACTCCTGGGTCAATGTGAGCTTCTGAGCTTTCTGTGTCTCTGCTCTGTCTTCTCTAACATAGAAAGTACTCCTGGGTCAATGTGAGCTTCTGTGCTTTCTGTGTCTCTGCTCTGTCTTCTCTAACATAGAAAGTACTCCTAGGTCAATGTGAGCTTCTGTGCTTTCTGTGTCTCTGCTCTGTCTTCTCTACCATAGAAAGTACTCCTGGGTCAATGTGAGCTTCTGTGCTTTCTGTGTCTCTGCTCTGTCTTCTCTAAGCCCCAGTGGGTGGAGGCAGATGAGCGTTCACACTGAGCCTGGTTCTGGTTCTGGTGGAGGTGAAGTTCCTCCTTTAGATTTAAAGAGACGGCACCGAAACGAGCGGCTCTCTCCTCAGACCAGGAGCCAGAGAACCAGATCCTGGATCCAATCACCTGGAATGAGCCTCGTCTGGAGAGTGGCTGCCTCAGAGAGGAGCAGCTCAGAGTCGAGCCACCGCTGCTCCGCATAGAGAGGAGTCAGTGGAGGTGGTTCGGGTTTGTGATCATAGACCTGTAAGCCTCGTTAGAGCTTAGATACACCTGTAGATTCACCTGGATCTATTCGCCCCTCACATGGAGGGTCGTTAGCTCACAGGAGGAATGATGTGGTCTATGCTGATGAAGATTCTCAGTCATCAGGTCATTCCAAAAAAAGTAAAAAAACAAAGCAACTGGACTTGTTATCCGTAGTTGAAGACGTTTGGCTTCCTCTCCAGGAAGCTTTCTCAATTCAAAAAGTCTGGAGTAATGTGGAGTAACGAGTATAAAGCTTGTTACTCCACATTACTCTTTTCTGACAGGTGCTGCAGATCTCAGGTAAAAAAAAAGGAGGAAACATCTCTGCTTGGTTCCTCAGCATGGGGGCTGCTAGATTAACTGCTTAATTACACATTCAGTGGCTGAAAACTAACAATATTTTAAGAAATGTCCATTAACATGAAATAGTCAGTGTAGACTAGTTGATAAAGTGTTGAATTTGTAAAGGAAGTGACGTAGACAGCCGAATATAAACCTTTCTGGCTCGTTTTTTAATCACATTAATGTTTTCATGAGACAAACCCAGCTGCCAACTTCCTTCATTTTCCTCATTCGTTCATTTCTAACTTCTCATTGACCCGGTCCACAGAGCCGGTACTTCTGGGAGCCGTGACCCGGTCCACAGAGCCGGTACTTCTGGGTCCACTGCTGTGCTTTATTTATGGAACCGAGTCGGTCCATGTTCTAAGAGAACGGACCCGGTGTTACGCCGGAACTCTGGAGGTTCTGCTGCCTTTTCACAGCCTTGGCCCAAAGCAGCGCCTAACGGAATAAAATGTAACACCGGACCGGACCCTCAGAACCGAACCAGGAGCAGAGCAGCAGCTAGCTGTTAGCTTTCCGGACTCACCACCAGCAGCGGTTCCGGGTGGGTTCGGAAGGTCCACTACGCCCTGGAGACAGATCCTCCTCAGACTGGATCACTACAGTCTCACTGACGCTGGTTCTGACCCGGAAAAGTGAAACGAACTCGGTCCTGCTCCTCCGAACCCCTGATACCAACGTTAGCCTTTTTCTTCTTCTTCGGTGGTTTTATAACAGCTGGCGGACCAGATTTAAAGGAGCAGTGCTGCCGCCGCCTGGACGGGAGTGGGAACCACCAGGTTGAGTTTTTCGAAAATGAAATGATTTAAGCTTTTAAGTCCAATGTTTTCTGTTGTTTCAGATTTATTTGTACAGCTCATTTCAGGGACACCACGATTCAAAGTTCTGGACACGGACGGAACATGAGAAACACAGAAAAATAGATTAATGACCCACATTTCTAGATTTAAATCACTGAAGAATGGCTGCACCTTCATCTCCATCCACTCCCAAGTGCGCAGGAACCTAAACGGATCCTACAGGGACTGTTTTGGAGTTAAGTTTGTACAGAATATGTATATTTAACCCTCATTTACAAGAGACTGTATTGAGAAAACAAAAAGGCTACAAGGACAATAAAAATAATTAAAACATTCCATTCAAATCAATATGAACCAGAAGCAAGAGCAAGCTTCACAGCAGGTTACCAGCTTCAGCAGCATCTTCACCATGAACCCTGAGACTAAAAATAACTCTTAGTGACCTCAGTGAGGTAAAAGTTATTCTCAAAGCATCTTAGACCCCCAGAAAGCTCAAAGAGTGACAAAATGTTAGCAGTGAGGAGGACTTTTAGAGAGCGAGATCAACTTTATCCTCATAGAGGGAAATTAATAACAGGGAAAATATGAAATAAAAAGAAATTGGACGAATGTACAAAGAATATAGTACAGAGGAGTTTTTATATGCAGAAATGTTCTCAATAATAAATATTTTAGAAGAAATAGAAAAGGTCACAGACATAAATACTCTAAATAGACTAAAGAGGTGATTCAGTGTTTTCTGTGTTGTTCATGATGATGTCAGCATCAGAGCCTAAATGGTTGTCTAGAAGGTTGCTGGTGTGATGCCTGTGAGCTTCTCATTTCCAGGCTGGAGCTAAAAGCAGAAAAAGACGCGTTGATCTGCAGCAAACAGCCTCAGAGTCGCCGCTGGGCTCCGTGATCCAGGAACCAATTCACCTTCAAGTCTCTGTTCTCCTCCCAGAGCTGAGAGGATGAAGGAGCTGCTCCTCTCCGTCTCTCCACCTTTTTTCTCATTTCATGTCAGTCGCTTTGCCACATCCAGCCTCTTTATACCAGCAGGTGATGCCAGTGAAATGCTGACAGGTGAGCATGACAGGTGACAGGTGAGCATTTTACTCCATCTATCTATCAGATAGATGGAGTAAAATGAGCAGAATGGAGCAAACATGACAAGCAGATCAACAAGATGACGGAAATAAGAGGCGTTCAAACATGTCGCCTCCTTCAGAGTCGCTCTGAAGCTGAAAGTCATCGGCAGGACGCTTTAGGCTGAACTAGGAGCTCTGAGAGGACATTAGACCGACTTATTTAAGGATTATTAGTTTATTTTGTTCATATTTCATCCCACAAAGAATCCAGTTATGTTCTTGTTAAGCAATCTGTTGCTTTCAATGCAAACCTGGCAGACTAAAACGCTTTCTCAAATGGCTTTATTTTTAATGACAAACGTCTTCATTTCACGAGGGCTGAAGGTTAAATTCCAGCAACCCTTAAGTGTTGCTCAGAGGTTGGCAGAAGACTGGTTTAAGAGGAAAAAACAGTTTAGTTTGTCAGTTTCTGAGGTAAACTAAAGTTTATTTGGCTGACTTGCCTTTGAACTTTAACTTTATTCCAGCGTCATCATGAAAACACTGACAAGAGTTCCCTCACATCTTCAGTCATTTCTCCAACCGCTGTTATTTAGGCAGAAATGGCTGCTGTTGGTTCTGCCATCATGTTAATTTCTCCCCATTTAAGGGTTTAAACATTTAATCGGCTCAAACTTTGATCTTATTACGACAGAGTATCTGTGTTTCTGCAGAGAAAGGGGAAAAAATGATGTTGCCACTGAGGAATAACTCTCTACTAAAAACCTGATGTCTAAAGAAGTAAAAAATAAAGGCATCAGTTTGTGATATTAAAGCAAAGATATTCTGATATAGTAAAGTCAGACATTTACAGGAACATGTCTAAACACAAATGTTATCTGAGGTGATAAAGTCTGAGCCTTGAGCCAAAATAAAGGTTTAAAGGTGGATCCAGGAGACGCACATCTGGATGTTTTCCAACATGGAAGCAGCAGATCCGGGTTTTCCTTCTTTACCAGAACTCCCAAATTTCACCAAAATATCCAGATGGGCGTCGCTTAAATAAATCGCTTCAATCTTAGACGATCTTTGGTATGTTTGCTTAAAATCTCTGACTTTCTAATCTTAGAGAACATTTTTTAAATATTTGAAAGTAATTTAGACATTTTGGGTTTCTAGCAGAATTCGGTTCTGCTGTGGCCACATTGATTTCAGAGGAACCCACGGAGCAGGAAACAGGAAACTTTTCTTTAAGTCACATTTTATTAGAGCTGCGGTCACTAATCGATCAGCTGATCGTCAACCATGAGGCGATTCGCTTTCTTTGTACGATAAAAACTCAAACATTAAATAAAAAACACAAAGTCGATCGTTAGAAGAGCCGATCCAATGGTACCAGAACCAGAACGCAGTCTGGGTTCATAAACGCAAAGTAAACATGACATCACAGACAACCAATGAGCTGCGAGCGAGGGAACACGTGACCGTCGTCCAGCTCATCTGATGACCCAGTGCATTGTGGGAATGTTGCATGGAGGCGGAGACATCCGGCGCAGCCCGGCAGACCTGCTTTAAGGCCACGCCTTCATGAACGCCAACAGCTGAACGTCCCACTCAGCAAGGACACCTGAACGCAGCACGGCTGAGCAGACAAGATGCAGTCCCGTCTCTGCTGCCCCCTGCTGGTAGCGACCCGTCGTTACCCGTTAAGCTCTAAGTGGAGGTGAAGGTCATGTGATCGGCCTGGTTCATCTTCATGTGTGTTTCGAGGATCTGGAACATCTCCTGGATGTTTGGCACATAACCAGACTGCAGCTTGGACCACAGAGGAACATCTGTGGGGACAGGAAACAGCGTTACACCAGGAAGTGCTTCCTCCTCCGGACCCAGTTTATCCACCATCAGCAACAAGAAGCTGCCTCAATAAGTTCCCAGACACTGCTGTGTGAGGAGGACCAGGTGTCGCTTGGCTCTGCACCAATCAGCACTCACCGTTCAGAGTGACCTCGAAGGCTCCCGTAGACAGGAAGTGCGTCTCCATCATGTTACAGATGAAGAAGGCCATCAGACACGAGAAGATCTGACAACAGGAAACAGCCCCATCACCATCTACGCCGTGGCTTGTTAATGTAAGAGCAGAGCGGTTCTGGTACCTTGTTGTTCTGGGTCCAGGTCCAAACTGCAGGCGTTTCAGTACCGAGGAGCTGAAAGGGGTTCTGACCACTGATGACGAGGAGGATGGAGATGAGCTTCAGGTAGGAGATGAGGTTACCGAGGAACCTGAGGAGGAAGAGGAGGATGAGTTTTAGGATGAAGCTTCTGGTTTCTGGAGGTTTAGTTCTCCCAGTCTGCTACCGGTCCAGAACCAGAACCAGAACCAGATATTTCCCTCTCATTAAGCTCTGAGCCAGAGAGGCTCTCAGCTGTTAACTCGTCACCTGAACATCACCTGCGGTGAAGGTTTATCAATAAAGCTTCAGTCACTCACCTGTTGACGGAGGTGGGGGGGTAGTTTTCTCCCTGGATGCGGATGTCTGGATACACCTGGCTGATGGCCTGGGAGTATTCCTGGAAGACCTTACTGTAACCTCAGGAGATACTGGAAGACACACAGGTAGCCTTTAGGGTGGGCTGGACATTTTACCGGGTCACAGTTCTAATAAACTAATAAACTTAGATCACAGTTATTATTAGTATTATTATTATTATTATATATTCCCAGAGATGTAATACTGGCTGAAATCACCTGGTTTTCATGTAATAAAGTTTATTTGGACCCGTGGAGCCCCAGACTGCAGTCTGTTTAGCCAGTCTGAAGATAAAAAGATCCCAGAACTTCGTTTTGCTGCCTGAACTTTTTACCTTTTATGTCCACTTTGGTTCGTCCTTCCTTATTTTCAGGCTTAATGTCGTCACGTCTAGCCATCAGCCGATATCTCTGAACTAAAAGAGATTTAATTTAGCTGTGCAAACCAAACCCTCTGCTGAGCAGCTGAGGGAGGCAGCATGGCGGACAGAACCAAGCAGAAGTTTTGTTTCTTCAGTGCAGTTGTGCTGCTTGTTCTTTATTATGTGTTTAATAATTCTACACTTTTAACATGAGTCTTAGTCAGGTTATGATTTCAGCTGCTTTTCTGTGTTTTTTATTTTTACTTGGTTGGCTTTTAGTTTGTTTTTGGGCTGGAAACTATCAGTCAGATCTGGCAACACTGAGTGCTGAGCAAACGGCCCCCAACACCCACCCATGCCGCCGGGGCAGATATACGCAGCGTTATATAGTAAATATGGTATTATAGTTTATATCATTAAAACACACAATGCATACATTAGACCCTGAGCTAAAAGGAAACGAAAAATACATCTTATTTAGAAAAGAACAGACAACAAAGAAAAAATTTAGATCCATAAATAAAACACGACAAAGAATGCACTGATCTTTACTAATATAAGTTATTTCAGAGGAAACGTACACATTTACTCAACTTTTTATTGATCTGAGTACAATCCTGTGAACTGAAACCTTTTTCTAGAACTAGAGGAACATAATACCCCAATAATTGACACAGCTTTTAAGAACACCGTGAATCTGATTTCAGACGTGAAGAACCAAACTGGAAAAGCTCCAGAACGAGATGTTTAACTACAATATTTTAATAATTTTTCTTTGAAGATAATATCTCCCCAATTGATGGCAGACTGGTTAAAAGACGATTTATCTCAGATTATAAATGAAAGTCTGGTTTTAGATCTGCTGGACTACGAACGTCTGGTGGAGGACGACAGTCGTTTGCTTTTGGGACTTTTATAAAGCTTTAACAAGATTTAACAAATTTAAAAGCTGTTGGAGGAGATGCAGCAGTTTGCTAATGCTTTATGAATATGAGAAAATGAGAAACGACTAATCCCGATCATTCCTATGATCCCAATCAGAAAAGAGGCAAGGTTTTTAGAAATTAATATTTCAAAATAAGTTTACAGAAATTCAACATAAATACCATTTCATGTGTGTTTTGTGACTCAGATTTCTGAGATAGCAAAACAACCTTTTTTAATTATTGCAATAATGTCTCAAATGTTATCAGATGAAATTCTAAAACAGGATCTCGTGTAATAAATCTTTTCCATTCTTAAATACTAATTTGATAAAGGCTGGGGCCAATAAATTAAATAGTAATTGCACTTATAATGACAATTCTCAGTCTTTTGTTGGTTTTGTGTTTTCAGGCTTTGCTTTATTTTCCATTTTCTGTTTATTGTTGGTAAACTTTTACTTTTGCCGAGCCTTGTTCTGTTAAATCTTTAAATCTAAAATCGCGCTTGTTTTCGGCTCCTGTTTCGCTAACCAGCGTGACGTCATCGTGCTAACTGCTAGCCGGCATGCTAACTCACCAGTAGCGGAACCGGAGCACCGGCCCGGAGTACAGCGCTGCTTTGGGGGGTTTCCCGGGTTCTGAGTCCGGGTCGGTATCCAGAGAGACGTCGCCTCGGTGGTCCGACCGGCCCACATAAACGTCTTTAAGGGTAAGAGCCGTGAAGAGCAGCAGAGCGGCGAGCAGGCCGCCCGAACCGAACTCCGCCATGGCTGCTAATCTCCTCACTCAGGGAGCACTTCCGCCGGGCGGTGACCTTCACAATAAGAGCCTCCAGAGATGAAGTTTTCTGTTCAGTTTCCGCTGAGCTGCCGTCAAACAACTGATAAATATCGCTTTATCATTTTGTTGGAACTATTCGCGCAGTTCATTGTTTCATTTTAATGTGTTCCTTTTTAAAAAAAATCTTCCTACGTTCTCTACGTCATACATCCGCGCCGAAGGGACCAGATGACGTCATGTCTAAGTGACGCTAGACCGGGTATGGGCTGCTTTGGACCAGGCTGCGGACGAAAGTGAGGCCTATCTTCACTTTAAAGGACAGTGGACACGCATGCGCGCTCCTGTCGGCTGAAGCAAAAGTCACGTGGACGCCATGCTCACTGTGGCGGGGCTCGTGACAGGCAGAGTCCTGCAGACCCGTGCTCTTCACCTCCTCGCCAGGTGGGCTTCTCCGGCCCTTACCTGTACAACTGGGTCACGTGTGAGGAGGGTGTCGGGAGTGGGTGGAGCCAACGGCGCAGGTGGGTGGTACGGCAGCCTGTCAGACGCTGCCCCAGTTCACCTGTGTGAGAACTTCTTGGTGGGCGTGCACCAGGTGAGCGGGTTGCCATGGTGGCTGAGCATCGCTGTGGCAACGGTGTCTATCAGGACCTTCATCACCCTGCCGCTGGCCGCCTACCAGCTGATCGTCATCGCCAAGGTGAGTGTTCACTGAACCGAGATCACCTGTGACCCGGGTCAGGTATACGCATGTGAAAAGTTAGACCAGGTGCTGGAGATCCCAGAACTGGATCTGAGTAGGGAACTAACCCAGCTTCACAGGTGAGAACCCGCTGAGGGTTTGGACCATTTGGGCCCAGCGTTCAGAGGAGGCCCAGATCATGTCTCACCTGCCTCAGGTGCTTCCTGTCATGGTAACCATAGTAACGTGCAGGTGATGCTGCGCAGGTGGAGGCGCTGCAGGTGGAGATCTCTGAGCTGGCCAGGAGGCTTCGATATGAAGTTTCAGTCCGCGGCAGAGAGAGAGGCTGGACGGACAATCAGAGCAGGTGAGGAACAAACACGCCGGGCCCGGTTCGCCGACCCACTTTTTAACGTTTGGACCGCGATGAGTTCAGATTCTGGATCAGTTCTGTAGGTTCTGAAGGTTCTAGCTGTAGTAGAGCTCTGCTGATGTAAGAACAGAACAGAAGCGATGTGCTACATTAAGATGGAGACTGGAAAACCGGTCAGAACCGAACCAGAACCTTCAGAGTGAGCCGGTTCCTCCTGAGAGTTTGAAGGTTTGTTCTCAGCAGACGTTTAATAGTTCTGGACTTTGGTTCCTTTGTGTTTCTCTGATTAAAGCTACTTTGACCCTATGAGAACGGTAATCTGCTCTGGATATCTGGGTCCAGAACTGAACCTGAAGGTCTGACACGGTTCTGGTTCCGTGTGCAGGGTCCAGTTCAAGAAGAACCTGCGGCGTCTGGTTTCTCAGCTCTACATCCGGGACAACTGTCACCCGTTTAAGGCCAGCCTGCTGGTCTGGGTCCAGCTGCCGCTCTGGGTCAGTCTGTCTCTGGCTCTACGGAACCTCAGCTTGGACCGGCCAGGTGAGGACCTGGGCTCTGCGGGTTCTGGGTCGGTTCTGGTTGTGGGTTGATCTTTTTGTTGCTGTGCAGCCCTCCAGGGCGAGCTGGCGGCAGGCGGCGCGCTCTGGTTCTCCGACCTCACGGTACCGGACTCCACCTGGATCCTGCCGGTGTGCCTGGGCCTCGCCAACCTGCTCATCGTGGAGGTGCGTTTGGGGGCGGAGCCGGGATAACCCGAGCTGTGATGTCATCAGCCTGAGTCAGCGGTTCTCCTTTTTCTCTCCAGGTGTTTTCTTTGCAGAGAGCCGGAGCGTCGGGTTTCCAGCGGCTGGTTCTGAACGGGTTCAGAGGGTTCTCCGTCTTGATGATTCCCATCGCCGCCTCCGTCCCTTCTGTGAGTCAACGAGGCCTCTGGTAGCTGTTGGGTCAGAACCGCTGATCCATTTAGGCGGGAAGAAATCTGGGCACCCCATTAAATAGCTCCTGTCAGAGATCTGGATCAGAACCAGGTCCAGACTGTGAGCAGGTTCTGGTGTCTGGTTCATTTTGTACAGACCCGAATGGATCCAAAGGTTCTACATATTTCTGGATCAGCCATTTGACCTGCTGTAGTGTGAGCTTTTATTTTGAAGAGATGAAGCTTTCTAACATCCTGTTTCTGTCCTCCCAGTCCATGGCGCTGTACTGGTTCTGCTCTAGTCTGGTTGGGTTCAGTCACAACCTCCTACTTCGCTCACCGACGGTCCACAGAACCCTCCGGCTGCCAACCCAGAGATCCGACACTCCGTACAGAGACCTGCTGTCGGCCTTTATCAACAAGTACTGGAAGTAGGAACCACCTTCCCAGGTTCTACAGAGTTCCTCGTTCAGTACCGCCCTGGGTTCTACTCTCAAAAACTCTGCAGCGTCCTCCTCGTTCTTGGTTCTGATGGAACTCTAACAGAGGAGCTTCGTGTGGGACTCTTTGAATGTTCTGATGACAATAAAGTTCTGTAGCTGTGTTCTCCTGATAAATGTCACGTTCTGTCTATGGTTCTGTTGAAATGTTCTGTTTTAAAGTACGTTTTGTTAAAACTCTGCTGTATATGGGTTCTTTGTGTTTTCTTTAAAGTTAATTAGAATTCAGGTCTTTAACTTGTTAGTTCTGGAGCGTGTTCTGTTAGAAGCCTGCGTTCTTGTTTAAATAGTTCTAAGTGGAGCGTGTTCTGTTAGAAGCCTGCGTTCTTGTGTGGACATGTTCTGGGAATCTAAACAATAACAGGAACAACCCACTCCCAGGCTCTGACTGGAAGGTTTCCTGTTTTCCAGACTGAGTGTCCGGAACAAACCGGGACCTGAACCTGAGGAATGTGGAGAGAACTTCTGATCGGAACCATCCAGCAACAAGATTTAATCATTAGTCAGATATCCGTGGACCTTCCATGTGATTAATGTGATTTTTATTAAAACCCTGCATCTGCAGCAGGAAGTTCGGACCACTGCTGTTCTGATCTGGGATCAGATCTGCTGTGAGGCGGAGTCAGCCAACTCTCCCAAAGCGCTCCACTGATCCGGATCTCAGTCCGGTCCAGACTTCATCAAAGCGCCATGAAGTCCCGCAGCCTCTCCTTGGTCCTGGTCCCCCTGCTGTTCCTCCTCCCGGTTCTGAGGGCCGGTCCCGGCTGCGCTCCCTGTGACCCGGCCCAGTGCGCTCCTCTCCCGGCGGAGGGATGTCCCGCCGGCTCCCTGCGGGACATCTGCGGCTGCTGCGCGGTCTGCGCCGCGGCGGAGGGAGAGCTGTGCGGCGGCCGCCGCGCGGCAGCGCGCCGCTGCGGCTCCGGGCTGGAGTGCGTCAGAAGCGACGATGACAAGAAGAGCAAGACCGGCGTGTGCGCCTGCAAGAGCGCCTACGAAGTGTGCGGAACCGACGGAACCACGTACAGGAACGGCTGCGCGCTGAAGACCGCGAGCATGGCAGCGCAGAAGGAGGGCGGAGAGGCCATCAGCATCCAGAACAAAGGCCGCTGCGCCTCAGGTGAGACGCACCTCAGGTGAGACAGACCTCAGGTGAGACGGACCTCAGGTGAGACGGACCTCAGGTGAGGCGGACCTCAGGTGAGGCGGACCTCAGGTGAGGCGGACTACCGCTCGTTTGACCAGAGTGGGCGGAACCCACGAGGAACCGGGTTTGTCAGAGCTGGAATAATTAACGCCATGAAGTTAGAACGTAAATCTAATCCAGCTGCAGGTTCTGGTGATGTTTCAGGAAACATGAGGGTGTCCACCAGGTGATTTCAGCACCTCTGTCTACATTCTTCTGATGGATCCAGGTGATCCATGCTCCATTCTAAAAGAGTTCTACGACTCTTTCCAACTGGTTCCGGTGGAGAACTTAGGAACATCTCAGAACTTAAGATCTCCGCTGTTAGAATTCTGGTTGTGGTTTTTTTTATTTTCAGATTTAAACCACTGGAGGAACCCTGCAGGTGTGTTGATCCCAGATGTTCCTCCAGATGTTTTCTCCTGTCTGTTCCACCTCTCAGCACCAACCAGTATGTGTGCTCCAGTGGTTTTGGGCCCACAGTAACTCGCTCTGACTGGTGTTGTTTGGGATTTTCTCCCTTCGCTCTTTTACAAACACAGCATTCCACTCTGGATTAAAGGCCTCACTGAGCGCGCTCAGAGGACATTCCTGTCAGGTCACTGAGTTTCCACGGCGAGGCGTGTTCTGTCCTGATCCCATCCTGTCGAGCTGAAGTCTGCCGTTTCTGTCTGCCCGCAGCTCCCATCATCGTCACTCCTCCGGGTCAGGTGTACAACGTCAGCGGCTCCCAGGTGTACCTGAGCTGTGAGGCTGTGGGTGTGCCCACACCTGTCCTCACCTGGAGGAAGGTGAATCCATCGGTCACTTCCTTATCAATTCAACCTGGGGGAAAAAATGATCAATGAGAGGACAGCAGCATCTCCCTCAGCCAATCAGACGATGAGAAATGTCCTGTCTGTGCTGATCTTTCTCAGGTCCTTGGTGGAAAGAGAAAGGCGGAGCTGCTTCCTGGAGATCGAGACAACCTGGCGATCCAGACCAGAGGAGGACCTGAGAAACATCAAGTAACAGGCTGGGTTCTGGTTAGTAGTGATTCCTACATTTCTTTATTTAGCGCCTATAATCAGCAGCTGCTCATAGCAGAGATGCCAGGAAGTCAGTATTCAGCTCTCTGGGGGATAAATAGTGGTTTTACACCAGCGTTAAGGCAGCTGCAAGGGGCTCCAGGTGTCTCTGGTGCTCCAGGTGTTGTCAGGTGATGTCATCTCCACGGCTCCTTGCTGGATCAGCCAGATCTGTTGGTCTTATCTCAGATCTCCCCGCTGACTGAAGAAGAAGCAGGATCATACGAGTGTCACGCCACCAACTCCAAAGGGGACGCGTCGGCCACCGGGGCGATCCACCTGGTGGATTCCATCGATGACATCATCGTCAAGACAGGTAACAACTGGCATCATCATCCACAGGTGGACACAAACAGTCATGGTCAAACGAAGCTGCCTTTATTTCCACCAACGTAGATCCTGATTGGTTAAAATTAGATTAGAAATAACTTTATTGTTCCACAATGGGGAGATGGGGGCGTGACGGCGGAAAAAACACAGAGCTGCTAATTTACAGGTCAGTTCTAAAGAGAATGAACTTATCAGAGAGGCAAAAAGGAAATATTGTTCGTTATCCATAATATTCAGATACAAATGCAATATTCAAGTTAAATAGAAGAAAAACAGCAGCTGATTTACAAAACAATGTGAGAAAAATAGGTTCTACATGCAAACGCCTGAGAGAAACCTCCAACGATCGGATCAGAACCAGAGCAAACGTCAGCATGTTGTAAACAGTTAATGAGTCTGTTGGCAGCAGCAGAGATGATGAAGACCTCAGCCTCCTCAGCAGGTAGATTCTGTTCTGACCCGTTCTGTAAAGAGCATCAGAATTATGAGTCCAGTCCAGTTCATGGTTCTGGTGAAGAGTCCATTATCTCCACATCAGCTCCCTGGATGTTCTCCTGGGTCAGTGAGGTGGTTCTGGACCTGAGAAAGTCCACCAGCAGCTCTTAATTCCCCTGAATTTAACCTCAGGTGGTTCTGCTGGTACCAGTCTACAAAGGTCTGGTTGGATGGTGCTGAACGCTCTGGAGAACCAAAGAACCTGATCCTGACGGTGCTGCCAGGGTTCTCCAGATGGACCAGAACTCTGAGCAGCAGGTAGATGATGGAACCATCCACCCTGATGCCAGGCTGGTAGGCTGCAGGAGATCCAGTGAGGACCTCAGCAGGGGGAGATGGTTGAGGACCAGCCTCTCCAGGGTCTCCATCAGGTGTTGGAGGTACCAGCCTGTAGCTGCTGAGGTCTCTGGTACCGGTACCACACAGGAGCTTTTCCTGCTGTGGTACTTTCCTCTGCTTCAGGCTGATGCTGAAGACGTGTCCCATGATGCCGCACAGCTCCTCAGGAGCATGTGATGGTCACAGGGGGGGGGGGGGGGGGGGGGGGAGGGGGTCGGAACCTTCTCTGATTCTCCTGATCTTTCTGGACCCATAAACTGGGTTCAGGTTTGGCGTGTTCAGATAAACGCTCCCCCTTTATAGAATGTTTATCAAACATTCTATAAACAGAAACAACACGGTGATCTGTGCAGACACGTGTTGTGGGAAATAAAGATAACTGCTTCCCAGTTACTTATTGAATAAAAGTAACCAGCAGTTTAATGAGTTCCAGAGCAGAGATAAAGTAATCACACACCTGGCTGGGGCAGCCTGCCCCCCCGTCTGCAGACATAACACAAACATCTCAAACCCAAACATTTACATTCTCAGACAGAAAACATGCAGGCGGTGACCTTTACTAAACCAGAGAGCAGCCGTCTTCTCCCTGAATGCAGCTGCTTACATGGTAAACAGGTCAGGGGTGATTTTAAGCTAATTCCATTTACAACACGTCTCTGACAAGCTGCTTTAGGCTGGATCTGACATGAAGACCAGGTATTCACACAGCTTCGTGTCCTGAACCCACCCTCACCAGGACAACCAGGGCGATGTTCCTGCAGGAGAACCACAAAATATAGAGTTTATGTGTTAGAAATCAAAATCAAAACTAATATTCTGTTTAACCAACGCCTAACTCATCAAACCGAGGAAGCGCTTTGGGATCTTAGCGCTAAATCAGGATTTCTCAGTCACTCAGGTGATCCGTGAGGCGTTCAGGGTTCTTTCTGCTGCGGTTCTCCTCAGGTTCAGAGGAGAAACTGACACTGTAGAACCGTGGGTCATGAGAAGAACTCAGAACTCATAATAGACAAACCAAAATCTTGGTTTGTTCTTAAAACCAGGCAGTAGGTGTTCTCCTCAGGCACAGACGGGTGATTCTGGTGTCCAGGAGTCTTTCTGTCCCTGTGAGGAAATCTCTGACTGGAGACATGTCTTTGTTTCAGGGATGAAGGAGGACGAGCTGTGATCAGCGGATCAGACGACGGAAGCAAAATATCAACACTTTTCTGTTTCTTTTCCTCTAAAGTACCTTTGAACTTATTAGAAATTTTAAGTTCAGTTGTCTCTGAATATAAACTCTGAATCATTTATTAATGTTTTCTTTCTAAGACTGTTATTTTGAAGGGCGATGGCTCAGCCTGTTAAGGGGACATTATGTGTTTAAAGGGTTATGTTCTGTATTCTAGCCTCCAGAGCTTTTCTCTCCAGCACAACTTTATTGATGAAAACAAAATAAAAAAAAACCTTTTCCATCATGATGATTTTCTCTAAGAGCTGCAGCGAAAACTAAGGGTTCAACTTAAACTTTTCTTTCCCCTCGATGTAAAAACTAAAGTCAATAAATCACATTATGACCAAAGCAAACTCATTTGTTCATTATTGATCTGTTTCCAAACATGAACTTTCTTCCATCAGCAGTTTTCTTTTCTAAATATGTTCATTTAAACTATTTCCTTCTTTTATTGTTTTTTTTTTTAGAAAGATTAGAGAGGCTAATGTTGTGTTCCAGTGCATCCAGTGGGAACCACCAAGACAGACGTGTGTTTAACGTCACTTTCAATAGACATTTGTTACATTAACTATACCAGGAGCAGCTGGAGGTGATAGCAGTTAGCATTAGCAGGTAGATTTAGCAGTTAGCCGTAGCAGTTAGCATTAGCAGGTAGCTTTAGCAGCTAGCATTGGGAAGACTTTAAAATCCTTCTGTTAGTCTATAAATCCCTGAATTAGCACCTAAATCCATCACAGACTTGTTATCAGGGCATCAACCCTCCAGACCACTCAGGTCTTCTGGCTGCAGCCTGCTCTGCAGAACCAGAACCAGAACCAGACATGGAGAAGCAGCATTTAGTTCCTATGCTCCACTGATCTGGAACAAACTCCCAGAAAACTGGAAAAGTGCTGAAAGAGTTCATTTAAATCAAGATTAAAAACACATTTGTTTAGGATGTCTTTAAATATTAATATTCAATTCAAACAGTATTTCACTGAAACTTCTATCAGATAAATGTTCGATTTAGCACCACATGGAAGCAAACGATGCCCAACGTCTTCATGATGAAGGCCACCAGGGGGCACTAGAGCACATATTAACTTTTATTTTGAAAAGATGAGACGTTTTAGGGCAAATCACAGAAAAAAACTAAGTTTTTTGTCCCCTGTCTCACCACATGAGGCCCTAAGACTCCAGCTTCGTTCTGGCAGCTTCTTAATTATTTATCTGGGTTGAAGGGCCTTAAAACGCAATGAAAACCACAAGGAGGTGAACCTGTGGAGCTGGAGCTGATGTTGCACCTGAGCCGCGGTACAAAGCTGATAAAATCAATCACTCCATGACTGTAAACCTAAAACCCCAGCAGACATGGAGACCTGTGCAGGTGTGACATCAGCAGAACACTTTGAGACGGCAGCCAATCACATTTCAGACACTCGTTAGAAAAGAAACATTTATTTTCCATCACAAAACAAAATACAAAGTCAAGTCTACGTTCTCCTCTTCACGGTGACGTCACTTCCTGGTATGCAGGCAGCTGATTGGCTGTTCTAGGAGGTCATCATACGGGGGGCGATGCTCATGGACATCAGTTCCTGGAACAGCAGCTTGCAGGCGTACGGCATCCGGACCAGAGAGATCTGACCAAAGCAAAGAGCGATCAGCGTGAGAACCTCGGCGGACGCCGCCGGCGGCCCGCGGCGCGCTCTGCTCACCTGCGTCTTGTTGCGGCAGCCCCGGCACTCGTACGTGTGCGTCCTGGTGTTGGCGATGGCCATCAGTCCACACAGGTTGCAGACGTGGACCTGGTACGGGTCGGACGCCTCGAACAGACGCTCTCTGAGGAACTGAGCCGCTCCGTGAGCGATCTGACAGTCCCGCTCCATCTCGCCGAAACGCAGCCCGCCATCGCTGAGGAGCAGATGAGCAGATGAGCCGTCAGAGGAACTCACAGTCTCACCTGGAGCCACGCGGCCGCGTCACTCACCGAGAACGGCCCTCCATCGGCTGCCGGTTGAGGATCTGAACGGGCCCCCGGGCCCTGGAGTGGATCTTGTCGTCCACCATGTGCTTCAGCCGCTGATAATACGTGGGTCCGATAAAGATCTGAGACGTCAGTTTCCTCCCAGTGAAGCCGTTGTACAGAACCTGCCCACAGACCAACAACCGGGTCAGAACCTCTGATATATCACCCATCAGGGAACAGTCAATACTCCCAACTTCAGTCTGATAGGTACGGCAGGCCGTTTAACATAAAACTGGCTTCACCTCACTTACATTCCAGATATCTTAAATAGATTTTTGACTAGACGTAATAGTTAATTAACTATTAAATTTTCACCGGGTAAAATACCAGATATCTCTAATTGCATTCTGATTAGTCTAAATGACGTCAGTTTTACCGTTAGTTTATATGGGGGCTCCAGTTTAAGATATCTTCAATACATTTATTACTATCTGATGTGTATATTTCAGATATCAACAATTCAATTATGACTCTGTTGAGATCTCGGTTTTTGTTCTGACTAGTCATAATTCCACTAAAAGATATCTCAAATTACCTTGTTATTTTTG
This sequence comes from Fundulus heteroclitus, assembly GCF_011125445.2. Taxonomy (NCBI): domain Eukaryota; kingdom Metazoa; phylum Chordata; class Actinopteri; order Cyprinodontiformes; family Fundulidae; genus Fundulus; species Fundulus heteroclitus. The sequence continues at coordinate 15,481,695 of NC_046383.1, forward strand.
CTCTCTCTCTCTTTTCTTCATAGAAGGTACACCTGGTCTGGTGTTCTGTTAGCTGTGACATCATCAGGGGAGGCAGATCATCCTCTATTACCATCTAACATAGAAAGTACTCCTGGGTCAATGTGAGCTTCTGTGCTTTCTGTGTCTCTGCTCTGTCTTCTCTAACATAGAAAGTACTCCTGGGTCAATGTGAGCTTCTGAGCTTTCTGTGTCTCTGCTCTGTCTTCTCTAACATAGAAAGTACTCCTGGGTCAATGTGAGCTTCTGTGCTTTCTGTGTCTCTGCTCTGTCTTCTCTAACATAGAAAGTACTCCTGGGTCAATGTGAGCTTCTGAGCTTTCTGGGTCTCTGCTCTGTCTTCTCTAACATAGAAAGTACTCCTGGGTCAATGTGAGCTTCTGAGCTTTCTGTGTCTCTGCTCTGTCTTCTCTACCATAGAAAGTACTCCTGGGTCAATGTGAGCTTCTGAGCTTTCTGTGTCTCTGCTCTGTCTTCTCTAACATAGAAAGTACTCCTGGGTCAATGTGAGCTTCTGAGCTTTCTGTGTCTCTGCTCTGTCTTCTCTAACATAGAAAGTACTCCTGGGTCAATGTGAGCTTCTGAGCTTTCTGTGTCTCTGCTCTGTCTTCTCTAAGCCCCAGTGGATGGAGGCAGATGAGCGTTCACACTGAGCCTGGTTCTGGTTCTGCTGGAGGTTCTCCTCCCTGTTAAAGTGGAGTTTTCCTCTCCACTGTCGCTTCATGCATGCTCAGTATGAGGGATTGCTGCAAAGCCATCAACAATGCAGATGACTGTCCACTGTGGCTCTACGCTCTTTCAGGAGGAGTGAATGCTGCTTGGAGAGACTTGATGCAACCTCTGGTTTCCTTATATAGGACATTTTTGACCAATCTGTATAATATGATTGATTTGACTTTGTAAAGAACCTCGAGACGACATGTTTCATGAATTGGCGCTATATAAATAAAATTTTATTGAAAATTTAATTGAATTATTCAAGATACTATGGATGTATTTTAAGATATCTCAAAGTAAGATGCGACTAGTGCAAATTTATTTAGACATCTTGAAAGCAAATAATGACAATATCTAAAATTGCATTTTTGTCTAGTCCAAATTTCTTTGAAGATATCTCAAAGAGAAATATTTTGATCATCAGACGACATAATTTGAGATATCTCAAAAGGCATTTTGATTCTCCAAAATGTGACTGAAGATATCTTGAGTCGTTCTTCTTACTGGTCAGAATATAAACGAAGATGTCTTAAAGTACCATTCATGATAGTCAAAATATAGATTTTAATAGTCAAAATGTGTTTTTTGATACCTTAAATGTATTTATGGATAGTCAGAAGAAGCCGATTTTATGTTAAAATGGCCTGCCATAGAACGAGTAGGTAAATGTTTGATCCCACAATGCACCAGGCAGGTGGGGCCCTCTGACCTCATTTCCTCTCAGGTGGTAGCCGTACTCAGACAGCAGGTTGGAGACCTTCTGCACGTTGACGGCGTCGTTAAACGGCGTGGCGTCGCCGATCTCACCTTTGTTGGCTGACACCTGAAAACAGCAGAGCAGCCTGTGAGTCAAAACCCAGGGCTCACACCCAAAGTTGTGTTTCCTGACATCCTTGAAGTGCTGCAGGTGAGTTTGGTGGGGGGGTGGGGGTGGGGGTGGGGGGCATCACCTTTCCCTGCAGACACTCGATCAGATGGCCAACTGTCATCCTGGACGGGATGGCGTGGGGGTTGATGATGATGTCAGGTGTGATGCCCTCGCAGGTGAACGGCATGTCCTTTGAGATAAAACAGGTGGATGGTTATGTTTTAAAGATCGTCATACAGGAAGTCGTTTCAAACGATTAATTGCATAATTTGCCCGATCAATCATGATTAATCGCATTGTATGCGCAAACTCCAAGAATGAATTCAAAAGTAGTGTAAAGAGCACTTTTATTTTAATGTTCTGCTGCCATATGAACAAAAGTGTTGTAACATTTGTAGCACTTATCTTATTTTATACTGGATATTTTCAACCCATCTATTGAATTTAGTGCACTAGTTGATCTTTTCTTCATAAGAGAACAGCAAGCACTGCAGCCAAAATATGGCCTTTTTTGACCTGCTGTATATTAGCCAGTCCCTAAGCTTGATGTATCGTGAAACTGTTGACCTTTTGGGTTTTGTGGTTTTTATTTTATTATTGCAATTAAATAATAATAATATTAACAATAATGTTATGTTCAGTGTTTTTTCGCTAATCCACCTCTTATATATTTCAATCCTTATGTAATTTTGTTGTGTGCACCTGCCTGTTGCTTTAATCCTATAAATTTCCCTGTCGTGGGATTAAAAAAAAGATTAGCTAATGTTATCTTATCTTAAATAACACTTTTTAATATATGTACTGGGTTCTTTCAAGGTCTTAATTACATGTTATGTGTGGGCTCCAGTAACATATGATAGATAATATCTACTTTGAAAGTTAACATAAACTGCTGCTGAAGATGACCACTGATCTACCTGGATGTTCCCTGGAGGACTGAAACGCCTCAGTCAGAGACGTCTGTGGGTCTGTCGGGGCAATGACAGAAGTTTCGTCTCCTCTCTCCGTTTCTGGGGCTCGACGTTTTCATGTTTTTTCACGTGCTTAGATAAATTTGTTGTGTTTCCACTGAAATGAACCGGCTTTTTACACTGACTGAAAGCATGTGAGCAACATGCGTTAATGCGCGATAAAATAAATATCGCCGTTAATAGTCTAATGAATTAACGTAAAATTAACGCGTTAACTTGCCCAGCCCTAATTAATATATATATATATATATATATATATATATATATATATATATATATATATAGATTAACTGATAGAGACTGGCAGAACAGAGAGCTGTTGATCGATGTTTTCAGATCACATATATACCTGTGGTCTTCATTATTAACCTTTTAATATCTGGTGTAGACAGTTTAGGAACTGAGTCAAACGCTCTGCTGACTGAGCATGCTCAGACCGGTTCTGACCCGGCCCGTATGAATAAAAAGGTCCAGATGAGACCCGAGAGGCTGAGCTTCAGATGAAAACAGCTCCTCCATGGTGGCAGCTGGCGGTGCGTCAAAGCGGATCACAGATCAAAACGCCGCCATGTTTCCCGCCATGTTGCCTCTGCGGTTCTGATCCGTGAACAGAAGGTTCTGCTGACTGAGCTACTGGTCAGCACCACGCAGAGAACCTGCTCACCTCCTGTCTGTACTGGATCCCACAGGTTCCCTTCTGTCCGTGACGGCTGGCGAACTTGTCTCCGATCTGAGGAATCCGGACCGATCGGACCTGAAAGGACACGAGAAAAAGTGATAACTGATCCTGGTAAACCTGCTGGATCGCCATGATGACCCAATCCCATCAGAACCAGAGGGGCCTGGGTTCTTTGGAAGCTGCTGGATAGTGGAACCAAACTGTGGGATTAGGAGCCGCTGATGTTCTGATCAGACAACAGAATATTTAATCAGAACCTCTAGGAATCGTCCAGATTAGATCGGATCAGACCAGGTAACAGAACCGTTAGAGACAGCAGGATGGACCGGGCCTCACCCTGATCTTGCAGAACTTGTAGCCCTCCTGGTTGAGGGTGACCATGACCTGGTCCACGATGCCGGTCTCGCTGGTCCTCAGGAAGGTGCTGCAGTCCCTCTTGGTGTAGCGCCGGTTGGTGCTGTCCAGCTCGTCCTCGTTCTCCGGCAGAGTCACCGTCTTCCCGATGATCACGTCTTCTCCGGACACGCGCACGCCGGGCGCGATCAGCCCGTCGTCGTCCAGCTTGTCGTAAATGGCGTGCCTCATACCTGTGGACGGGTCGGGGTTCCGTTAAGGCCAGAACTCGCCTTTGGACCGGGACGATGGAGACGGTTCTGAGTGTGGAGCTCACCCTGACACGTCTCCCGGGTCGGCTTCTCAAAGATCTCCTCCTGATCGAACCCCTTCTTGGACTCCTGCTCCTTGTAGGAGCGGTAGAACACGGACCTGGCACAGAAACACGTCTCACAGGGGGAAACCGGGCCGCCGGTCCCAGCGGGGGCGGTTCTGGCGGCGTCTCACCTGAAGAAGCCGCGGTCCACAGCGGAGCGGTTCATGATGACGGAGTCCTCCTGGTTGTAGCCGGTGTAGGAGGCGATGGCCACGATGGAGTTGATTCCTGAGGGGAGCAGAAGAAAACTGCTGAGCGGAACCACAGAACCAGAACCACCAGCAGACACCCCGGGAGGCGCCGGGTTCTCCTGAACAGCTCCTGACTGTCACCTGCTGGCAGCTCGCGGAAGCGCAGGTACTCCATGGAGCGGGTGGTGACCAGCGGCTTCTGGGGGTAGTACAGGACGTGGGCCAGCGTGTCCATCCTGACGTGGAAGTTGGTGATGTAGACGCCCATGGCCTGCTTGCCCATGGCCGACTGGTACGTGTTCCTGGGAGACTGGGCGGGAACCAAAGCGCAGGCAGAACCCATCAGAACCAATCAGAACCCATCAGAACCCATCAGAACCCATCAGAACCGCAGGCAGACGGAGGCTCCTGACCAGAAGCCGGTACCTGGTTGTGGTCGGGGAAGGGGATGATGGACGCGCAGACGCCCAGGATCATGGACGGGTGGATCTCACAGTGGGTGTAGGTGGAGCAGTAGGCCACGCCCTTTTCCTGGAGGTCATCGGGGGTCATGGCGAGCATCACCGTCTCCTCCTCCAGGGTGTCGATGTACTCCACCACGCCGCTCGCCACCAGGTCCTGCCAGCTGGACACCAGAACCATCAGAGTCCAGCGGGCCGGAGAACTGACAGCAACACCTTCCCTGGTCCCAGAGAGGCTACCTGCTGTACCTGACAGGTACCTGACTGGGCTCACCTGTACCTGACCTTTACCTGACTGGGCTCACCTGTACCTGACAGGTACCTGACTGGGCTCACCTGTACCTGACTGGGCTCACCTGTACATGACTGGGCTCACCTGTACATGACTGGGCTCACCTGTACCTGACCTTTACCTGACTGGGCTCACCTGTACCACACTGGGCTCACCTGTACCTGACCTTTACCTGACTGGGCTCACCTGTACCTGACCTTTACCTGACTGGGCTCACCTGTACCTGACTGGGCTCACTTGTACCACACTGGGCTCACCTGTACCTGACTGGGCTCACCTGTACCTGACAGGTACCTGACTGGGCTCACCTGTACCTGACTGGGCTCACTTGTACCACACTGGGCTCACCTGTACCTGACTGGGCTCACCTGTACCTGACAGGTACCTGACTGGGCTCACCTGTACCTGACTGGGCTCACTTGTACCACACTGGGCTCACCTGTACCTGACTGGGCTCACCTGTACCTGACAGGTACCTGACTGGGCTCACCTGTACCTGACTGGGCTCACCTGTACCTGACAGGTACCTGACTGGGCTCACCTGTACCTGACTGGGCTCACCTGTACCACACTGGGCTCACCTTTACCTGACTGGGCTCACCTGTACCTGACAGGTACCTGACTGGGCTCACCTGTACCTGACTGGGCTCACCTGTACCACACTGGGCTCACCTGTACCACACTGGGCTCACCTGTACCACACTGGGCTCACCTGTACCACACTGGGCTCACCTGTACCACACTGGGCTCACCTGTACCTGACCTTTACCTGACTGGGCTCACCTGTACCTGACCTTTACCTGACTGGGCTCACCTGTACCTGACCTTTACCTGACTGGGCTCACCTGTACCTGACCTGTACCGGACTGGGCTCACCTGTAGTTGTTGTACTCGCGCTCCTTCAGCTGCTCGATGTGGCGTCTCTTCAGCAGGAGCTTCTGCTTCTCCACGATCAGCAGCGGCCTGCAGATCCTCCCGGCGTCCGTGTAGATCCTGATCTCACGCTCTCGGATGTCTCGGATCATCGACACCTGGACCAATCAGAGCCGACAGGAGCGTCAGTGACCCGCCGCCGCCGGAGGAGCCGCCATGTTTGCTCCGGACGGCGAGGACGGCGCGGCTCGCCTCGGACACGATGATGTCCATCTGCCTGCGCAGCTTCCTCAGCGTGTTCATCAGCTGCTCCGGGTCTTTGTGGATCCCCACCCAGCAGCCGTTCACGAAGATCTTGGTGGCGCTGGAACGAGAAAAGCAGACGATGAATGGCGACTCGGACCCGGAACCGCAGGTTTCCCCGTGACGGCGAGGCGACGGACTCAGCGATGGCGGCGGGAGAGATCTCCTCCAGGTTCTCCATGCTCCACTCCTCCAGGAACTCCAGGATGGGGGACGGCTGGGAGCCCACGGAGATGTAGGCCATGAGGGCCAGGTTCTTCACCAGGCCCACCGCGTGGCCCTGCAACGCCACAGCAGACAGGTGAGCACCACCCGACAGGTGAGCACCACCCCCCCCCCCGCTCCAGGTGGGCTTTACCTCGGGCGTCTCAGCAGGACACACCATCCCCCACAGCGTGTTGTGCAGCTGGCGAGGTTTGGCCAGCTTGCCGTCTCTGCCGATGGGCGAGTTGACACGGCGCAGGTGAGACAGCGTGGAGGCGAAGGTGAGCCGGTTCAACACCTGCAACACACCGACGACAGGAAGTCACCTGGTGGCCTGGCAGCAGTGTTGTAGTCAAGTCACTATGCCTCGAGTCCGAGTCCAGGTTCGAGTCTCCAGTGTTCAAGTCCAAGTCATTAAAAAAAAAAATCCGAGTCAAGTCCGAGTCGAGTCACTATTGATCAAGTCGAGTCCAAGTTCCGCACTAAAGTAAGCATAGCCTACATGTTTTTAAACTATATTAAAAAAATCCACACTCCACCACATTGCACTAATAATTTAGATATTAAAATCATACACCAAATAATATTCTAATAACATATTAAAATTATAGCCTAATGATATAAAAAAAAAGTCGAGTCTTTTTCTCAATTTCCGAGTCAGAATGATCTGAATGTAGGAGTCCGAGTCCAAGTTCGAGTCATCAGTGCTCAAGTCCAAGTCAAGTCACGAGTCTCTAAATTTAGCTAATGACTCGGACTCGAGTACTACAACACTGCCTGGCAGTCAGCGCGCAGGGAAAAGTGACGGGTGCGGTTCTGACCTGGGACACGCCGGCCCGGGCCTGATGGGCCTTCTTGACGTCGCCCCAGTTGCCCGTGGCCAGCGAGTACTTGAGGCCGTCGGAGATGATGCGCGTCTTGATGGCGAGCTCCAGGTTGAAGTCCTTCCCCCGATCGATGAACTTCTGCGCGTAGATCCGGATCTCCTTCAGGAGGTTCTTGAACATGCTGAGCAAACAGAACCCAGTTACAGGCCGGGTTCTCCTCAGCGGACCCGGTTCTGGTCCGGTCAGACCCGGGTCCGCTGAGGAGAACCTGGCGGGAGGTGCGGCGGCGGCGGCCAGGAGCCCCACCCTCTGAACAGGAAGGCCAGCAGCGGCCCGGCCAGGTCCAGCCTCTTGTTGCCGTAGTGATCCCGGTCGTCCAGCTCCCGCCGCCCCAGCGCCGCCAGCAGCAGCCGGTGCACCATGTACCTGCAACGGCACACGGATCAGAACCGGGCGTGGAGCGCACCTGCGCAGGCGGCGCTCAGGTGAGGACTCACCCTAGGAAGTAGGCCTTCTTGGTCTCGCAGAAGTCGCTGACGCCGACGTGCGGCAGCATCTCCTTCTGCAGCACCTCCTTGGCGTACTTGATCCGCCGCTCCTTGGTCACGCCGGGCTTCGCTCCTCTGGAGCCGATGAAGTTCAGCGCCACGTTCTGCTCCTGGATCACGAACGCCTCGTCCAGGGAGGGCTTCACCTGCGGGCACAGGGGGCGGAGCTTAAACCGCGGCGCGGCAGCAGAACGGCGGGCGGCGGCGGGGGGGGCGGGTCGTACCATCTCCATCATCTCGGGGTCGTCGAAGTCGTAGATGATGTGCTCCAGGATGTCTCTGTCGGACACGAAGCCCAGCGCCCGGAACACGATGATGATGGGCACTTCCTGTCTGATGTACGGCAGCGTGGACACGATCCTCTGCCCGATGGCGCTCTTCTTCACTCCCTGAGGGCGACACGGCGACGGCGGCGGTCAGTCAGCGAGCCGGGCATCAGAACCCGCCTACGGCGCGGCGGGAACCCACCTGTCCTCCGCGGGCCATCATGCTGACCCAGATGGTGCTGGTGGGCCGGGACGAGTTCTCCAGGCAGGACCGACACTCGCCCGTGTAGGCGTACTTGGAGTCCTTCTTGGCGAAGACGTACACCGTGTTGGTGGCCATCTTCTCCTGCGCGATCAGCACCTGCAACCACCAACGGCGAAAGGTTCTGGTGCCGGTCGGGAGAACCGGCGGGCGAGCGGCGGCGGCGGCGCCTCACCTTCTCGGAGCCGTTGATGATGAAGTAGCCGCCGGGGTCCAGCGGACACTCGTTGAGCTCGCACAGGTCGCGGTCGGTCAGGCCGCTCAGCAGGCAGTAGGTGGAGCGAAGCATGATGGGAATCTTACCGATGAAGGTCTTCTGGTGCTGCGTCTGCAGCTGCTCCTCGCCCTCCTTGATGATCGTCTTCGTGATGTCCACGTACAGCGGCGCCGAGTACCTGGGGCGTCACAGGGCGAGACGGGTCAGAACCGGGTCAGAACCGGCGGCCGTGGCGCCGGCTGGGGGCGGGACCTACGTCAGGTTCCTCAGCCGGGCTTCGTTGGGCATCATGGGCGAAGGAGCGCCGTCCCTCTCCCAGTGGGTGGGCTTGGACAGGTAGATCTGCTCGAACTTCAGCAGGTAGCGAGGCTGAAACGCACAAGGTGACGTCACAATGATGTCGCCGTCCGGACCCGACCCAAACCCAACCCAAACCCGGTTCTGGGCCTCGGCTCACCGGTTCTTCCACCTCCCCGGAGGTGTGCTGGGCCTCAGCCTGAAGGTCGATGGGCGGAGCGTCCTCCACGATCCGCTGGACCGACATCTGGATGAACTCATCGAAGGAATCCAGCTGCTGCCGCACCAGACCCTTCTCGTCAAAGTAAGAGCTGAGAGGAAACAGACCTTTCACAATAAGAGCTGAGAGGAAACAGACCTTTCGCAATAAGAGCCGAGAGGAAACAGACCTTTCACAATAAGAGCCGAGAGAAAAACCTTTCACAATAAGAGCTGAGAGAGACACCTTTCACAATAAGAGCCGAGAGGAAACAGACCTTTCACAATAAGAGCTGAGAGAGAAACCTTTCACAATAAGAGCCGAGAGGAAACAGACCTTTCACAATAAGAGCCGAGAGAGAAACCTTTCGCAATAAGAGCCGAGAGAGAAACCTTTCGCAATAAGAGCCGATGGAGAAACCTTTCACAATAAGAGCCGAGAGAGACCTTTCACAATAAGAGCCGAGAGAGACCTTTCACAATAAGAGCTCAGAGAGAGACCTTTCACAATAAGAGCTCAGAGAGAGACCTTTCACAATAAGAGCTCAGAGAGAGACCTTTCACAATAAGAGCCGAGAGAGAAACAGACCTTTCACAATAAGAGCCGAGAGAAACCTTTCACAATGAGAGCTCAGAGAGAAACCTTTCACAATAAGAGCTCAGAGAGAAACCTTTCACAATAAGAGCTCAGAGAGAAACCTTTCTCAATAAGAGCCGAGAGAGAAACCTTTCACAATAAGAGCTCAGAGAGAAACCTTTCACAATAAGAGCTCAGAGAGAAACCTTTCTCAATAAGAGCCGAGAGAGAAACCTTTCACAATAAGAGCTCAGAGAGAAACCTTTCTCAATAAGAGCTCAGAGAGAAACCTTTCAAAGAGCCCAGAAAGAAACCTTTCAAAATAAGAGCCGAGACACCTTTCACAATAAGAGCTCAGAGAGAAACCTTTCAAAATAAGAGCCGAGAGAGAAACCTTTCAAAATAAGAGCCGAGAGAGACACCTTTCACAATAAGAGCTCAGAGAGAAACCTTTCAAAATAAGAGCCGAGAGAGAGACCTTTCACAATAAGAGCTGAGAACAGAAACCTTTCACAATAAGAGCTGAGAACAGAAACATTTAAAATGGAGACTAATAAAGAAGAGAGAATCGTTTCAGAGTCAGGAGAGAAGAGCGATAGCTTTCGAATACATGATTTTAAAAGAATCTTTGCCGGGCTTACCAGAACCACCTTCCACTTCACTTAGTGACCCATGAGTGTCTGAACATTATTAACGACCGAGCACATGACCTCTCAGGTGAACCTACCTGATGACGATCCAGCAGGCTTCCTGCCACAGATCAGGCGTGATTTCATCGTCATCTTCATTGAACTGATTATCTGCAAAGCAAAGGTCCACACATGGATCAGCGACCCAGACCTGCAGCCTGCGATGCATACATGCTAGTAGTTACGGTACCATCTGTCACACTGGCATGTTGTTGAAATGAAAGCTCAGAACGTCTCACTCAGTGAGGGTTTACCAGCACCGCCATTAGTGGACATGAAGTCTCTGAGTCCACCAACAGTTACCTGACATCTCTGCTCAGGTTCAGCTGCAGAACTCAAACATCTCCGCTGACAGAGCAGCTGCAGGACCATCTGGCTAGAGGTTAACTTTATCTCTCTCAGTGGACTGTGGTCCAGTTGGAGGGTGGGCGTTATAAGCTTATTACTTCTGCCAATACACCCTATTTCAGACTTTTTTTTAAATTTATGTTACAAGGACATATATCATTTATTGTATACTTGTATGTCTGAAATAAATTCAAATTCAAAAAATCTAGTCCTCCTGTGTAGGTCTAACAAAACCAGGGGTCTGGTCATTTCAAAACTGGACCCAGCAGCTCTGCATTGGTGTCGCTGAATGTAGCTGGGTTGGCACATCATGCAGCTAGGTTTGAGGGATTGCTGCAAAGTCAACGACTGGATGCCAGCAGCCGTCCACTGTGGCTCCATGCACCCCTAGATAGACCTCTGCTGTTAACTGTGTTGTTAACTGGGGCTTCATATGTTACAGAACTGAAAATGTGGAAAAAGGGTAAGAATTTAAATACGGGGGAGTCGCACACAGAACCAGAAATCCCTCCTTCAAACCCTCAGGATGGATCATTTGCTGAATAGCTTACAGCTAAGAGTGCAGAAATGTGTGTAAAATGTTGTGATGCTGATAAAAAGAAGCAGCTGTGTCTGAGAGACTCCAAACCACGACTGGACAGCAGGTAACTGTTCAGTGGTAGTAGAGCTGAGCCATAAGGTTTAAATATATAACCTCAGGTTTTTACTCCACCGAATCTGATTAATCATTTGTTTCACAAAAAGAAATAATTTTTTAAAAACTTGCCTTTTTTAACAAATAAAGTGCCCTGCCTTACGGTAGAACCGGTTTGCTATTTACAGACATTCTCCTAAGCATGCCTGTTATCCAGGTCCTAACCGTAGATTCAGCATCGCTGCTGTTCATGGAAGCCCATTGAATTCATCAGCAAAATTAAATCAAGACTTTCCACAAATTTAATGTTAATAAATTGTAAATTTGAATGAATCGATTAAATTGACTAATCGCTCAGCCATACATCATAATTTAAACCAGTGGTTCCCAGAGCCGGACCCCCTGCAGTGAAATGTGTCCCCTGCATCTGACCCATGGCTCCGGGACTGCTGGGCTGCCCCTGGGGGGCATTCTGGGGCTAAAGGCCTTGCTCAAGGACCCAGCGGCAGTCTGATGGACTCAAACCTTCCAGGTGTGGGGTAAGCCCCCCTTTAGAAACCAACCCACACCAAAGCCAACATAGAAAATGCAGTTTATGACATAAAGCCCTGACTTGCTTTCAGCATCTTTCAGTAGCGGTTGCTGGTTCTAATCCTGATTCTAGAGCTGTCTAACAAGGTCCGTGCCGTCATTTCACCGTCAGGCTCACAGGTCTGTCGGTTTGGACTTAGAATCGGAACCACCGGTCCTCAGCAGTGAGTTTAAAGCAGAGGAACATCTCTGCCGACAGCTGCGTGGTTCTGTTCTGCACACTCAGTTCACACCAAAGTTCGCGTCGCTTTCAGCAGATGTTCTAGCAGGACCCAGATGTTCTAGCAGGACCCAGATGTTCTAGCAGGACCCAGATGTTCTAGCAGGACCCAGACGACCATGAGGCGTCGGTATGGTTCTGGTAACCCGAACCGTACCGACCCGCTCCCCTCTGCCAGCTCCTCGTTTAGCTTTAGCCGCTGTTAGCTTCTGTCGTTCAAACTGAGACTTTAAAGCCCGCAGATCAGAGAGAGCGCGAGTGTTCCGCACACACACTGAGCATGCGCGAGTGATCGGCGGTATCGGTCCGGATTTCAGGTGTTAGTGACCGTTTACCGATCAGCCCGTTTGTTCCGAGCAGTGATGCTAACACTAGCTAGCATTCAGTTAGCAGCTCAGCAGTGAGCTCTGTGATCACTTCCGGTCTCTGTGCTCCTCAGCTCACCTTCGTCCTGGTCGTACATGTTTCAGCTCCAGCCCAGTTAAAACCGCCGAAACTGGAACTCAAGAACCGAACCTGGAACTCTGACCCAAACGACGCTACAAGCACGTCGCTGGCGGCTTCTTCTTCTTCGTCTTTTGTTTTTTCTTCTTCTGTTGCTGCTGCTGCCCGACCAGACGTATTTCCGCCACCTTTTCTGTGGCGCCACCTGCTGACGGGACGGGGGAATGCACGAAGAGCTGTTTTCATTTAACCTTTCGGTATCTACCCCAGTAAATTAATCTGAGTACTGATATTCTGTTCACTGCAGGAACCATTTCCGTTTTATTAAGGATAAATGAGAGTTGGTGCCCTAGTGGGTAGAAAGCTGGGCTTTTGCTTCGTGTGGAGGCCCCAAAGGTCAGTGGTTCAAAACTGCGTCTGCCCCTGAGCCAGACCCCCGACCACAGACCACAGATTGCTCCCTGTATGCCACTCAGTGTGGCAGCACACTGCTCGCTAAGGGACGGGTTAAACCCAGACACATTTCCCCTCTGCGGGACTATAAAGGGATTATTTAAATGTTTTATTTCATCAGCAGCAAACAGGCTTAAATCCGAGGAGCCAGTTTGCTGTTGACCAGAATAACTCAGAATTTGCACAGGCTTTGTTTCATCAACTCAAAATTTACATTTATTTATTTAAGTGCTCATTCAATACTACTACTACTACTACTGCTGCTACTGATAATAATAATAATACGTTTCATCCACTCAATACTATAAATTTTGACCTTAGGAGAGAGAAAAAAATCATATCAGCAAAAGGTAGCGGTTTAATTTTGTTTAAGTTTGTTAAACATTAAACTTTAAATTTATACAATGAGCCACTGTCTGAATTAATGGCCCTTTCATGTGTATTAATATCCTGACCACTCACTGTTTCTTGTACATGGATTTTTCATGTGGATGTTAGAGATTCTAAAAGAATCAGAATAATCTTTATTGCCAGGCGGTATTTTTACACATATGAGGAATTTGCATTGATGATAAGATAAGAAGGAATCAATCGAGAGCCTAAAGAAACTGTTAAATCTATTATTGTCTCATAATCAGGTATTTGTTTCCTCCAACAGAAACCTGCTGGATTGATCAGTTCTTGTGTTTCTGCTTAGCTTTAATTTAGTTTTAATCGTCATGCTGACTTCTCCAACCTCTGCGATGGTACCAATCCCATCAGTCTCTGTGATTTTAATTCTAATTTTTCTCTGTATTTCTGACCAATTCTTGTACATGCTTTGTACTGTGATATTTTCCACATTGTCTTGTTAAATATCACAACTTGCTGCTGAGAGTGTTATTTCCATCATCTGTGAGCGCGTATACGACTAAGCTGACAATAATCATTGTTCAATCTTGATAAAATTCACTGCTATTTGAGTTCAACCTTTTTTTTATCTCTAATTTGTGAGGAACAGTGCATGTTAATCAGGATCAGCCCCTTATGTAGATGTGCCAGGTTTAACCATTGAGGCTCATTTAAATTAAATTACTTTGCAGTGTCATGTGATTCTGAACAGCTGATTCTAATTTTTATACTCATATCTGCATATTCTAATCTTTTATTGTTACTGTTGCCTGTTTGCGTCCATTTTGTCAGATATCAGTATTTATGCAACAGATTATCATCATATTCATGTAAAACTTTAACATCACTGACATTTTTTTCTTTTTTAAGCAAACCGGCACTTTGTTTCAGAATCAGTTTAATCAGAAGTTGCTTCATACAACAAAGAATTTGAGTTCTGTTCTTCTTTTTAGACATTTTAGGAGATTTTAAGCATAATATGCAAGAAAGGTAAATATAAATATTTTTCTTGTATGTATAAATATATATATTTTCAACAAAAGAGGACTGAATTGCTGCTAATAAGCATGCTACTGGTCTGGTTCTTCTGGTCGTCTTCATCAGGGAGACAGCCTGGGGGAGAAGGCGGGGTCCTTGTCAGCCTGACCTCAGTAAATCGTCTCAAGGCGTTTGTACTGAAACAGTAATTTCCCTCAGGGATTATTAAAGTATATCTGATTCTGATTCTGATTCTGAAACTGACTCTGTTGAAGCTGGTTTTAGAAAACAGCGTCTGTAGCGCCGCCTTGAAGGTAAGAGTCTGATAATTTGTGTGCAGGATGTGTGGGGTCTGCAGAGATGTCAGCTGCAACATAATCAATGCATCTTAGACTAAAACATTGCATCACTAAACCAATAATAACATTACTGTTTCAAACTATGTTATTCACTCAGACACATCGCTCCCCTCAGAGAGCAGGTTGCTTGAAACTGAAAGTGAAATTGATGGATTAAACTTGCTGCTTGATTAGTTAAGCTAATTGTCTACTTGGGAGCACTCAGAGAAATTACATTTAATTCCAGGATCGTGACAGTAGCAGAACCCAGGCTCCACATCTCTGATCCTGGTTATACGTGCATCATTCAGAACGGCAGCACATCTGTGAGTCTTCTTCTTGTCACTCCAAAATCAGAATCTGGATCTCCGAATGCAGATCTTGAACAGAAACAAAACAGTTTTGTCTTAATTCTAAAATATTAAAACAAAATGGAAGCAGTGACAGAGCTTTGCCAGTACACCGGCTTCCATCTGACAGGTTATAACCTGCATACAGAAGATGGAGGAACACCGCAACCCTGAGGTACGCCGCACCTTTTCAGTAACATTGCACTGCAACCACACCGTTCTCAGTTATCCAAATTATTATTTTGCAATTTTACCGTATTTTTAAAACAGTCAACTAAAAAGTTGACTGTTTTAAAAAGTATCTTAAGTCTGTAAAAACATATTGTCAGGTCTAAACACCTAGAACATCATACAAACAGGGAAAGAAAGACACAAAGGCAATTAGTTTGGTTTGGTTCTCAAGGAGAGTAGGAAGAAGACCGCACAGTTACAATCTCCTGCCCACTCTGTCGCTCTCAACGTTCTCCTCGATTTTATTAAGAAAGGGGCGTGTCCCTAGTTACAATGACTGAGGCTGTACTGAGGGGTGGGGAACAGATAGTTTACAGCCTCAGTTGTCCACAAAGATACACAGCTGAGTAATCACGTTCAGTCAGCACATAATCTTGTAGCTGAGTCTTCTTGTTTCAGGAAGGGACAAACAGAGTGTCTTCTGTTTCATCACAGGGGACATGATTAATCTATCATGTGAGTAATATGATTATATCAGAAGCTTACATTACTACATCATAACAAGATAAATCGATTAATGAAGTATAAACATTAATCTCAACATTCCCCCCTGTTTATGGTGTATAATGTCAGATGAAAAATACTATTACAATTGTCACTAAACAGCCACTTCATCGACGATTTCCGGCTGCTAGATGATGGAGTAACAGCAACATTACCACGTACACTGGAGGGGTTGTGAGTTCACACATGGTCGACAAATAACATTTTCTGTTACAATTGTCTTCTTCTTCCTGGTCATCTGCATGGTCACTGGGAGCAAAAAGAGGATACTGTTCCTGCGGAGGAGCTATTGCAGTAGTTATTAACTGCTGCGTTAAACCTCGAAGAAATGGGATGCACCAGCACCCACAAAGGGTCAAGATGGCGGCAAACACAGCTGTGGACACAAGCACTGGTGAAATAAGGGTGCGGTATTCTCCAAAACCATCCAACCATGAGTCCCACATGGACGTGTCCACGCCGGAATGCTCCTTCATTTTACCATTCAGTGACCGTAGGCCTTCCAGGGCGACAGTGAGACTGCCGTCTGAGGCTGTGTTGTTTGGAATAAGAGTACAACGTCGCTCACCAAAAATTGCACAGATTCCTCCTTTTTCTGCCAGTAACATGTCTAGAGCAATTCTATTGTGAAAAGCCATGAGTGAAGTCGCAGCCAGTTGTCCATGTACTGCTTCAAAAACACTCTGTGTCCAATTTCCTAGTGGTTGCACATTGTAATGAATGTGATTTCCATATTCTTGTAGATAGAACACCACCAGCAAGATGCTGATTCAATGCCGATTCAAGAACAAAAAGTTTTGTTCTTGTGCTGTAGCCAAAGGGTAAATTTTGTCCAATGTGAACAGTTGGTAGTTGGAACAGTTTTGTTCATTACCTCTAGTAAACATTCAGCATCCATTACTGCTGGATCTATGTATTGACCGGAGGATTCAGGTTTTCCTGGCAGTGGAAACACCGTTCTCAGTTATCCAAATTATTATTTTGCAATTTTACCGTATTTTTAAAACAGTCAACTAAAAAGTTGACTGTTTTAAAAAGTATCTTAAGTCTGTAAAAACATATCAAATGTTTTCTTCTTTAGTTTAGCCTGGATTATTTCCAGAAATAGATAGTGTTGTGTCTGTTGCACATATTTGTTGCTGTATAAAACCTCACAAAGACAAAGATCCTTCATGTTTTTGAATCTTTCTGGCATGTTTCTGACCTGGTTCCAGCCAGACTTGTCTTTCTGTCACTCCTCATCAATCTTCTCACATTTTTGCACTCGCTCAGCAACATTTCACCGCAGACAGAATGTTGATCCACAGATTAAGTCCCGTATAAAAGAGCGCAGCAGCCGTCACAACAACAGAGGCTCACGTTGTTTCACACAACAACACTGCACTCGTAAAAGGCAGAAAGCGCCGGACCTGTGCTCAGATAAACCAGCAGCTTAGCAGACGACACGGTTGCTCACTTCAGGATAAACTTTCATCCAAGATGTTTCTGAAGACTCTTGTGCTCATCTTTCTGGCACTTTTCTTCTGCGCAGGTAAAATCATATCGTCTGAATCGTTTAAGATGTTCTATTTGCTAAAATGAAGTGATTTTAATCAAAAAGCTGTATTTAGCAAACAAGGTGCATATAATGTGGGTGTAAAGCCATCAAATGTGTTTTTCAGGTGCTGAGGACAGATATAGACCCTGGAGGGTAAGAGACAAAAACCTTTCAGAGATTAAATCCTTTTATAAATAAGAGGAAGAAATGTGAAACAGTTTCATTGTTGGAGCGAGATGTTTCCATCTCCATGCGAAGCGTTCTGCAGGTTTCCTCCATCCTGTCGCTGCATCACAATAAAACCCGATGTTTGGATCCACCGTATGAAAAGGACATTAGATCAGACTAAACTTTACCAAAACCATTTCTCTTTGCTAAATGTCAGAATATGGAAAGATATTTTTCTTACGTTTATTTCATTGCATTCTTGAAATTCTGAAGTTTTTCTCCTGAGCATTTGGTAGAGCCGGTCTTTAACCTGTCTGATTTGGGTCAAACGTTCTGGGTTTCTTTCATAACATTTTCACAACAGTTTAGAGGAATTTGGGCCAACGCCTCCTGACTGAACCGGCAGAACTGGGTCCAGTTTCTAGGCCTCCTGGCTCACACACACCTTTTCAGCTCCACCCAAACATCTTCTCTGGGACAGTTAGCCCCAAGCTTCAGCGTCCTGCCTGAGGTCATGAGATGCTCTCATTGTTCCTCTTGGTGCCGTTTATCTGGGTCAAACATGGTGCACAGCGTGATGCTGCCTCCTCCGTGCGTCACTGTTGGGATGATGTTCTCAGACTTCAAGCTGCCTCCTTTTTTCTCCAAATCTAACCATGGTCATTACATCCAAACACCTTTAGATTCATCAGACCAGAGGATATAGCTCTAAAATAAACTCTTTGACGCTGAGGGGTTTGAAAACTTTAATCTGGTTGATGGAGTGATGGCTTCTTCTTCTCTGAGTGGCCTTTCAGCCCAAGCTGATGAGGATAATGCGTCTACCAGCTTCAGCGGCATCTCCACAAACTCTTCAGCTTTTGTTCTGGGGTTGAGTCGCAGCAGAACCCGTCTCCTTCCTGAATGCGACGATGGCTGCAAGCCTCCATGATGTTCATAGCGCCACATAATCTCTGAACGGGTGAAACCTTCCAGCAGCCGCTACGAAGAAAAACAACCACAACAAACAGGCTTTAACTACAAGGTTGGCTTCCTAAACCTGTGAGAGAGATGTCAGCACATTTAAAAGAACAGATTCATCTTCTGGCACTCTGAGTGTGACCTTGGCCCCACACGGGCCTCCAGGATCATAAACCCTAATCCTGTAGTTCTAACACTGTGTCCATAGTTTGGCTGCTGGTGCGTAATGTTAAAGGATGTTACTGTGATGTTGATGTCAGCTTGTTAACGTGTGACTGCTCTGCCCTGCAGCCCAACTGTAAGGGGATGAGCCCCACTGATGCTTGTCCTCTGAGATTTACTCTCCGTTGTGCGGCAGCGACGGCGTCACTTACCCCAACGAGTGCGCGCTGTGCATCTACCGACTGTGAGTACGACGCCTCATGACACAGAAACAGCGTCTTTACTTTCCTGTTCTGTGCAAACGTAAAGGCTCTATGGCAGGGGTGTCAAACTCATTTTGGTTGAGGGGCCGCATTCAGCTTAATCTGATCTCAAGAGGGCCACACGAGTAAACTCATTGCAAGATTATATAGAACTAATAAATGTGGACTTGTTGTTGATTTTTATATTAAGTTAATTTCACTTTTACACAATATATTATGAATAACCTCAGCGTTTTTAAGAAAAGTATGTGCAATTTCAACAATACTTTTACTCAGTTAAACATTTACTTGTGCATTATGCATAAGAACTGATCACAGTGATTATACAATGTTGAAAAACATTTATTCAAATTTTTTGGAACTTAAAAACACTGTTCTGCATGACAAAATACATCAAACACATAAAAATTAAGAAATTATTTAAATTTTTCCACACCTGAAGCTTAATCTGCTGATTAAAACACAGCGCCCCTCGTGGACAATATAGGAACTGCATATTTTCAATTAAACGAAGTACATGTTTTTTTCAATAATTGTTTTATCATTCTCTTCCTTTTATCTTGTCCACTTGTGAAAGTCAAATCTGATGAGCTCTTTGTGGCATCTTATTGCCACATTGCCAGACAGGACACTGGAAAAAAAAAAAAAATATATATATATATATTTTTTTAATAATGATAATGCATTTAGCCACAGGGCCGGACTAAATTGTTCGGCGGGCCAGATCTGGCCCGCGGGCCGTATGTTTGACACCTCTGCTCTATGGAGCCAAGTCACTGGGACACAGAACAGGAGATCCTGAGTGATTTACTGGCTGCTTTTCTTATTCAAATATATGTAGCGCTCCAAATAAGAACTATTTAAGTCACATACGAGATGGAAAACTGACTGATCTTATTCAGACAGGCGTCCAGAGTTTTTCTGCTTTGATTGTTGAGTCCGGTGGGCAGAGCTGGTCTAAAGTCATCTCAAAGAAACGCTGCCGGTATACGAGAACGTTTCAGACATCACTGACTGCATCGCTCCAGTTAAAGAGAAGGTTGTTCCTGGTGAGAAATAATCTCCGTGGTTAGAAGTGAAAAAAGGGAGAGTGGAAAAGCTGAACGCAGGTGGAGAAAGACTAAACTCCAGGTTCACATGACGTCTATAAAGAGAGAACTTCCTGCTACAGCTCTCCACTGGTTTAAATCCTACTTAAAGCACTTTTAGTGTCAGCAGGTAACTTTACATCAGAGACGACAATAATCACATGTGGGGTTCTCCAAGGTTCCATCCTGGGTTCCTCCTGTTCTATATCTACATGCTCCTCTAGCTCAGATAATAAAACATTACCAGCTACCATCACTATGCAGACGACACAATTCCAGGCTGCAGGTGAGTCCTGTTGGACATCAGAGAAGGTTTCAGTCCGTTTTAAATCCAATTTGATCTAAAAAAAAAAAACATCCAGTCCACCAGGAGGCGCTACTGTAAACGTCTCCTTTCATTTTGGGCCTTCCAGACCCCGCACTGGTCCAGAAAACATATTCTGGTTGGTTTGGACTCTGATCCCAGTGATGAGAGGAGGAACCCAGATGTTCAGACAGCCTGGATGATGCTGAGCTCAGAGATCTGATCAGAGGGACAATCTTCAGCTTCCAACAGGAACAAGCTTTAATCAGACTCTGATTGGTTCCTGTGTAAAACATCTGGCTTCAGTACCAGCACACCTGCCTGGTTCCCACCCAGTTCTGCTCAGCGTCTGTTGGAAGAGAGAACTCAGACCTCAGAATCTGCTGGTTGGGTTAGATAACGGAAAATAACAGAAATGTTGAGTAACATTCAGGTTTATGGGCCCAAACATGTTAGTCACCAGTCTGCGCTCCTCCAGGAGGTCCAAAATAGAACAAAAATACATTCAGACATTCACAGAATTTGAGTAGAGACAAAAAATAAACAAAATAAAGATTAAAAAAATATTAAAGCAAAAATGCAACAATTGTAATTTTAATGAATCAGATCTAACAGACAATTAAACCTTTAGAACAACTTAAAACATGACATAAAAATGTTTGTTATTTCTCCTCAGGACGCACAATGTTGACATCTGGATTGTGAGATATGAGGAGTGCTGAAGATGACTTCATCACAACGTTTACTGATGACGCCATCCTGTTGCTTCCTGATGTCATCACCACACATGAATTCCTGCTGAATGTAGCTTTTAGCATGTAGCATTCAAACATGCACACTAGTGAATGCAGCCATATGTGCTCCTATTTGATAAATACTGCATTAGAAACATTGTTATGTTTTCATTTTTCTGTAAACCTTTTTCATTCATCTTTTTCACGAATAAAGACATTCTTTTCTTCTGAGTAATGTTTCATTTTTACATCGTCACTTCTTGAATGTTTGGAATAATGTGCATCACTTACAAATATAAACTGGACTGATTTGTCTTGTGAAATTGTGTTTAATTTAATATATAAAGATGTGCATGAAGTCACAGACGGATCTACGTCACTATGACTGTAAGTCGTATGTTTTATGAAATGTTTATTTCAAGATCGGGAGAGATCGGCAAACACAAATAAGGACTCAAACACTGTTTCTGTTAGAATATAAGGCACACATTTATTATTATTCCCCACAGAATACAGCACATCAAAACAATTAGCTCTTCACACCCGCAAAGTAGCAGGCAATAAAGCAACAAGCTTTCAAACAAACGTGACGCTCAACAGATTCTCAGAATCAGCTCTTACCATTGACACGAACTGGGAGCCCTCAGTCCGAGGTTAAGATCAGCGTTCACGATGCCGGTATTCCACACACGAACTCACGGCAGACTCCCTGGGCTGAGGGCAGTCTCCTCTTTATATACTTGTAAACAAAGAGTCAGATGTGGAGCGAGAGTGGCCATTTCTCCCTCCACAGCTGCCCTGCCTCCCTAAGCATGTTTCCCAAACAGGACCCGTTCCCAGCATTTCAGCAGTGTGCGAAGCAAAATAATATGAGTGCACTCAGAATACAGCAAATATAAACAAAATAAGGAATACAGAATCAGTCTTTCCCACAACACATTGTCATAAGTTCCCACCACAAGTTAAAACAAATTATAACACAATAACACATGTGGTTCTTAGTTTCATGTGAACTCAGGTGCGAACACCACAACAGCAATCATCAATGTGTGAACTGGCCAGTCCTCTCTCTTATTTATTTAACTGACCAGTCTTCCCATAATATTAAAAGTTATAAAACTGAGCAGGTTTTCCCATAATACATTGTTAAAGAGCAAAAACAATTCTTTAATATATCACTCCACCCCTTGGTCTTTGACAATCCTAATTTTGGGAAAACCTAATTTTAGAAAAACTGTCCCCAAGGTCTTTTTTAAAGTTATTCTTTCCGTCCCAAAACCACTTTTGATTATACAGGTGCAAACATTACATAAGGTTAACACTATAATAACAATAATGAGCAAAAGCAAGGGAGGTACGACATAGTTTCGAGCAGTAACAGACATTCCATTAAAAATGTCCCACCAATGATGTGCAGATGATTGCACCATTAACGTAGCCGCATGCAGAACCTGTCCTTGGGCCATAAATGTAGACACCTTTAAGCTGGAAATGTTGGACCTGTGTGATTCAATTAAGCGATTTAGTTCTGTAGACTGATTCAATGCGCATTTGAACCAATCCAGGGAGATAGTGAAATTGGTTAATTGATAGGTCACGTTATTCCAACTTCAGATGTATACATCAAAACACCCAACGAAAGGCACCTGAGGTAATTGAGGATGACTCTTTATTGTTTCTCTAGCTGGTTCATGAGTCCAATCACATAACACCTCGTCTCCGGTTAAACATGGGTTAAGATGTCCTTGTTGTAGCATACATACCATCCCTTTATCAGCAGTCTCGCATAGATCCAGGTCATAGGTGTAGTTTGTCTGTGGCGCTGCCGCACCAGACCCTTCTTGTCAAAGTAAGAGCTGAGAGGAAACAGACCTTTCACAATAAGAGCTGAGAGAAAACAGACCTTTCACAATAAGAGCTGAGAGGAAACAGACCTTTCGCAATAAGAGCCGAGAGAGAAACCTTTCGCAATAAGAGCCGAGAGAGACCTTTCACAATAAGAGCCGAGAGGAAAACCTTTCACAATAAGAGCCGAGAGAGAGACCTTTCACAATAAGAGCCGAGAGAGAAACCTTTCACAATAAGAGCTCAGAGAGAAACCTTTCTAAATAAGAGCCGAGAGAGAAACCTTTCACAATAAGAGCCGAGAGAGAAACCTTTCACCTTTCTGTTGCTGCACATCACGCTTGGGAACTCCTCGTGTTTCACGGTTTGCTCTCTTGGCGTGGTAGAAGGGCGCTAGCCTAGCTTTAGCCTAGCCTAGCTTTAGCTCCACAATGGCTTCCTCTCCTACTATTACTTCAGCTTCTCCGTCTCTGACTAAGTCTCCCCCTATCTCCTGCTCTCTGTGTCAGATGTTTAGCTATTCCTCTGCCTCCTTTAGTGATAATGGTACTTGTAATAAATGTAGTGTTTTTGTAGCTTTGGAGGCGAGGGTGTCAGAATTAGAGTCCCGGCTCCATGCTATGGAAAGACCAGCTGATAGCCGCCCCTCTGCTAGCGCGGAGCCACATAGACCTAGCGTTAGTTCACTTAGTGGTCCTCCAGAAGCACCCGAGCAGCCGGGTAAGCAGGCCGGCTGGGTGACAGTTCGTAGGAAGCATAGCTCTAGATTTCAGCCCCCAGTTCACCACCAACCCGTCTGCGTTTCAAACAAATTTTCCCCACTCAGCGACACACCCGCTGAGAAGCCGATCCTGGTTATTGGGAGCTCAATAGTCAGAAACGTGGCACCAGAGACACCAGGGACCATAGTTAAATGCCTGCCAGGGGCCAGAACGGGCGACATAGAATCTTACCTAAAACTGCTGGCTAAGGATAAGCGTAAATACAGTAAGATTGTTATTCACGCTGGCGGTAATGACACCCGGTCACGCCGATCAGAGGTCACCAAAGTTGGTGTTGCTTCGGTTTGTGAGTTTGCTAAAACTATGTCGGACTCCGTAATTTTCTCTGGTCCCCTGCCTGATTTGACAAGTGATGACATGTTTAGCCGCATGTCATCATTCAACCGCTGGTTGTCTAGGTGGTGTCCTGAAAACGACGTGGGCTACATTGATAACTGGAGAACTTTCTGGGGAAAACCTGGTCTGATCCGGAGAGACGGCATCCATCCTACTTTGGAGGGTGCTGCTCTTCTTTCTAGGAATCTGGCCGGATTTATTAGTTCTTCTAAATGCTGACAACCCAGGGTCCAGACCAGGAAGCAGAGCCGTAGTTTAACACACCTCTCTGCAGCTTCTGTACTGTTACCCATCCATTATCCTATTGAGACGGTGTCTTTCCCACGGCCAAAACTTAACAGATCAAAAACTTATCTAAAAGGAACAAATCATAAAAACCTAATAAAAATCAATACGGTTCACCTTGAACCTAAAAATAAAACAATTAAATGTGGTCTATTAAATATAAGGTCTCTCCCTCCAAAGACTTTGTTAGTTAACGAATTGATTTCTGATAAACAGATTGATTTGTTTTGTCTCACAGAAACCTGGCTACAAGAGGACTACGTTAGTATAAATGAGTCAACTCCCTCCAATTATTCAAATTTCCACATTCCCAGATCTGTGGGAAGAGGAGGAGGAGTGGCAACCATCTTTCAGTCTGATTTATTAATTAGTCCCAGGCCAATTAATAACTACAGTTCTTTTGAACATTTAACCCTCAGTTTCCCTCATCCAAACTGCAAAGCAATAAAACCTCTTCTGTTTGTTGTTTTGTATCGTCCACCAGGCCCTTACACTCAGTTTTTGGATGAGTTGTCAGATTTCTTATCTGATTTGGTGTTAAATACTGATAAGGCTATTATAGTGGGTGATTTTAACATCCATGTTGACACAGAATGTGATAACCTTAGTGTAGCCTTTAAAACTATCCTAGATTCAATTGGTTTTGCTCAAAATGTGCATAAACCGACGCACTCTTGGCTCCATACTTTAGACCTTGTGCTGACATATGGCATTGATTGTGAAAAATTAACAGTATTTCCTCACAACCCTGTCCTATCTGATCATTTTTTAATAACATTTGAGTTTAATCTAACTGAGTTCTCCACCCCCAAATGAGGGTTCCATTATAGTAGATCTTTATCGGATAATGCTGTATCAAAACTTAAAGAGTCTGTCCCCTTTTCAATATCCTCCGTATTGCAGAAATGCCCTGTAGATGGCAGCAATGTTGTTTCTTCCAATTCACAAATAGATATCTTTGTAAACGGTATGACTTCGTCATTGCGTTCTGCATTAGACAATGTAGCTCCCTTGAAAAAGAAGGTGATTATTCACAGGAAGCTGGCTCCCTGGTTTAATTCAGAGCTGCGTTCCTTGAAGCACAATGTTAGGAAATTGGAGAGAAAATTGGCGCTCTACACACCAAGAGGAATCCTACTTAATCTGGAAGAACAGTCTATTGTTGTATAACAAGACCCTTCGCAGAGTTAGAGCAGCATATTTTTCATCATTAATTGAGGAGAATAAGAATAATCCTAGATTTCTCTTCAGTACAGTTGCCAAACTTACCCAGAGCCACAGCTCTGTTGATCCATCCATTCCCTTAGCTCTCAGTAGTAATGATTTCATGGGA
Organism: Fundulus heteroclitus; assembly: GCF_011125445.2. Taxonomy (NCBI): domain Eukaryota; kingdom Metazoa; phylum Chordata; class Actinopteri; order Cyprinodontiformes; family Fundulidae; genus Fundulus; species Fundulus heteroclitus. Next base: position 15,507,140 of record NC_046383.1, read on the forward strand.
TTCTTCATAAATAAAATTGATTCCATTAAAAATAAAATAATTGGCATCCTCCCAAACATGATTACCTCGTCCTCAGTAAGTGAGGCAGCGTTGGAGGAATCTTTAGAATCTGCGCAGTGTCTGAACTGTTTAAAAGCAGTAGAGCTTTCTGAGCTATCTAAAATTTTAGCTTCATCTAAACCTTCTACCTGTATGTTAGACCCAATCCCAACCAAGTTGTTTAAGGAGGTATTCCCTCTGATCAGTGGTCCTATTTTAGACATGATTAATCTATCCTTGGTAAATGGATATGTACCACAGGCTTTTAAAGTAGCTGTTATTAAACCTTTACTTAAGAAACCATCTCTTGATCAAGATGAGTTAGTAAATTACAGACCTATATCTAATCTTCTTTTCTTATCTAAAATTCTTGAGAAAGTAGTTGCTAATCAACTATGTGAACATTTACAAAGTAATGACCTACTTGAGGAGTTTCAGTCAGGCTTCAGAGCTCATCATAGCACTGAAACAGCTCTGGTGAAGGTCACTAAAGATATTCTCATGGCCTCAGATAATGGACTTGTGTCTATACTTGTCCTGTTAGATCTCAGTGCTGCATTTGATACAGTCGATCACAATATTCTCCTACAAAGACTTGAGCATACTGTAGGGGTTAAGGAGAAAGCCTTAGGCTGGTTTAAATCTTATCTGTCGGACAGATTCCAGTTTGTTCATGTTAATAATAAATCTTCCTCAAATTCTAGGGTCACTTGTGGAGTACCACAGGGTTCAGTCCTTGGACCAATTCTATTTACTATATATATGCTTCCCATTGGCAAAATTATCAGACAGCATGGGATTAATTTCCACTGTTATGCTGATGACACTCAGCTATATTTATCCATAAATCCTGATGAATCCAATCAGTTACTTCGACTGCAGTCATGTCTTGATGACATCAAAAGCTGGATGACTTTAAATTTCCTGCACTTAAATTCTGACAAGACAGAAGTTGTTATCTTTGGGCCAGAGTCTTCAAAAAATAAAGTTCTTAATCAATCCCTTAATCTGGATGGCATTAACTTGGCCTCTGGTAATAAAGTTAAAAATCTTGGTGTTGTTTTCGACCAAGACATGTCATTTAAATCCCACATTAAACAGGTTTCCAGAGTTTCCTTTTTCACCTCAGGAATATCGCCAAAATTAGAAACATTCTGTCCAGGAGTGATGCTGAAAAACTAGTCCATGCATTTGTTACTTCAAGGCTGGACTATTGTAATTCTTTACTATCAGGAAGTCCACAAAATGCAGTTCGAAGTCTTCAGCTGATTCAAAATGCTGCGGCAAGAGTTCTGATGAAAATCAACAAGAGGGATCATATTTCTCCTGTTTTAGCTTCCCTTCATTGGCTTCCTGTTAAATCAAGAATAGAATTTAAAATTCTTCTTCTAACGTATAAAGCCCTTAATAATCAAACTCCATCATATATCAGAGCTCTGATCACCCCGTATGTTCCTAACAGAGCACTTCGCTCTCAGACTGCAGGTCTGCTGGTGGTTCCTAGAGTCTCTAAAAGTAGAATGGGAGGCAGATCCTTTAGCTATCAGGCTCCTCTCCTGTGGAACCAACTCCCAGTTTTGGTCCGTGAGGCAGACACCCCGTCTACTTTTAAGACTAATCTTAAAACTTTCCTTTTTGACAAAGCTTATAGTTAAAGTGGCTCATGTTACCCTGAGCTATCTCTATAGTTGTGCTGCTATAGACTTAGGCTGCTGGAGGACATCAGGGTCTAATTTTCTCACTCTACTGATTTCTACTGTTCTTCAGTCTACTGTTCTCCAGTTTTGCATTGTATTACATTGAAATGACTGTCGTCATTTCAGCTTTTAACTTTTTGCTCTCTCTCTTTTTCTTCATAGTAGGTACACCTGGTCTGGCGTTCTGTTAACTGTGACATCATCCAGAGAAGACGGCTCACCCGCTACTACCATCTAATGTAGAACAGATTACTAGATCAATGTGTGCTTCTGTGCTTTTTTGTTTCTCTTGTTGTGTCTCTGTTCTGTCTTCTGTAACCCCAGTCGGTCGAGGCAGATGACCGTTCATACTGAGCCCGGTTCTGCCGGAGGTTTTTCCTTCCCGTTAATGGGTGGTTTTTCTTCCCACTGTCGCTTCATGCTTGCTCAGTATGAGGGATTGCAGCAAAGCCATGTACAATGCAGATGACTCTTCCTGTGGCTCTACGGTTCCCCAGGAGTGAATGCTGCTTGTCGGGACTTTGATGCAATCAACTGGTTTCCTTATATAGGACATTTTTGACCAATCTGTATAATCTGACCCAATCTGTATAATATGATTGAACTTGACTTTGTAAAGTGCCTTGAGATTACATGTTTCATGATTTGGCGCTATATAAATAAAATTGAAATTGAATTGAATTGAATAAGAGCCGAGAGAGAAACCTTTCACAATAAGAGCCGAGAGAGAGAGACCTTTCACAATAAGAGCTCAGAGAGAAACCTTTCACAATAAGAGCCGAGAGAGAAACCTTTCAAAATAAGAGCCGAGAGAGAGACCTTTCACAATAAGACCCGAGAGGGAAACCTTTCACAATAAGAGCCGAGAGAGAAACCTTTCACAATAAGAGCCGAAAGAGAGACTTTCACAATAAGAGCCGAGAGAGAAACCTTTCACAATAAGAGCCGAGAGAGAAACCTTTCACAATTAGAGCCGAGAGAGAGACCTTTCACAATAAGAGCTCAGAGAGAAACGTTTCTAAATAAGAGCCGAGAGAGAAACCTTTCACAATAAGAGCCGAGAGAGAGACCTTTCACAATAAGAGCTCAGAGAGAAACCTTTCTAAATAAGATCCGAGAGAGAAACCTTTCACAATAAGAACCGAGAGAAAAACCTTTCAAAATAAGAGCTGAGAGAGACACCTTTCACAATAAGAGCTCAGAGAGAAACCTTTCAAAATAAGAGCTCAGAGAGAAACCTTTCAAAACAAGAGCCGAGAGAGAAACCTTTCACAATAAGAGCCGAGAGAGACCTTTCACAATAAGAGCAGAAAGAGAGACTTTCACAATAAGAGCCGAGAGAGAAACCTTTCACAATAAGAGCCGAGAGAGAAAACTTTCACAATAAGAGCCGAGAGAGAAACCTTTCACAATAAGAGCCGAGAGAGACCTTTCACAATAAGAGCCGAGAGAGAAACCTTTCACAATAAGAGCCGAGAGAGAAACCTTTCACAATAAGAGCTCAGAGAGAAACCTTTCACAATAAGAGCTCAGAGAGAAACCTTTCAAAATAAGAGCCCAGAGAGAAACCTTTCAAAATAAGAGCCGAGAGAGATACCTTTCACAATAAGAGCTCAGAGAGAAATCTTTCAAAATAAGAGCTCAGAGAGAAACCTTTCAAAATAAGAGCCGACAGAGAAACCTTTCACAATAAGAGCCGAGAGAGAGAGAGACCTTTCACAATAAGAGCCGAGAGAGAGACCTTTCACAATAAGAGCTGAGAACAGAAACATTTAAAATGGAGGCTAATAAAGAACAGAGAATCGTTTCAGAGTCAGGAGAGAAGAGCGATAGCTTTCGGATACATGATTTTAAAAGAATCTTTGCCGGGCTTACCAGAACCACCTTCCACTTCACTTAGTGACCCATGAGTGTCTGAACATTATTAACGACAGAGCACATGACCTCTCAGGTGAACCTACCTGATGACGATCCAGCAGGCTTCCTGCCACAGATCAGGCGTGATTTCATCGTCATCTTCATTGAACTGATTATCTGCAAAGCAAAGGTCCACACATCAGCGACCCAGACCAAGACCAAGACCAAGACCAAGCTGATGAGGATAATGCGTCTACCAGCTTCAGCGGCATCTCCACAAACTCTTCAGCTTTTGTTCTGGGTTTGAGTCGCAGCAGAACCCGTCTCCTTCCTGAATGCGACGATGGCTGCAAGCCTCCATGATGTTCATAGCGCCACATAATCTCTGAACGGGTGAAACTTTCCAGCAGCCGCTACAAAGAAAAACAACCACAACAAACAGGCTTTAACTACAAGGTTGGCTTCCTAAACCTGTGAGAGAGATGTCAGCACATTTAAAAGAAACAGAGTCTTCACTTCCCTGTTCTGTGCAAATGTAAAGGCTCTGTGGAGCCAACTCACTGGGACACAGAACAGGAGATCCTGAGTGATTTACTGGCTGCTTTTCTTATTCAAATATATGAATAAACTCAAAATTTACATTTATTTATGTAAGTGCTCATTCCATACTACTACTACTACTACTACTACTAATACTACTAATACTAATACTACTAATAATAATAAATTTTATCCAATCAATACTATAAATCTTGACCATAGGAGAGAAAAAAAATCATATCAGCAGAAGGTAGCGGTTTGTTAAACATTAAACTTTTAGATTTATACAATGAGCCGCTGTCTAAATCAATGGCCCGTTCATGTTTATTAATATCCTAACCACTTACTGTTTCTTGTACATGGATTTTTCATGTGGATGTTAGAGATTCTAAAAGAATCAGAATAATCTTTATTGCCAGGCGGTATTTTTACACATATGAGGAATTTGCTTTGGTGATAAGATAAGAAGGAAACAATTGAGAGCCTAAAGAAAAATAAATCTATTATTGTCTCATAATCAGGTATTTGTTTCCTCCAACAGAAATCAGTTCTTGTGTTTCTGATTAGCTTTAATTTAGTTTTAATCTTCATGCTGACTTCTCCAACCTCTGCGATGGTACCAATCCCATCAGTCTCTGTGATTTTAATTCTCATTTTTCTCTGTATTTCTGACCAGTTCTTGTACATGCTTTGTACTGTGATATTTTCCACATTGTCTTGTTAAATATCACAACTTGCTGCTGAGAGTGTTATTTCCATCATCTGTGAGCGCGTATACGACTAAGCTGACAATAATCATTGTTGAATCTTGATAAAATTAACTGCTATTTGAGTTCAACCTTTTTTTATCTCTAATTTGTGAGGAACAGTGCATGTTAATCAGGATCAGTCCCTTGTGTAGATGTGCCAGGTTTAACCATTGAGGCTCATTTAAATTAAATTACTTTGCAGTGTCATGTGATTCTGAACAGCTGATGCTAATTTTTATACTCATATCTACATATATTAATCTTTTATTGTTTCTACTGTTACCTGTTTGCGTCCATTTTTTCAGACATCAGTATTTATGCAACCGATTATCATGATGTTCATGTAAATCTTTAACATCACAGAAAATTGTTTCTTTTTTAAGCAAACCGACACTTTGTTTCAGAATCAGTTTAATCAGAAGTTGCTTCATACAAAAAGGAATTTGAGTCCTGTTGTTCTTTTTATACATTTTAAGAAATTTTATGTGCAATATACAAAAAAGGTAAATATAAATATTTTTCTTGTATGTATAAATATATATATTTTCAACAAAAGAGGACTGAATTGCTGCTAATAAGCATGCTACTGGTCTGGTTCTTCTGGTCGTCTTCATCAGGGAGACAGCCTGGGGGAGAAGGCGGGGTCCTTGGCAGCCTGACCTCAGTAAATCGTCTCAAGGCGTTTGTACTGAAACAGTAATTTCCCTCAGGGATTATTAAAGTATATCTGATTCTGATTCTGATTCTGAAACTGACTCTGTTGAAGCTGGTTTTAGAAAACAGCGTCTGTAGCGTCGCCTTGAAGGTAAGAGTCTGATAATTTGTGTGCAGGATGTGTGGGGTCTGCAGAGATGTCAGCTGCAACATAATCAATGCATCTTAGACTAAAACATTGCATCACTAAACCAATAATAACATTACTGTTTCAAACTATGTTATTCACTCAGACACATCACTCCCCTCAGAGAGCAGGTTGCTTGAAACTGAAAGTGAAATTGATGGATTAAACTTGCTGCTTGATTAGTTAAGCTAATTGTCCACTTGGGAGCACTCAGAGAAATTACATTTAATTCCAGGATCGTGACAGTAACAGAACCCAGGCTCCACATCTCTGATCCTGGTTATACGTGCATCATTCAGAACGGCAGCACATCTGTGAGTCTTCTTCTTGTCACTCCAAAATCAGAATCTGGATCTCCGAATGCAGATCTTGAACAGAAACAAAACAGTTTTGTCTTAATTCTAAAATATTAAAACAAAATGGAAGCAGTGACAGAGCTTTGCCAGTACACCGGCTTCCATCTGACAGGTTATAACCTGCATACAGAAGATGGAGGAACACCGCAACCCTGAGGTACGTCGCACCTTTTCAGTAACATTGCACTGCAACCACACCGTTCTCAGTTATCCAAATTATTATTTTGCAATTTTACCGTATTTTTAAAACAGTCAACTAAAAAGTTGACTGTTTTAAAAAGTATCTTAAGTCTGTAAAAACATAATGTCAGGTCTAAACACCTAGAACATCATACAAACAGGGAAAGAAAGACACAAAGGCAATTAGTTTGGTTTGGTTCTCAAGGAGAGTAGGAAGAAGACCGCACAGTTACAATCTCCTGCCCACTCTGTCGCTCTCAACGTTCTCCTCGATTTTATTAAGAAAGGGGCGTGTCCCTAGTTACAATGACTGAGGCTGTACTGAGGGGTGGGGAACAGATAGTTTACAGCCTCAGTTGTCCACAAAGATACACAGCTGAGTAATCACGTTCAGTCAGCACATAATCTTGTAGCTGAGTCTTCTTGTTTCAGGAAGGGACAAACAGAGTCTCTTCTGTTTCATCACAGGGGACATGATTAATCTATCATGTGAGTAATATGATTATATCAGAAGCTTACATTACTACACCATAACAAGATAAATCGATTAATGAAGTATAAACATTAATCTCAACATTCCCCCCTGTTTATGGTGTATAATGTCAGATGAAAAATACTATTACAATTGTCACTAAACAGCCACTTCATCGACGATTTCCGGCTGCTAGATCTTAAAGTAACAGCAACATTACCACGTACACTGGAGGGGTTGTGAGTTCACACATGGTCGACAAATAACATTTTCTGTTACAATTGTCTTCTTCTTCCTGGTCATCTGCATGGTCACTGGGAGCAAAAAGAGGATACTGTTCCTGCGGAGGAGCTACTGCAGTAGTTATTAACTGCTGCGTTAAACCTCGAAGAAATGGGATGCACCAGCACCCACAAAGGGTCAAGATGGCGGCAAACACAGCTGTGGACACAAGCACTGGTGAAATAAGGGTGCGGTATTCTCCAAAACCATCCAACCATGAGTCCCACATGGACGTGTCCACGCCGGAATGCTCCTTCATTTTACCATTCAGTGACCGTAGGCCTTCCAGGGCGACAGTGAGACGGCCGTCTGAGGCTGTGTTGTTTGGAATAAGAGTACAACGTCGCTCACCAAAAATTGCACAGATTCCTCCTTTTTCTGCCAGTAACATGTCTAGAGCAATTCTATTGTGAAAAGCCATGAGTGAAGTCGCAGCCAGTTGTCCATGTACTGCTTCAAAAACACTCTGTGTCCAATTTCCTAGTGGTTGCACATTGTAATGAATGTGATTTCCATATTCTTGTAGATAGAACACCACCAGCAAGATGCTGATTCAATGCCGATTCAAGAACAAAAAGTTTTGTTCTTGTAGCCAAAGGGTAAATTTTGTCCAATGTGAACAGTTGGTAGTTGGAACAGTTTTGTTCATTACCTCTAGTAAACATTCAGCATCCATTACTGCTGGATCTATGTATTGACCGGAGGATTCAGGTTTTCCTGGCAGTGGAAACACCGTTCTCAGTTATCCAAATTATTATTTTGCAATTTTACCGTATTTTTAAAACAGTCAACTAAAAAGTCGACTGTTTTAAAAAGTATCTTAAGTCTGTAAAAACATATCAAATGTTTTCATCTTTAGTTTAGCCTGGATTATTTCCAGAAATAGATAGTGTTGTGTCTGTTGCACATATTTGTTGCTGTATAAAACCTCACAAAGACAAAGATCCTTCATGTTTTTGAATCTTTCTGGCATGTTTCTGACCAGGTTCCAGCCAGACTTGTCTTTCTGTCACTCCTCATCAATCTTCTCACATTTTTGCACTCGGTCAGCAACATTTCACCGCAGACAGAATGTTGATCCACAGATTAAGTCCCGTATAAAAGAGCGCAGCAGCCGTCACAACAACAGAGGCTCACGTTGTTTCACACAACAACACTGCACTCGTAAAAGGCAGAAAGCGCCGGACCTGTGCTCAGATAAACCAGCAGCTTAGCAGACGACACGGCTGCTCACTTCAGGATAAACTTTCATCCAAGATGTTTCTGAAGACTCTTGTGCTCATCTTTCTGGCACTTTTCTTCTGCGCAGGTAAATCATATCGTCTGAATCGTTTAAGATGTTCTATTTGCTAAAATGAAGTGATTTTAATCAAAAAGCTGTATTTAGCAAACAAGGTGCATATAATGAGGGTGTAAAACCATCAAATGTGTTTTTCAGGTGCTGAGGACAGATATAGACCCTGGAGGGTAAGAGACAAAAACCTTTCAGAGATTAAATCCTGTTATAAATAAGAGGAAGAAATGTGAAACAGTTTCATTGTTGGAGCGAGATGTTTCCATCTCCATGCGAAGCGTTCTGCAGGTTTCCTCCATCCTGTCGCTGCATCACAATAAAACCCGATGTTTGGATCCACCGTATGAAAAGGACATTAGATCAGACTAAACTTTACCAAAACCATTTCTCTTTGCTAAATGTCAGAATATGGAAAGATATTTTTCTGACGTTTATTTCATTGCATTCTTTATATTCTGAAGTTTTTCTCCTGAGCATTTGGTAGAGCCGGTCTTTAACCTGTCTGATTTGGGTCAAACGTTCGGGGTTTCTTCCATAACATTTTCACAACAGTTTAGAGGAATTTGGGCCAACGCCTCCTGACTGAACCGGCAGAACTGGGTCCAGTTTCTAGGCCTCCTGGCTCACACACGCCTTTTCAGCTCCACCCAAACATCTTCTCTGGGCCAGTTAGCCCCAAGCTTCAGCGTCCTGCCTGAGGTCATGAGATGCTCTCATTGTTCCTCTTGGTGCCGTTTATCTGGGTCAAACATGGTGCACAGCGTGATGCTGCCTCCTCCGTGCGTCACTGTTGGGATGATGTTCTCAGACTTCAAGCTGCCTCCTTTTTTCTCCAAATCTAACCATGGTCATTACATCCAAACACCTTTAGATTCATCAGACCAGAGGATATAGCTCTAAAATAAACTCTTTGACGCTGAGGGGATTGAAAACTTTAATCTGGCTGATGGAGTGATGGCTTCTTCTTCTCTGAGTGGCCTTTCAGCCCAAGCTGATGAGGATAATGCGTCTACCAGCTTCAGCGGCATCTCCACAAACTCTTCAGCTTTGTTCTGGGGTTGAGTCGCAGCAGAACCCGTCTCCTTCCTGAATGCGACGATGGCTGCAAGCCTCCATGATGTTCATAGCGCCACATAATCTCTGAACGGGTGAAACCTTCCAGCAGCCGCTACGAAGAAAAACAACCACAACAAACAGGCTTTAACTACAAGGTTGGCTTCCTAAACCTGTGAGAGAGATGTCAGCACATTTAAAAGAACAGATTCATCTTCTGGCACTCTGAGTGTGACCTTGGCCCCACACGGGCCTCCAGGATCATGAACCCTAATCCTGTAGTTCTAACACTGTGTCCATAGTTTGGCTGCTGGTGCGTAATGTTAAAGGATGTTACTGTGATGTTGATGTCAGCTTGTTAACGTGTGACTGCTCTGCCCTGCAGCCCAACTGTAAGGGGATGAGCCCCACTGATGCTTGTCCTTATATTTACTTACCTGTGTGCGGCAGCGACGGCGTCACTTACTCCAACGAGTGCGCGCTGTGCATCTACCGACTGTGAGTACGACGCCTCATGACACAGAAACAGCGTCTTCGCTTCCCTGTTCTGTGCAAATGTAAAGGCTCTATGGAGCCAAGTCAGTGGGACACAGAACAGGAGATCCTGAGTGATTTACTGGCTGCTTTTCTTATTCAAATATATGTAGCTCTCCAAATAAGAACTATTTAAGTCACATACGAGATGGAAAACTGACTGATCTTATTCAGACAGGCGTCCAGAGTTTTTCTGCTTTGATCGTTGAGTCCGGTGGGCAGAGCTGGTCTAAAGTCATCTCAAAGAAACGCTGCCGGTATACGAGAACGTTTCAGACATCACTGACTGCATCGCTCCAGTTAAAGAGAAGGTTGTTCCTGGTGAGAAATAATCTCCGTGGTTAGAAGTGAAAAAAGGGAGAGTGGAAAAGCTGAACGCAGGTGGAGAAAGACTAAACTCCAGGTTCACATGACGTCTATAAAGAGAGAACTTCCTGCTACAGCTCTCCACTGGTTTAAATCCTACTTAAAGCACTTTTAGTGTCAGCAGGTAACTTTACATCAGAGACGACAATAATCACATGTGGGGTTCTCCAAGGTTCCATCCTGGGTTCCTCCTGTTCTAGATCTACATGCTCCTCTAGCTCAGATAATAAAACAACATCAGCTACCATCACTATGCAGACGACACAATTCCAGGCTGCAGGTGAGTCCTGTTGGACATCAGAGAAGGTTTCAGTCCGTTTTAAATCCAATTTGATCTAAAAAAAAAACCATCCAGTCCACCAGGAGGCGCTACTGTAAACGTCTCCTTTCATTTTGGGCCTTCCAGACCCCGCACTGGTCCAGAAAACATATTCTGGTTGGTTTGGACTCTGATCCCAGTGATGAGAGGAGGAACCCAGATGTTCAGACAGCCTGGATGATGCTGAGCTCAGAGATCTGATCAGAGGGACAATCTTCAGCTTCCAACAGGAACAAGCTTTAATCAGACTCTGATTGGTTCCTGTGTAAAACATCTGGCTTCAGTACCAGCACACCTGCCTGGTTCCCACCCAGTTCTGCTCAGCGTCTGTTGGAAGAGAGAACTCAGACCTCAGAATCTGCTGGTTGGGTTAGATAACGGAAAATAACAGAAATGTTGAGTAACATTCAGGTTTATGGGCCCAAACATGTTAGTCACCAGTCTGCGCTCCTCCAGGAGGTCCAAAATAGAACAAAAATACATTCAGACATTCACAGAATTTGAGTAGAGACAAAAAATAAACTAAATAAAGGTTAAAAAAATATTAAAGCAAAAATGCTCAGGTAACAATTTTAATTTTAATGAATCAGATCTAACAGACAATTAAACCTTTAGAACAACTTAAAACATGACATAAAAATGTTTGTTATTTCTCCTCAGGACGCACAATGTTGACATCTGGATTGTGAGATATGAGGAGTGCTGAAGATGACTTCATCACAACGTTTACTGATGACGCCATCCTGTTGCTTCCTGATGTCATCACCACACATGAATTCCTGCTGAATGTAGCTTTTAGCATGTAGCATTCAAACATGCACACTAGTGAATGCAGCCATATGTGCTCCTATTTGATAAATACTGCATTAGAAACATTGTAATGTTTTCATTTTTCTGTAAACCTTTTTCATTCATCTTTTTCATGAATAAAGACATTCTTTTCTTCTGAGTAATGTTTCATTTTTACATCGTCACTTCTTGAAGGTTTGGAATAATGTGCATCACTTAAAATATAAACTGCACTGACTTGTCTTATGAAATACTTTGAGATGTAAGTTGATACGACAAAACCAAATTGCGTTTAATTTAATATATAAAGATGTGCATGAAGTCACAGACGGATCTACGTCACTATGACTGTAAGTCGTACCAAAAACAAATGAAGTTCCTGCATTCTGTCGTGTTGTTTTGTGATAATGAGAAAATTATCACCCCGTTTAAAAGTTTTTACCGCCATGGTTGGGGTTGATGTTGAACCTGAGCGCAGGCAGACCAGAAGAATGGAAGAACAACATCAGAACGTCAAACCTGAACCGGTTGGACCTCCGAAGGAGGGATAGAAGCATAAAATAGATAAAAACAGAGTTTGTGCAGGCTCCAGAGCTCTGGCGGTCAAGGCTTCCTTGAGCGCCTTGGAGAACTTGAAACAGGAAGTTGAGACTGAGGTGGCGCCTTCTGGGCGTCCTCAGAGACAGAATGAGGCAAACATGAGACGTGAGGAGTTGTTCCTGGAGACGGTGCTGGAGAGGCCGGTGATGCAGGCGGAGCAGCAGAGGAAGGTGATGATAAAACAAAAGACAATGACAATGATGTCAGAGCAGGACACAAAGGTGAAGATGCACAGAATCAATCGACAGAAATATCATGAGCACAAATACAGAATCATACGTTCCCCACATTGCTGTAATTGGTCAATCTTCGACTCTTCGACTACCGCCATAGTGGGAAAAGGATTGTGGAGAAAATGGTAAATATAAAATCATCCAACATCCATCTGGGCAAATAATTTCCCTCTGGCATTATTAAAGTGTTTCTGATTCTGATTCTAAAGAAGACAGCAGTTCTGATTGGTTATCTAATTTAATGGGCTTCTCTCCCCACCAATAGTCTTTATGATCTATACAAGCTATTATCTTCAAATTATAGATTTTCTTTAATTGATGACTTAGTTTACCTATAGATGAGTCTGAACAGGACCTGTACAGGTCCTGTTCAGACTCAGACTGCATGACTACACCCAGACTTCAGACTGCATTTTAACATTTAAACTGCAATTAGTTATTGGGACATTTATATAATTCTGCTTTTATTTTTAACTCTGTCATCTTAGGTTTTCCATATGTTGGGAGCATGTGAGACCGATGTCCATTTCCTGGTTTGGCGCCTCAATCTAGCCAATTAAGCTGATTCTGAATATGAAAGTAGCACAGTAAAAATAAAAGTTTATTGTTACGTGTTGATTTCATTTTGAGTCTGTCAGCATATTTTGTGTTGTTCAGATTTTCCAAATGTAGCAACCTAAAATAGCTTTGGTTCACTGTAGGTGAATAAAATTGTCTGAGGAGACTTTTTTTCTGGAAGGTGTGCGGTTAAAATTTCCAAGCTAGGGTTTTCTCAAAACTCCCTACTGCATCTTTAAGGGTCCTGTCCTATTTAATTCACTAAGCTTCTTTATTTCCATGTTTCTTTGCTTCTATTTTTACTTTTCCATCAACCCATGGTGCTAGAAAGGGAAGAAATAAAACTAATAATTTATCAGTCAGAGTGAGCCCTCTCCTAGTGGAATGAGTCTCAGAAGTTTCTCTTTGAGTCATATGAATCCTAGTCAGAGTGAGACCTCTCGCTCTCTGTTATTGAATCCTGTTCCCGGTGTTGGTGTTCAGAATCTCGGTCAGAGTGAGACCTCCTGTCCCGGTGCTCTGACAGCTGCTGTGTGTGTAACGGAAGACATTTTGAGCTGCTGGGGTCGGTCCGGTTTGTTTGTGGGGTCTCAGTTTGAGTTCGGGGCTAACGGACGGTTGGTCGGTGAAGCAGGAGCCCATCTAACGGGAACCCGGTGCAGGCTAAGCGGCGCATGTGCAGCGACTCACAGGAGCTAGCAGAGTCCTAGATGCTAGTTAGTTAGCGGCAGCTAGCTGGCCTGCCCTCCTCTTCCTCCTCCTCCTCCGCCTCCTCCTCCTCCTCGACAGCCGGTCCCTTCTGACAGAAACAATGGCGTTAAAGCGGATTTCTAAGGTAACCCGCGTTAGCTTCACCGTTAGCCGCAGAACGCGACGCCGAAGTCGGCCTGTGATTCGGAGCGTCATTAAAGGGCCAGTGCACCGTTTTTAAAGGCCAGTCCTGTATTGATCAATAATAATAATAATAATAATAATAATAATAATAATATCAGCTTTAGTTTAAACAACAAAAGTCATTCTAATGGGTTTGGACCCAGCTCGGGCTTTAGAACCGGACCTGATCCTAAAGTAGTCCATGTACGGAACCTTTTGAATGTTCACAAATTGTACGAAGAATGTCCGGTAATCACCGGTACCGGAGAATGACCCGGTACCGGTTTCTTTAGTCTGCACCGCCGTTTTGAAGCAGAACCCAGTCCAATCTGCCCTTCTTAGTTTTTTTTCCCTCCCGAGCAGATGGATGTTTTTCTACACGGAACCAGAACCGATCAAAGCCATCGGAACAGCTACGAATCAGAAGCCAACTTCAGCCCATTTTCCGAAGCACTGTTAGCTGGTGTTAGCCGGTTCTTCCGGCCGTTCGGTTCGGTTCGGAGTCTCTGGTGTTAGCCTGCTCTTCCAACCTTTGAGTGTCTGTTCGGTTCCGGACGGAGGGAAACCCTGGGTTGTTACTGCGGGTCGTGTTCTCCCGTCTCACGGGTTTGTTCTGCAAGTCCCGGTCCAGATTCTGTGTTGGGGTCTGGAGGGTTCGGTTCAGCCGTATCCATCCCAGCTGTTGTTCTGATAAGGTTCCGCTTTAACGGAGTGGACTGCTTTCGTTTCAACAGTTTGAAGTTCTGCGTTAAATCTCGGCCCGGTTCGGTTCTGTAGATCCGCCCACTTTCACTTGTTAGGATTTATGGACCAATCACAGGCCGGTTTCTCTGCAGGTGTTACAGGTTAGCAGAAACTAACCCGACCCAGTAAAAGCCCGGGACAAACCCAGAACCCTAGCGACCCAGAAGCTCCTAACAGAACCAGCTGCAGACCCTGCCGTTCATTTTGAGTTCTGGTTCCGGTCCAAACGTCCAGCTGTGGTCCGCTGAGGATCCAGACGCTCAGGTGTCCGTCTTACATAAATGACATCCTGAGTTTCTGACCACCTGGTTCTGGTTCTGGTTCTGGAGTCACTAAAGCAGTCACTGCGTTCCTGTTTGTGGGGTTCTGATGGCGGAACCATGAAGAGGAGGAACCGCCGGGTCTTGGTTCTGTTGGCTTCATCAAGCTGAGACCCGATTCAGGAGAGGAAGCGGAGCGTCCTCTGCAGAACGAGCCCGTCGCTCCATCTGGACCCGGACCCGTGGTTCTGAAACACGGATCAGAGCACCAGGTCCATTTCACAGGTTCCGGGCTTTTCAGGGACGTCCCACCGACGCCTCAGGGTGGTCCAGTAGGACCGGAGAACCTGTGGCCCGGCCTCAGTGGAGCAGGGGGTTCTGGACGAATCGGTCAGAAAATTCTGGTAAAGCCCGGCTCGGCCTCCTAAGCCCAGTCGGACCTGAAAGCCGAGCCGCGTGTTCTGATCCGGTGTGTCACATACCAGCGCCGCCGAGGCCCGTTTAGCTTCAGGCTGGAAACCCAACTCCCTGTTCTATAAGTGTCCGGCACCGCTACCCGGCCCGACCCGACCCGACCCGGCCCGGCCCCTCCGGTCCGCGCTAAAAATAGCCTCCGCTGCTGCCGACCCGACCCGGTTCCTAAAGTTCTGACGGGAGGAGAACTTCCAGCCGGACCTCCGGGTCCATCCACCCTGCAGACAAAGCTGCTTGTGTTCTGGTCCTGGTTCTGTTGGACCTGGTTCTGTCGGTCCTGATCCGCGTCTCGGTACCATGGATGAGCGTAGCTGGAGCAGAACGTCCAGAACTTCTGGAGCAATGTAGGTTTCCTTCCTGCCATCAAGCAGAAAGACCCGGACCAGAACCGAGGTCCGGGTCAGAACGCCAATAATTAGTCTGGGAGGTTCTACCTGATGTTCTGGGCTCAGGTGAACACGGGTCCAACCTGTCGGGTTCCGGCCGGGTTCTGGGAGAAAACGTTTCTGTTCTGGTTCTGGTTCGGCTCGTTCAGTCTGCAGACGGACCCGCTGACCTCCGGTTCTGTTTCCCGCAGGAACTAACGGACCTCTCCAGAGATCCCCCGGCTCAGTGCTCGGCCGGCCCGGTTGGGGAAGACAGTAAGCCGACCCGTTTGGTTCTGTTCGCCCTCTGGTCCAGAAGCTGCACTAACTCTCCTCTGTTGTCTTTGCAGTGTTTCATTGGCAGGCCACCATAATGGGTCCAGTAAGTACCGACCCGCACCAGAACCACACCAGAACCACACCACATGCATCCAACACAATCAGAGGCAGAAACGTCCGGTTCCGACTGATCCGGGTCGGATCGGGTCCAGGCTGTATTCACACCTCTCGTCCCGTTCCAGCCGCAGACGGACCCGGGCCGGACCAGAACCGGGACAGGAGAGGAAAATTAAAGTGTTCTGAATAGTGCAGCGGGTCTTGGACTCTGTCGGAACCAGAGTTTGGGCCTGACTGCCAGAACCCAAAACCCTGAACAGGATCAGAACCATCCCGCTAGAGGCAGCAGAACCTCTGAGGGATTCTGGGCTTAGATCCGAGCAGGTTCAGGTTAGAGCGGCCTAGTCAAAGTCCAGACCTGATGTTCCAGATGTTCTCCGTCTGGTGGACAAAAACCCAGAAGAAATGGAGGTTCTGCCGGGTCAGAACCCTGGGATCCAGGCTTTCCTCCTCCTTCCTCTTCAGATGTTCTACTTGGTTCTGGTCGGTCTGCAGTTGGAACGGGACGGAACGTGGGAAAGTTCTGGGGTGTGAGAACCTCTGCAGGTTCTGTTGTTGGACCGACCCGGAACAATCTAACCAGAATCCTCCTGGTTCTGTTGTTGGACCGACCCGGAACAATCTCTAACCAGAATCCTCCTGGTTCTGTTGGACCGACCCGGAACATTCTAACCAGAATCCTCCTGGTTCTGTTGCAGCCCGACAGTCCGTATCAGGGCGGCGTGTTTTTCCTCACCATCCATTTCCCCACCGATTATCCCTTCAAGCCCCCCAAGGTGAGTGGACCGGCGCCTCCCGTCCGCCTGCCGGCCCGGTCCGGTCCGGTGGTTCTGATCCGTTTGCTCTGCTTCTGTCTGCAGGTCGCCTTCACAACCAGAATTTATCACCCAAATATAAACAGTAACGGCAGCATCTGTCTGGACATTTTACGCTCGCAGTGGTCTCCAGCCTTAACCATCTCTAAAGGTAACCGACCCGAACGGCGCCGGGTTCGACCCAGAGTTCTAGACGGGTTCTGCACGGTTTGGGTTTTAGTAACCGAGAAAAAATCCTGCCTTCATGATTAGCGCCAGTATTTAATTTAAAAAGCATGCTGATCCGGTGAACGTCGTGGCAGATAAAGACGGGAGGTTCTAGGAGGTTCTGGGCGGTTCTGGAACCCAGAGATGTGTCCAGAACTACCAGACGTCCCAGAAAAGTTCTGGACTTGATCCGCTTTGCTTTTTATAGTCAGTGCTGGGTTTTGAGCAGCAGGTGGCGCTGTTAACCGCAGGTTCTAGACTCGGTCGGTCCTGTGATGTTGGACTCGGTTCTGATCCGAAGGGTTCTGAGGTTCTGTGACCCGGTCTCTGTCTTCTCTCTGCAGTCCTTTTGTCCATTTGTTCTCTGCTATGTGACCCGAACCCCGACGACCCGTTAGTGCCAGAGATCGCCCGCATCTACAAAACAGACCCCGTCAGGTGAGTTGAGCCACGACCCGAACCGCTTCAGAACCAGAACTTCTGCAGGTTGATGGTTCAGTTCTGCTGCAGCACCGCTGGGGGGGGTTAGCCAGAACCAGGGGGTTCTGTGAAGTCCAGGAGGGGCTAAAGAGCCCTGAAGGACGGCAGCGTGGCGCCGCCGGGGCAGAGCTTACTGCGGACCGGCACCAGGCGGGTCTGAGTGGTTCTGGACCTTTGGTTCTGGGCTGTAGCTGAACAGAGGTTCTGAAAGAACCAGGACTGGACCACAGGGAACTGGGGGAACCTTTTCTCCAGTGAAGTCTGGTTCTGACCAGCTGGAGTTCTGGAGTTTAAATAGAATCAGATGGAGCTGAAGTCCAGACAGCAGCAGAACCCGCTTAGAACCAGCTAGCAGAACCGGACCAGCAGAACCGGCTTAGAACCAGCTAGCAGAACCGGACCAGCAGAACTGGCTTAGAACCAGCTAGCAGAACCGGACCAGCAGAGCAGCTCAGAAACAGCTAGCAGAACCGGACCAGCAGAACCGGCTTAGAACCAGCTAGCAGAACCGGCTTAGAACCAGCTAGCAGAACTGGCTTAGAACCAGCTAGCAGATCCGGACCAGCAGAACCGGCTTAGAACCAGCTAGCAGAACCGGCTTAGAACCAGCTAGCAGAACTGGACCAGCAGAGCAGCTCAGAACCAGCTAGCAGCTAGCAGAACCAGCTAGCAGCTCAGAACCAGCTAGCAGAACCGAACCAGCAGAGCAGCTCAGAACCAGCAGAGCAGCTCAGAACCAGCTAGCAGAACCAGCTAGCAGAACTGGTTCAGAACCAGCTAGCAGAACCAGGCAGTAGAACCTGGACCAGCAGTTCTGCTCTGAAGCCGTTCGCCTTTCCCTGCTCGGACGGTGTGAACCTCCTCAGAACCGACCCGTGGGTCAGAAAGGTTCTGACGCTGTCTCCTCTCCTGCAGGTACAACAAGACCGCTCAGGACTGGACCCAGAAATACGCCATGTGACCGGCTGGCCCCGCCCCCTCCCTCCCGCCCACCTGTACCTGCAGCTCGCTCACGTTCCCGTTCGTCCCCTCCTGAAGCGTGATGCTGTTCCTCCCCGTCTGTCCGTGTGTCTGCTGGAGACACGAGCGGCCGGTGACCGGGCCGAGCAGAACCGGGCCGAGCAGAACCCGCCCGCTCCCTCATGCATGTCAGTGATTGGTTCCTGTGCCGCTCAGAACTCTGTGTCCACGTTTTAACGGAGAAAAGCCGTTTCCGTTCGTAGCCTCTTTGCTTTTGGCGTTTTTAGACGAGAGCCGTTAGTTTCTCCATCATCCGACCCGTTCTCCTGGTTCTGCACTGGAAGGCGACCCGGTGCCGCCGCGGCGCTGGTCGACCCACTAATCGCTCTGTGACGGTTTTTCTCAATAAAGATCAACAAACAGAAACGTGTCCTGGTTTCATTCCCGGTTCCGCTGATCCAGAACCAGACGGGTTCGGATCCGTCTGGTTTATTGTGACATTAGAGGGAAAAACAACAAAAATCAGTCTGAAAATATGAAAAACAACTTTATTTAAAAAAAAAATGAACAACCAGTTAGATGATGATGATGATGATGATGAAGGTGAACTGTACAGAGCAGGCAGGACATAAATATACGGAGACGGAGTCCCAACACCTCTGGACTACATTTCCCACAATCCCTTGTTTCCTGATTATCCAGGGAGGCGGCAAACGTCTGATTTTAGCTGATAAAGAAACAAAGAGGGCAGAAACGAAGTTTTATCAGACAAAAACCTAAAATGAAGCGAATCAGAAATCAAAAGAGACAGAAGGTCCAGGTTCTGGTTCTGGTTCTGGTTCTACCAGCTCCATGCATCTGGAGTCACAGCGGAGATCTTCACAGTTTAGTTCAGAGGAAATTCCCAGCAGAACATTCTGGAGTCAGAACACCCGGAACAAAGGCCAGAGATCCAGAACCGGCTGGTTCCGGGTCAAGAGGAGATCGGACCGGTCCGGGAACGTCTAGTGGTACCGAGCAGAATTCACCTCCTGGACCTGAGACCAGAACTTTGATCAGATGGAAAGACGGGAGAACCGTCCTGGTCGGTCCGGTTCCACCTCGCTCCTTCGTTAACACCGGTACCGTGCAGCTAGCAGGTCCGGGTTGGAATCCGGACCCTCCGGTATTTCCTAAGTCCAAAATGTTCTGATCGTTTTCATCCCCTGAAACAAGCTGACTGGATCTGCTGTGACTCCAGATGTTCTCCAGATGTTCTCCAGGTGCTGCTCATCTCATGGTTCTGAACAATGGTGTGGCCCAGGAGGAGCAAAGGTTCTGACGTTTGGGTCGGAGTGGGTCCTCAACAGATCCATGATCTGCTCAGAACACATTCCCCCGCTGATGGATCTGCTACACTTAGAACCATTTGGGTCGGGTCCGGGTTTGTGGCGCCGCTGGGCCTCGGCTTCTTCAGCACCGAGTGGGTTCTGGTCTTCATGTCTGAGCTCAGTCTGGAAACAGGAAGCGGAGCCGCAGCAGCGAGGTTCTGTTCGGCGGTCCGTTCGGGTCAACGGTTCTTTAAAAATGTCGGATGAGAAACTTGAAGCCTTGCCGGGTCACGCTGAGGTTCTGGACCTGCAGCCGGTCCGGTTACGCTGTGGAGAGCTCCACTCCGCTGTCGCAGACCCCGCTGTCCATCCCAGCGTCCGCCTTCAGGTTCTGAACCGGAGGGTGCAGAGCTGCCGGCTCGCCGTCCTGGTTCTGGTTCTGGTTCTGGCACAGCGCCTCCTCCAGGACGCTCAGAGCCTTGCACTCCCCGACTGACCGGAGAGCAGCCAGCAGGTCCGAGACGGTTCCGCCAGAAACCTGCAGAACAAAGAGAACATAGATGGGTTCACTCAGACAGGCCCGGTTCACAGAACAAACGGGTCCGATTCAGGTCCAGATACAATCCTTCCCAATAAGACTTCAGTCAGGAAAAAGAACCAGCAGAACCAGCAGAACTCGACCGTGACGGAACAGAACCGCTCCAAACGTCCTGATCCAACCACATATGATCCAGAATCTAGATTTTCCTCTGAATGACCTGCGGTTCTGGAGGTAAATGAGGTTCTGATTCCATGTGGATCAGAACCTCATTTTTCTCCGGAACCACGCGGCAGAACCCGATGTGGGACCGGATGGGCCGTCACCGGACCCACGGTTCCCCCCAGCCCAGCTGCGTCTCCAGGTCTGGAATTATTAATATTCAGTGGAGTGCAGAAGGCGGCGGGCCGGTTCTGATCCAATCTGGCATCAGAACCGGCCATCGTCTCACTGCTGCCTTCATCTGGAGATAATTAATTAGAAGAACTTTTTCTGAGGAGCTGCTGCACATGTGGCCTGTAGGGGGCGCTGGTTGCCTCATACTGGATGAACAAATGTCAACTTTTTTAATGTTTTTAAGTGTTTTTTTAAGTGTTTTGATTTTTTTTTTTTTAATGTTTCCATTTTTATGTGTTTTTAAATGTTTCTGTTTTTTAAAAATGTTTCTGTTTTTACGTGTTTTTAAATGTTTTTAGTTTTTTTGAAGTGTTTTTTTTTAGGTGTTTTTAACGTTGCAGTTAACGGCAGCCATGTTTGTCAGGGCTCATCGCTCCTCCACCATGAGCTAAAGCAGCTCTTAGTTGTCGCTGCGTTGAGCTGTAACCATCGCAGCTCCTGCAGAACGCCCAGAGAACCGCCATGCTGAGCGGTTCTGGATCACAGGACGGAGCGTGCAGGTGAGGGCTATGACCTGCAGGTAACAGGTGCATCACCTCGTAGCTGTCCAGCAGGGTTTTGGTCGGGGACGGGCTGAGCCTGAAGGCCGTGTTGAGGATGCCGAGGCCCAGGCTGTGAGCCAGGTTCTCCCAGCAGCCGTCGGACTCCAGGGCGCCGCACACGGCCCGCTTCACCTGCTCGCTCAGGCTGGACAGGTCACCTGCACAGAGACACACGGTGAGGGACGGACACGCCATGCAGCGGGGGGGGGGGGGTGGGGGGGTCGGTGCAGCTCACCCTGAGGAGGGACGAAGGCCCGCTGGGCTTTGGGCTCGTACTCCTGACCGTTGAGTAGATCCAGAACCTGCTCACACACACAGAGTCATGGTTCTGGCTCGGTTCTGGTACCACACAGGTGACCGTGGACGTACCTGAGGTGAGGCGGCCATGTTGACCGGGGTTGTTCCTGGGACGTAGCCTTCATCCTCCTCATCCTCCCCGTCTTCATCACAGTCCTCCTCCTCATCCTCCTCCAGGAAGAAGAGCGGCTCAAAGTTCTCCCTCTGGGGGTCGGCACCTGAAACGGCAGGAGAGGAGCTGCAACAACGGAAACATCGGACCTGACCCAGGATCCGCTCACCTTCTCACGCCACCAGAACCAGAACAACCGGGCCGAGAGCCAGAGTTCCTCACATCATTGTGGAAACAGGAGGACCTCACCAGCTGGGAGGTGGAAGGAGCATCCAGAACTATCCAGAACTTTCTACCCCGACCAGTAGACCCAGTAGAACCAACGGCCTCCAGAACTCTCTTAATCAGGAACCAGAGTCCAGATGTAATCTAACTGCAGATGTTCTGGTTCTGGCCTCTGAGGTTCTTCAGAGAACAACCAGCATCACGGAGACCAAGGAACCAGAAGGTTCTGGTCCAGTTTCCAGCAGGTCAGGTTCTACAGAACCTCCCAGAGCTCTGATCATCATGTGGACCTGGAGAGAGGATGGACCTCCTGCAGACCTACCAGGACATGGACGTCCACCTGGACTGACAGGCTGGACCAGGAGAGCATTGATCAGAGAAGCAGGAGGACCATGGTGGCTCTGGAGGAGCTGCAGAGACCAGCAGCTCAGGTGGAGGTTAACCAGGAGGACCATGGTGGCTCTGGAGGAGCTGCAGAGACCAGCAGCTCAGGTGGAGGTTCTGTCCACTGGACCAGAACCAGCCGTACGCTCCACAGAGCGGAGAAGCCAGAAAGACAGGGTTCCCACACCTTGGTGAGCATCAAATTCAAGGACCTTTCAAGGACTTTCCAGGACAAATTTCCTCAAATTCAAGGACCACACATGGCGGCATTTACCTACTGTGAC
This sequence comes from Fundulus heteroclitus, assembly GCF_011125445.2. Lineage (NCBI taxonomy): Eukaryota > Metazoa > Chordata > Actinopteri > Cyprinodontiformes > Fundulidae > Fundulus > Fundulus heteroclitus. The sequence goes on from NC_046383.1 coordinate 15,529,561, forward strand.
CGCTGAATAAGTTATCATATTTTAATACAATGCAAATTCCATAAAAGACTAAACGGCATAGAAGTTGTTGGGTCAGAAGCAATGCAAGAAAGTGGACTTAATTTATAGCCTACATTGATATCCACAGTACATGGCTCTGCCATACTACATTACATATAAGATGTACATTAGCCTACAGTTTCGTGGAATTTTAGGGAAAAAAGTGCAGCATTGAGATGTTATTCAAATTATATCAATTTGTTTCACTTACTTTCATCTTTGATTAAGCTAGTTTTTGACTTTGACTCTGAAAAGTCGCTAAATATAGCGACAAAGTTGCTGAGTTGGCAACACTGCGTGAATGTAACCTATTGGACGCACGTAGGCCTAAACCGTAGCCTACCAACTAACGAAGAAGAGCGAACGTACTTATGCAAATTAAAAGTCTGCGGAATCAACATAATTTTAAAAGATCGTGTGGTAGTAAAATAATGACACATGAGTCGTCATCCGTGTGAACTTTCAACCCCACAAAAAAATTCAAGGACTTTCAAGGACCTTGAATTTATTTTTTCAGATTCACAAACTTTCAAGGATATCAAGGACCCGTGGGAACCCTGGAAAGAAGCTGAAAAGGCAGGGTTTGAGTTTGCCAAAGGGCACGTGGGCAGCTCCCCAGATGTACGGAGGAAGGAGTTCTGGTCCAAACCCGACACATCCCTTCAGCACCAGAACCTCGTCCCCTCAGTGAAACATGGTGGAGGCAGCATCATGCTGGGGGAGCTGTCTCAGCATGGATGGTGCTGAACTCAGGGATGTTCTGGATCAGAACCGGCGCCAGTCTGCCTGTGATCTGGGTCAGAGGTTCAGCTTCCATCAGGACAAAGAATCCTGCTGAGGCGGCTCTAAATGAGTCCCAGAGGCTCATCGCCTGCTTCTTTCAGGCGGACCAACGTCCAGGTGTGTCCAGGTGTGGATCTGAACCTGCGGCTCTCTCAGGTGCTTCAGAACTCACCGGGTTCTGCCCATGCTGCTACTGGATCACCTGATTCTGCAGAACCGTACCTGCCGCCATGAGGAGCGCCGTCAGCTTGACCGAGCCTCGGCCCGCGGCGATGTGGAGCGGGGTGGAGCCGTTGAAGGTGCAGCAGTCCACCTGGGCGTTTCCCTGGCAACAGAAACAGAGACGCTGACATGGAGTCTCCACAGGTAAACAGAACGCTGGGCCCTGATTGGTCGGTGCGCACCTCCAGCAGCAGGCAGCCGGCCAGCGACACGTTGTTGGTCTCGGTGGCGAGGTGCAGGGCGGTGCGTCCGCAGCTGCGCTCCTGGGCCTCCACGTCGGCGCCGGCCGCCAGCAGCTCCCTGAGAGCTGGCAGCTGATTGGCCAGGACGGCCAGGTGAATGGCACACAGCCCTGTGGGGTGAGGCAGAGCGTGAGCTGCTGTGTGGGCGTGTCTCAGCGTGTCCGTGTCTCTGAGTGGGAGACCTGCTGTGTTGCTGCAGTCCAGCAGCTCCCGCAGCTCCGCGTGTCGCAGCAGAACCTCCACCATTCCTGCTCCTTCTTGCTGCGCCGCCAGGTGAAGGACCGTGTTGCCATGGCGATCCGTCAGCGTCGGGTCGGCGCCGGCCAGCAGCAGCACCTCTGCGGCGTCCTTCTGCTGCGTGATGACGGCCAGGTGCAGGGGAGTCTGGAGGAGAGGCTCAGAGATCAGCTCATCACCAGAACCTCCTGATTTCACTGCAGCAGCGCCGCTGGATCCCGGTTCTGGACCCATTCCAGGCCGTCCAGAACCTCTCCTCCTACCTTTCTGATCTCCATCACCTGTTCCTCCTCCCTCCTCACCACGAGGAGCAGAACTTTCTCCCTGACTCTGGACCTCTCCCTCCAGACACCAGAACCAGAACCAGCTCAGGTCTGCAGGTTCTAAGGTGCATCCTCTCTGTGATGCTTTCATCATTTTATCTTTATTGTTCTGCTGCTTCTGTACGCAGTTCTAAAAGGCGCTTTTTAAATAAAATTTATTATTATTTTATCTCCTTTTGGCCCCTAAACTCAGCTTGTTTGACAACGTGGAGCTGTGGGTTTTGTTTCCTATATTATTGATGGTTTGATAACATTTTGTACCAAACGTGAAACATTATTAAATAACACAGAAATTGGAATCCTGTTCCTTTCTTCCTGAAAACATCTCCGCTCCACCTGAGACCCTCTGGATCCTGCAGAACCTCCATACCTGGTACAGGTGGTTCCTCATGTTCAGCACCTCCTCTCCGGTCAGAGCAGACACCACCGCTGTCAGGCTCGTCAGCGCCCCCTGCTGGCTGTGGAGGACCGCCAGATGCAGCCCACTGGCAGGAGAGCAGAGCATCAGTGAGCGAAGAATCCAGGCTCAGCACCTGTAGGGTTGGCTGTGTTCGTACTCACGTGTCTCCATCCTCGTCCTGCGCCGTCAGCAGGGGGCGCTGTGGAGCCAGCAGGTACGCTGAGTCTCCTGTGACGGAGTATCTGAAGAGAGCGTCCAGCTGCCTGCGGGTCGCCTCCATCAGCGGGTCGCCTGCAGCGGAGAGGTTGAAACATCAGAGGCGTGAGGAACACAGAAGAACGCCGTTTCCCACACGCAGCACACCTGCTCCTGGATCCACGCCGGCTCCTCCCTCCTCAGCGCCTCCAGGCCGGGCCGAGCCTCGCCGCACAGCCCCCGATGTCGGGTCATCGTCTGGACCGCTGTCGTCTCCGCTGTCGTCTGCAGCGTCGCTCTGCAAAGCTTTAACAGCAACAAGCGGCTGAGCCAGAACATCTGCTTCCTCTAGGTCTATAAATAAAAACGTCCGCTTCATTCGGCCCAGCAGCCGGCGGCGGTCTGGAGACAGAACCGACCACGACAACAGAACCATCACCACACCATGAGACCCGGTTAAACCAGCCTGGTTGGATGGTCCGTTCAACAATAAAAGCTCTAACGAAACGGAGAAGCTGTGTGGCAAACAGAACCGGACCAGAACCGGACCAGAACATGATCTCCTCTCTGTGTCAGAGCGCTGGTCCAAACCGGGTCAACAGAACAATCATTCCCCCCAAACACAGCAGCAGAACGACTGCAAGGTGCAGCAGTGGCCTAGTCAAAGCCCGCAGGAGGTTCTACGGGGTGCTGATGGATCAGGAACCAGCTTCTCCATTTCTATTGTACCTTTGTTTAATAAATGAGGGTGGAACCGGTTCTATGCGCCTTATCTCAGATTGGGTTTATCCATCTTAGAACCAGAAAAGTTTCTTTATTCCAGGTACAGAAAAGGAATTATTTCTTTTCCCAGACACTAAACTCCTTAAATGTGGACCAGCAGTTAATCTTAGGGTCAGACAGGAGATGCCGGTTAGATTCCCCACCATGCTTCATGCCTCCTCCTGCTCCAAGACCAGCTGAGTACGCCGTGGAGAAGCCGCCTCCTCCTCCTCCTCCTCCTCCTCCTCTTCCTCCGTAGCTGTAGGAGGTGAATCCCTGGTAGTATCCTGCAGGAGACAACAATAAAGACTCAGCCTGATCCCAGCAGGCTTCGCTTTATTCATCCTGACTTTACCTCCTCCTGCTCCTGAGCCGGGGCCTCCTCCTCCTGCAGCAGGACCTCCTCCTCCCTGGTACAGGCCTCCGCCTCCGTGACCGCTGAAGTCCTGAAAGTTGGGCAACGTCTTCTGCCTCTTCCTCTGCACCTCCTCCTTATCTGAACACACGGATCCGTGTCTGCTAGTTATTTCGTAAAACACCAAGCGGCGCCGACTCAAGCAAAGCGACCGGGACAACCTGCTGTGGCATTCTGGGTAATCGTCAGAACAACGGCTTCCCTTCATTGAGGTAACGTAGCGATGAATGTCTGTGGAGGAATAGTGATAAACACCTGAATGGGTCTAAAACTTGCTGAGACTCGTTTATCTTTAATAGTTTCTTTAATGATGGTTTTGGTCATATTTCCTTCTGGTCCATTTTAGGTTTTCCTGACGAGGTTCATGGCTAAAATGTTCCATCTTTCCAGAGAGAGACCGGAGGGAAACAACGTTGGTTTTTATCACTAGTTCTGACTGCAGGTGTGTTTCAGGCTAAAAAGAATGTTGTTAATTTTATACGGTTCATAAAATGTCGTAATGTTGAAAAACGGTAGCTGTAAGAAGCGATTATAGAAAGTAAAAAGGATTCTGGGTAATCCTCAGAGCGACTGCTTCAACGCATTAAGAGACAAAAACAAACAATATTTGTTTATAAAGCGCTTTGCAAGAACAAAGGTGAACAAAAGCTGCACATATGCAACTGAAAATAAATGTAAGATTAAAATAGACGAAACACAGACAAGTTGTAACCCGTTGTAAGACAAAAATAAAACAATCAAGCATTAAGAACAGAGTCAACCTGCTGACATCCAAGTGCAGCTGGTTCCACCACCGTGGAGCCGCTGCAGTGAAGGAACCGTCTCTTAGTTTCTGTCTTTATTCAGGGAGGAGCTGCAGACCTGATGGAGCAGCAGGTGAGGCAGGGCAAGGGGAAGCCATTACCAGATTTAAAAGCAAATAAAATAACTTTAAAATGGTACAGGCAACCAGTGAAGGGCGTAATGATGGAGGTAATGAGCTCAGACCTTTCTCTTCCAGTTAAAAGTCGTACTGCAGCGTTTTGCACCACCTGCAGGCGCCTGATGGATGCTAACCTTCTGATGGAGCGCGTTGCATTAATCCAGCCTGGATGTTTCAAAAAGCTGCGTCTATAAAAGGCTTCAGCTAACTGCCTTATGGTGCGTCCAGACCAAAGGCCTCCTGAGCGTCAGGAGCATCGGGTTTACATTCGGTGTCTATGGAGGACAGAGCGGTCCTGACCGTGTTTAAGCGCCTCTAAGGCGGCCGACGCTACAGTCTGAAAACCTGAGACTCTGCTCTGTGACTTAGTGGGTGATTTTCATGCAGGAAAATAACATTTCTACTTCCTATCACCGATAAATGTTAACATGAAGCCTCCTGACTGAGACAGACTAACATATTGGCCTTTCATACACGACAACTATGACTGCTTTTAAAATCTGAACTGAATTACAGTCATAGTTACAGCTCAGTTATTTATTTTTAGGACTATTTCTACTTGCACTTTGGTTGTTGTAAAGCGGTTTATAAATAAAATGTGACTGATTGAACCAAGATCTATGTTGGAGGTGTCAGACTCCCAAAAACCATCACTTCTGTTTTCTGCTCGTTCAACTGTAAAAAGTCTGAAGCCACGCAGGATTTTATATCATTTAGAATAAGAGCTGAAGAACGGATCTAAGGAGGTGGTCTCAGCTTTTTTAAGAGGGAGATAAACCTGAAGGTGGTCTCAGGTAATCTTAGGTGGTCTCAGGTGACGTACCTATAATCTGAGGGTGGTCTCAGGTGACGTACCTATAATCTGAGGTGGTCTCAGGTAATCTGAGGGTGGTCTCAGGTGATCTGAGGTGGTCTCAGGTAATCTGAGGTGGTCTCAGGTGATCTGAGGGTGGTCTCAGGTGATCTGAGGTGGTCTCAGGTAATCTGAGGTGGTCTCAGGTGATCTGAGGTGGTCTCAGGTGACGTACCTATAATCTGAGGGTGGTAGGTGAAGGGTTTGGGCTCGCTGGTCTCGTTGTCAGACTTCCTCTTTAACTGGACGAACACGGACGTCGGCTTCTGCAGGTTCTGGTCTCGATACTTTGGGGTCTTGAAGACGATGGCGAACTGTCGTCATGGCAACATATTGAGAAACGAGAAAACAGCAAAGTAATAAAAAAAACAGGAACCTGGAGGTTCTGGTGAGCTCAGAGACAAAGTTTCGTTTCTCCAAAAACACAAAAGAAATGTGGAAAAGCGTTGAACGTCTCTGGGCTTTGGTGCCGTTTCGTTTATCTCTGATAAAAAGCGTCTCCATAAACATGGAGGTTCACTGAGACAGGTGGAGCTGGATTCACCTGCCCACCCTGCAGCAGGTGTCAGATAAGGTTCCTGATGACACTCACCTGTCTGTGGACATCTGTGGGGGAGAAATCTCCCAGAGCCTCCCAGATCAGCCCAGAGTCATCTTCCTCGTAGAACCGCACCTGGATATCGTCTACAGACACACAGACACACCATGACTGACCTGAGGATCACACAGAGCCAGAACACAACAGGAGCACCGCCTGCAGGAGCACCGCCTGCAGGAGCCTCTGGCCGAGCTGGGATTTGCATATCGGAGGGAAAATCCCAGACGCCGGGCTTCCTCGCCTCGCTGCTGCAGCTCGGTGATCATAAACAGGCCGCGGTCAGATCTCAGATTATCACATTAATGAAGAATCGACTCACCTTTTTGGACTTTGTCACAGAGCAGGTAGACCTCCTCCCCTCCCGTCACGCAGCCGGCGGTCCGGTCCATCCTAACGATCTTCAGGTTGGAGGCGTTTGGAGCCTCTGAGGAGAGAAGCAAGGTTAACGAGATGCTGGTGTGCTTTGTTAGTTAGCGCTGCACTTGTAGCAAAACTCCTGGAAGTTCATAAAGTCTTTATGTGAAAGACGAACTGAAGCTTTTAACCACATGGTTTAAACTGACCAATCAGTGACGAGCAGAGTCAGCACTCTGCAGGGACATGAAATGCGTCCCATTAGGATCTTCAGTGATAAAGCTACAAGATTCAGACCCGACCATCCAGAAGATTAACTGATAACCTTTCTCAGAGTGGAAATATAAAAAAGTAAAAAAAAAAAACTATAACATCCTCCCTCCAGGAGGATCCGGTGTCCTGCGGTTCCTAAGACGGAGTAGGACGGCAACCAGAACTTCCTCTGCAGTGATCCGGTCTGTTGAGGTCAAGGAGAAGCTGAGCTCCACTCCAACAGGTCCTGACGACTCACAGATGGAGCGGTTCCTGCTCCATCTACAACCCTCACCTCTGGTCCTGAGGAATGGATCCGGACTGAAAGAACCGGGTCCTGGATCAAAGCGGCAAGAAAGTCTTCTGAGATGAGACGTGGTGCTCCTCCATCATCCAGGGAGAACTTGGACCAGAGCTGCTACTTTCAGATCAAAAGGAGCTTTCTGGGATGGTTCTTCTGATCCAGATGGTTCCTGGAGCCCCAGGCAGGCCCAGAACTCTCTGGGGGTTCTATACGACCCCCCCCCCCCCTTCTGACCCGTGAATGATTAGAGATCCCCAGGACACAACCAGGGATCTCTGGGTCAGGACTATGGACCGATGGCTGCTTACAACAGATGGACCTGGAGGTTCTCCTCCCTGTTAAAGGGGAGTTTTCCTCTCCACTGTTGCTTCATGCATGCTCAGTATGAGGGATTGCTGCAAAGCCATCAACAATGCAGACGACTGTCCACTGTGGCTCTACGCTCTTTCAGGAGGAGTGAATGCTGCTTGGAGAGACTTGATGCAACCTGCTGGGTTTCCTTAGAGAGGAAACTTTCTCCATCAGCAGAACTCCGTGAACCAGGAAATATCTGTACAACCAAACGAGAACCAGAAGTTCAGGTTTTCAGCAAAACACAGAACACTTCTTCCTATTTTAGCTGCGTGTGAAATAAGAGACAAAGCGACATTTCTAAACCGCCAGAAGCCTAACAGCCTAATAAGAGAGAGCAGCAGTCTGTGTGCAGCTTCCTTTAAGGTCTCTGAATGCTGCGAACCGCTGGAACGACGAGAACCTGCAGCTCCTCAGGAACATCAAGAACACGCAGGTCAGACCGCAGGAACCCAGCAAGCTTCTTCACTGTTTCAGTGGTTCCTCTGGAAAATAACTAAACCTGCTTATGCCGGCCCAATGCAAACACAGCAGACACACAGGTGGCATATAAAGCAGATCGGTTCTGGGTTCTGACCCAATTCTAGGACAAGCTCCAACATTTCCAGGGGGGTGGAAGCAAATTCCTGCGTTAACGGCCACTGCAGAGAGCATTAAAGCTGAGATTCAGGAGAAAGGTCGTGTAGGTCTGTCGTCGAGCCGTCGGTACAGAAACACTCTGAAGTTTTCATCATCGGACCGAGAAGCGCTGCAGCGTTCTGAAACCGGACCAAGAGGAAGGAAATGAAACCAGGAGGCGGTAAATGTCTTAGACAGCTGAGGACAGCAGAGCTCAACTCTGACTCACTCATGTCATCGTCCACACCGTCGACCCGTTGCTTCTGGTTCAGGAAAGGTTCTTCAAAGCATCGGGTTGAATGAACCGATCCAAACACGGCCCAGAAGATCAGCTTCACCAGAGAAACCGACTCAGGCAGCGACCCGAGACGGATCAGCCGAGACCGTTTTCACACCCGTAGTTCATTTACTGTGATCCAGATCAGTTGGGTCTTCATTCTTTGAGGTGGTTCTGATTCTTTTCACATAGAGGAAACTCCAAAGAGAACCAGAACCAGTTACTACTAGCCAGGGGAGACGGTTCGGTCTGTTTATTGGTGGGATGCGTCCGGGGCGGGACACGCAGATACAGGAAGCAGACGCTTGGTTCTGAGTCCGTAGAAAACATGCAGAGTTTAATGATTTCATTGGTTGGATTTCCGGTACCAGTTCAGGTAAAATGATCGGACAACACCGGGAAAGCCGCATCGGGCTTCATGCTTTATTAGTTTCTTTACCGTATCCCATGATGCAATGCAGACCAGGCTACAGGAAGGGGTTTGGTCGAGGTCCGATCACGTTCACACGCCGCAAGCAAACCGCTCTAGAGTTCAATACTAAACACCTCAGGTGTGAAGACACCATTAAAGTTGTTATAAAAACTGTTTCTGAACATGTACAAAGTAATGACCTACTTGAGGAGTTTCAGTCAGACTTCAGAGCTCATCATAGAACCACAGGGTTCAGACCAATTCTCTTTACTGGGCAGTCATATTTCATAAATTAGAGTGACGGCATTTGCTCTTATGAGCCTTGTTCGTCAAATTAAAAATAACCATTAAACAGTTATTAGACATACATTTCATTAAGTCCACATTTCTGTATTAAAAATGTTTTTTATTGGTCTGATGTAATATTCTAACCTTCAGTATCTTAGTTGTAAGCAGAAAATTAATTATATTAATATAAATAATGGCTTGAAAACATTAGTCTGTGTATACTGTATTATTCAGACTACAAGTCACACTTTTTTTCATAGTTTGGCCGACCCTGCGACTTATATATCAGTTTTAAATGGTAAATTATAGTGACCAACATGAACCAAGGAGTAAACATTACTGTCTAATAGAAGCTAGAAGGCGCTCTAGGCTTGTGAAAACTATCCTACTCCTGTACCGCTTAAATATTAACTGAAACATTAACTTATAGAGAACAAAGGCTGAACATGTTTGTATGTTTCTCTGTTTCAGTCTGGATTCAGGCAGCAGAGCGATGCGTGGAGCAGCTCTAAGGATCCAGACTGAAACAGAACCGTTACTGGGCCGTCTGAGAAGCTAACAGCAGCTAGCGCTAGCTTACAGCTCTGATGTCAGGGCGGGTTACAACTTCTCTGATTCACTGAGCTTTATGTAGCTCTGAAACATCCGTGTCCTACTGTTAGCTTAGCATGTAGCACCGTTAAGCTAACAGCAGCTAGCGCTAGCTTACAGCTCTGATGTCAGGGCGGGTTACAACTTCTCTGATTCACTGAGCTTTATGTAGCTCTGAAACATCCATGTCCTACTGTTAGCTTAGCATGTAGCACCGTTAAGCTAACAGCAGCTAGCGCTAGCTTACAGCTCTGATGTCAGGGCGGGTTACAACTTCTCTGATTCACTGAGCTTTATGTAGCTCTGAAACATCCGTGTCCTACTGTTAGCTTAGCACGTAGCACCATTAAGCTAACAGCAGCTAGCGCTAGCTTACAGCTCTGATGACAGGGCGGGTTACAACTTCTCTGATTCACTGAGCTTTATGTAGCTCTGAAACTAGGGTGACCAGACGTCCCCGTTTTCCGGGGACTGTCCCCGTTTTGGACCACCTGTCCCCGGCTAAAGCTGTCCCCGGAAATGTCCCCGATTTTACCGAGGGGGGAAATGTGCTGCGGTAGCTGGTTGCGCTGCTGATAATATAAAGACGAGGAACAGAGTGCACCACTAGATGGCGGTAATGATCCTTTTGGATGTCAGATGTCATTAAAACACGAAGAGGAAGAAGAAGAAGACGAGCGCACCACTTTTAAAACAGAAGAAGAAGAAGTGAAAAGTCGTCAACTGGGGGCAACTGATGGGGAGCTGCTGTGTTATGGTAAGTGTGTTAATCGATTCATTTTATTTGGATCAAGCTGATCCTGTGAGAAATGTTTGGGTTTTTTCCAGGTTAAAAAAATAATCAATAAAAAGTAAGACAAGACCACGAGTTGCTGCTCACATCAGTAAAAGACACTCAGATAAAATGTAACAGAATAATTGAAAACTCTTTGTAAGGCGCTAATCTGGTTCGCTGGTTCTCCAGGGATCAACAAGGGTTCGTCTAAAGAGGTTTTAGAACTGATTGGTGACCTTTACTTTATATTTCAGATAGTTAGTTATTAGTAGAGTTATTACAAGTTGTTTTGCTGATTTATGGTTGGGATTTATGAGCATAGACTTCCAGGCTTAGGTTTAGCTTTTCTACTGCTACTGTTTGGATTTATGAAAGTTCCTCATGAAAAAATAGGAGTCAGTAACAGGAGAAATGAATGAGAAAATATTTACATGATCTGAGAACGATGGAGGAAGAGATAACTGCCTGTTTAAGGTTCATTTATTATGTTGTTTTTGCTTATAGCTCCTAGTATTGTGGTAATTAGCATTTTTTGTATTTAATCAGAGGAAATAATAATAATAATTGGAAGTTTTCATGTTGTACATTCAAATGTTTTTGGAAGTGATTTTAAATATATAATGTCTCTGTTTTAGAATAATGTAAGATTGATACAAAAGGAGAGAGGAAGAAGATAGGAAGTCAAAAAGCAGATTAAATGGGTGGAGGAAAATAGGAATATTGATGTAAAGAATGATTGACGAGAAGGGAGAAATATTTACTTAGAATATTAATAAAGTTCAAGTGATAAAGCTCTGACATGATATACTCAGGTTTGAGCTGAGAAGCCCAATTGTCTGAGGATATAACCTCTTTCTGAGTCTCTGCACTGAAAATGAGTTTCACTGCACTTCCCTAGCTGTGGCACAATAAAGAGGCAGTTTAGTTGTTTTTTTTTCTTGTGTTTTAAAAATTTCAGTTCTGCACATAATATATCCTCTTCTCCTCTTATTTTATCCAGACCTTTGGATACCGTGGCTGATGGCTCTTCAGACACAGAAGGCCTTGAAGAAACCAGAGATGATCTCATGTTAGCTGACTCCCTGACCGGAGTTAACTCACCTTAAAGGATCAAACAATATACTGGCACATCAGCTACTACCATACACATACACATAATGTAGTTATTCACACTTTATGTAAGTTTATACATGCTCATGCTGCACTACACACAAAATCACTTGCATTCATGTCAAGGGGTTTTCCAAGTCTGTGCCTTTGTTTCACCTCACATCACCACAATCCATTGGACAATGTCTTGTTCCAAACAGGCTCTATGCACTATGTGCTCTATGTGCTTATAGCCCATTATGGGAGAAATTAATCTGCTTTGTGATGCACAGAACCCTTATGTGGTCAGTTGACAGTAAGAAACATATATCATCCTTTACCAGCGGGCTTGACTACTACTTTTTGATGTTAACGCAGAAAAAACTATTTCTCATAGGTATGTAGACGTGAACAGAATGAGTATTTGTTGCAGTTTTTTGAAATTTGGGGGACTCTGTCTCCACAGACAGCCACAGGCTAAATGTTTGTATTTACTGTTTTTTCTTTTCCTCATGTCACTTTCCCCTTAGGGGGTGGCAGAGCTCTTTGAGCCCCACAAAATTGGAAAACCTTGCTAACCACTCTGGACCCCTCCACTCCCACTCCCACCACTTTGCCTGAACCTAGAGACACAGTTCTAGTTTCTATTAATAACACTATTTATTGATTTTATTAATCTTAGGATGCACTAAAGGTCTGGAGAGGCACATTCCTGTCTTTTACACTTGATTTTTATTGTTTAAATATTAATAAACATGTAAAAATAAACAAAACCATTACTGTCCCCGTTTCCTAATTTCATCTTGATTAGATGTATTGATTTTTATCCACGAGCAAGAAATGTCCCCAGATTTGATTTTAGAAATCTGGTCACCTTATCTGAAACATCCATGTCCTACTGTTAGCTTAGCACGTAGCACCATTAAGCTAACAGCAGCTAGCGCTAGCTTACAGCTCTGATGTCAGGGCGGGTTACAACTTCTGTGATTCACTGAGTTTTATGTAGCTCTGAAACATCCATGTCCTGCTGTTAGCTTAGCATGTAGCACCATTAAGCTAACAGCAGCTAGCGGTAGCTTACAGCTCTGATGTCAGGGCGGGTTACAACTTCTGTGATTCACTGAGTTTTATGTAGCTCTGAAACATCCATGTCCTACTGTTAGCTTAGCATGTAGCACCATTAAGCTAACAGCAGCTAGCGCTAGCTTACAGCTCTGATGTCAGGGCGGGTTACAACTTCTGTGATTCACTGAGTTTTATGTAGCTCTGAAACATCCATGTCCTGCTGTTAGCTTAGCATGTAGCACCATTAAGCTAACAGCAGCTAGCGGTAGCTTACAGCTCTGATGTCAGGGCGGGTTACAACTTCTCTGAATCACTGAGCTTTATGTTGCTCTGAAACATCCGTGTCCTACTGTTAGCTTAGCACGTAGCACCGTTAAGCTAACGGTCTGATTTAGGCGTAATTCTGACAACTTTAAATGCGCTGGATAAAACCTGCTGGTGGGAGCTGCTAGCTTGTTATGCTAATTTACTCTTTTCATCCTCCCAGGTATATTCCACGTTATCCAGCTGGTTGAGGACGCAGCTGTGTGATTTAATAAGTTGGTTTACCTGATTAGTGTCAGTCTTGGATTGTGTGAAATAAATATCTATATAAATGCGTATAGTCCGGTGCAATTTATATGTTTTTTTTCCTCTTTATGACGAATTTTTGGACAGATGCGACATATAAACCGAAAAATACGGTAGATTAAACCAAATGTGTCTCACGTAGTAATGAAGTTTCTGGAATAAATTATCATTTCAATAATATCCTTGTTTATTAAATATGACTATACCTGCTTCTACTTTATCAGACAGCATGGGAAAAGTTTCCACCTTTATGTTGATGATACTCAGCTATATTTATCCCAAAATCCTGATGAGTCCAGAAGGTGGTGCCACACTCATTTAGAAAAGCTGAATTAAATGTGAAACGAAAACTGATTTCAGAATAAAACCACACGTAAAGCTAGAACTGTAAATTATTTACTGTTAGAAGACAACAGAAGTGATCCTGGCCAGACAGATTTTTAATCTGTTGGGCCAAGCATTTCTATCCCTTTCATCATCACTGATACAGCCTCAGAAATAACTGCAGAATTTGAATTATTGTCAGGGTTTCCTTATTTATATATATATTTATATATATATATTAGAAGTAACCAATTCCAGGGTTAGGTGGAGAAACGCTGCATGTTTTTATTATTTCCAGGCTGGATGCTGTGACTCTTTATTTCAAATCCCTAAATGTGTTTTAGCCCGTGGACGTTTGGACTCACTGCTGTCATAGATGGGCTCGGACACCACCGGCTCGAGCCGTCGGGAGAAACCGCCGTCGCTGTCGGGGAGGAAGGCCGTGAACATGAGGCGGACCACGCTGAGGTCCATCTCTTTGGCCTGGTTGGCGGCTGCGCTGCTGATCACGCTGCGCTGGTGATCTGGACCAAACGGAACAAGGAACGTGAGGAAAGCTGACAGAACAACAGGGCAGAGATAGAAATCACTACGCAGGTCCGTCCTACAGAACACCGACTGAAGCATTTCCAAACAATTTTATGTAACATTAGCAAAACGTCAGCAGGAACTGAATGCATGGATGAACGTTAACATCTTCAGGCAATAATGACGTCTTCTTCTTCTTTTCCCCCCCTCCAGCTGTTATTGCCATAAACCTTTTCAGGTAAAAACTTTACCATTTCTATTTCAATGGTACATTTTTGCCCCTAAATGCTCCAGATGGTAGAAAAACGGTTTGGTTCTGGACCCAAATCCAGGTTAAAAAGTCCAAATCGACGTTGTGGAAGGCCTTCAGACCGCTGCTAAAGGAACACGGGGGGAAATGAAGACTGGATCAGGGGTTTCAGACAGGACTGGACTTTGCTCCATATCTTTCCCATCTTAGTTCTGTCCTGTAAGTCAAGCCGTGACATAAAGTTTCTCCGACAGGTTCTGATAGGTGAGATCGGATCTCTGCAGAACCACTGACCGTTCAGCTCCCGTGGGACTCGGACCTCTCCCTGCACGGCGTCGATCTCAGGGTGGATGGAGACCCCGCAGTTGTATCCCATCCTGAAGGCCTCGACCATCCTCTCCTCCAGAGTCTTCGCCACGTTCTTCTTCGTCACATGGAGGATCCCCAGGTTGGGAAAACTGCAGGAAACAAAAAGCAGAGCAAAGCTGAGTCCGGTTCCTGCTGCTGAGTTCATGTGAGCAGGACCAGAACCGAGCTCGGACCATTTCACTGTTCCTCGTGTTTTCAGACACAGCAGCAGAAAAATGTTTTTAAAAAGATAAAAATAATTTACTGTTATTATTACTGGTATTCATTCTACTAATAAATATCCTCATTTTATTACTTTAATAGTTAATTTATTAGAAGTTAGAAGATGATGCTGCCGGCAGCCTACTTCACAGGTGGTCCTCTGATCTTCTGCAGTCGTCCAAACGGACCTTATGGACCTTCATCAGACCAGAGGACCTGTCTCCACATATGAAGGTCTTTGTCCCTGAGGACATTTTCAGATGTCTGGCTGATGATGGAGGCGTGGCCTCCTCCTCTCTGAGTGGCCTTTCAGCCCATGTTGGACCAGGACAGCAGCATCTTCACAAGGACGTTAGCTGTGGTTCTGGGCTCGGTCCACTCATTTCACCGCAGAACCCGTTTATTCCTGGGACACAGAACCCGTCTCCTTCCTGATCCCCGTGATGGCCGCCGTCCCCATGATGTTTATACTTAAAGACGGATGGATGTGGAACCTTCAGGCATCTAGAAGTAGGACCTGAGGATGACCCACACTGGGGGAGGTCAGCGGTTCTGTTCCTGATATTTTGGCCAATTTCTTGTGGTTTTTCCATGACATCCCACAGAGAAGCAGAGTGTCTCAAATACAGCCTCAGGTGTTCCTCTGTTTAACCCAGGCGTTGTGAATGAATCTATCAGAAGCTCAGGAAGCTGTGACATCATCATCGTCTTCTGGGCTTTTGTCTGATTTTAGTGACAGACTAAAATAGAATAAAGGTTCTAGGATGTTTTAAAGCGTGGACGTAAATATCTGGTTTCATCTGTTCACATTTAAACATCTTCTCTAAACACATTCATGGGCTCTGCTTAAACTAAATCAAACTAATTCTTGAGGATTAGTGCCTGAGAAAACGTGAGTAAATAAGCGTGTGTGTGTGTGTTGGGGGGGCGGAGCTCCTCCTGGCCCCGCCCCCCTGCAGGTGCACGGTTCGGACCTGATGGTGGAGTCTTTGGACTGCAGGTCAGCGATGCAGATGCCCTTGTCGCACTGTTTCCCCACCAGACTGTGAGCGTGGAGCTGAGGCAGCGGAGTCAGCGCCGTCACCAGCTGGACCACGACGCGGGCCTGACCCTGGTAGTTACGGACCTGAAAGACAGAGCGGACCGCTGGCGTGAGCGCAGGCTGGGCCTCTGAGAGAAATGGAAAGAGAGGAGGACAGCAGTGGAAAGAGGAAGCTGCTGCTGAACATCTTAGATCAGAAACGGCTCTGAGTCACTCAGATTCAGAGCTTTTTGAGTCTCTGTGGTTCAGAGAAACTTTCTCCTGGCACAGATGACTCACTGAAACCTGTCACCTCCACCAACACCACACATCTAGTCATGAATTCATGCCGGCCTGCTGTGGAGCCTGAAGCTGAACCGGACTGATGGAAAATACAGCCGCTGTCTGGCTTCAGGAAGGAATCACTCCTGCGTTACACTTCAGGCGCCGTTCATTTTCCAGATATTCTTCATTCCTATATTTTTCTCTGCTCTCATCTTCATTTTTCCCATATTTACATCCCACCAAATTCTGAATGATTGTATTTTATTCCCATCCATCCCTGCAGGGAGAGCGGGTCTGGACTAAAGCCTGGAGATCCTGCTCCTGCTGACGCTCCGGTTCTGTTTGGAGGATCCAAGGAGGAGCAGCAGATCCCAGATGCCCACCAGAAGTTTAAGCTGCTTGGATTTATTTTGTGAGCTTCGCTGTTTGGTGGAACGTCTCTGAAGACGTGAATTAAAGAACAAATAAGCTGCTAATCAGACACGTGTGAGAATACATAGACCGTGGACTTCTTGTGAGACGATGACAGCGGGGAGCAGCTTTGCATCGTGCCAGCGGGGAGCTTCTCCTCTCTGCTGGACCTTTCTTCTTCAGGCCTCCAGATCTATGCTGCAGCCCCTTCTACAGGCGTTACATCTGCTTTTACGTGTTTCAGTTGGGGAGAAGGTGGCCTGAGGGTTAATCCTCCGCAGACCTTCAGCTTCAAACATTCACGCCCTGAAACGGGTCGGAAACATCTCACATCTACGACGACCCACAGAACAGAGGTGGTTTCTGTGATCTTAACGGTCCTGTTAGTTTGAACGATCCAGAATCGGGACCAACATGAAAAACGTCTCCAAGGAACTGGAGACTAGAGAAACACTCGGCTAAATGTTCCTGCATTAGCAGAGAAGCAAACCTAAGGCATTTGCATTGTTTGTCTTTTTATCTCTGAGCTGTTTCCCAGATCTTCGCTTTTATCTTCTCTCTGGGTGT
Source organism: Fundulus heteroclitus (assembly GCF_011125445.2). Lineage (NCBI taxonomy): Eukaryota > Metazoa > Chordata > Actinopteri > Cyprinodontiformes > Fundulidae > Fundulus > Fundulus heteroclitus. The sequence goes on from NC_046383.1 coordinate 15,546,454, forward strand.
GACTGAAACCAGATGAGAAACTCTTCCTGGTTCTGCCGCTCGTGTGTCAGTCAGCCGTGCCGCTGCAGATATTTGCCTGCAGGAGCGTTGCAACCGTTGCAATAAATAAAGCCGAGCCCACTTCCTCTTCCCGGTTCTGTCGGCCACTCGAAGTGTCGAAGCAGACGAATGCGGTTCCTAGAATCAGAGCGAGCTGCAGGTTGAGGGTTTCCTGGCTTGAAGCTGTTCACATGGTGTCAGAGCTCCCTGACAGCTTTGCAGGCCCAGCCGAGCTGCTGCAGGTTAGCAGAGAGGCTAACCTGCAGAGCGCCGCTCCAGTCCGGGGTTTGATCCACACCTGGAGACGTTTACCTGCAGTAATCCACCGTGTTTAAACAATGAGGAACAGCTGAAATAAACTGAGGTTTATTAACTGCTTCCAGTTAACTGCTTGGTCCCATCATGCATTGTACTGGAGCTCGCTGGATAAGTGACAGAGGCGTTCAATGACAGATATTAGGAATGCAGACTGCGTGAGCTGCTGGCTGTTCTGGAGGGGAATTACAGAGGTCCATGTTCTGGTGATGATCCTGCAGCTGTGGGTGGAAGTAAAGCTTCTGACTCCGGCTCATCCTGAGGATCTTCATCGTATCGTAACGCTGCAGCAGAACTGAAGAAGGCAGAGATTGTTCTGACGCAGCATCGCTGCTCCACGCCATGACCAGGATGGCTGAGACCGCTGCAAGGCTCAGTGTGATGCAGAAGACGCCGTTCCACTCTGACTGGAAGACGCTTTGTTAACGTTTGCACTGCCGACGTTGCTGAACTTTCAGAATCCATTTAAATTTAAACTGAACATTTACTGCATTTTTGCACCGTTATTATCTTGCACTGCCAACATTGGACTTTTCAAATTAATGCCTTTTTTGCACCACTATCTCTGCACTATAAACATTCTTCTGCACACTTTTTTAAAAACATTTTTTCTCCTGCATTGTACATTCTTATCTCTGCTGCACTTTACATTTTAATGTTATTTTATTTCAATTGCAATCTCATTACACTGTAGTAAGCAGTATGCAACGAAATAAAGTTTGTCTAAGTCTAAGTTTTAAAGAGTGAGAAAATGAAAGGCAGAAATAAAAGCGCAGACTGATCTGAACCAGGAAGCTGGAACCAAACCTGCAGCCTCTGATGACCCCAATGACACGCAGACACTGTTATTCAGATTTCTGTTCTTAGATGTTATCACTCAGATCAAGTCATGGCTTCAGGAAAACATGCAAACGTGACGCAGAACCTCTTTCATTTTCTAAACTTCAAGTGTTGCACAGAGGCCAAATTACTGTTGATCCAGTTTCCTGAGCAGAACCTGCAGGATCAGGCGGTTCTGGGACACCCGGACTGCTCTCGCTCACCAGGCAGCAGCAGTCCTGGGTCCTTGGTTTCATCTCGTTCGGCTCATTCTGCTTTTTTGGTTTCATACCATAAAGCACTTGGATTGGCATGGATACTAAAACACATTTCCTGATTTTGGCTGAACTTGGGTTACTTTAATAATAAAAAGCTTTCATTGGCTGCTGAACAAAGAATAAATTAGCTAATCTGCATTTACCCTGATTTCCACTAGTTGCCTAATCCCCTTTAATCTCATTTGTCTGCAGCTAGTTTTATACTCAGAATATCTCCTGCCTCAATATATCAGCTTTATCTTTCTGAACCCTTTAAAACTTTTCATATTGTACGTTTGTTTTTATTGTATTTTCATACGTAAAGGTAACAACGGATTTCTCCCTTTATTCCTCATTTCCTTACTAGTCTGGTTGTGAGACAATTAGACAAACTGGAGCCTGATCTCCTCTGAGCTTTGATCCATCAGCATCTGGTCAGAAGGTGCAGCCCGGTCAAATCTCTAAATCTAATTTATTATTAATAATAATAATAATAATAATAATAATAATAATAATAATAATAATACATCACACTTATATAGTGCTTTTTTTGGACGCTCGATTAAATGAACAGGGAGGGCGAGGAAATATGGGGAGACATGCGAGAGAGAACAGGCTGATAACAAAATAAAGACGGTGGAGTCTGAGAAAAACTACATTGAGACTTTAAACAAAAGATGTTTTTGAACGTATCCAAAAGGTTAAGATCAGAACCATTAGAGGAGCCATGTTCTGATCGGACCTTCACAGCGTTCTCCTGACCGGAGGAGTTGATGTTAAACTGCAGCTGAACCAGAGCGGACCAGGAAGGGATCCCTGTGGGACTCCACCAGGGATCTGGGACAGCACTGCAGCAGAAGCTGCACAAACATCTGGAGAAGTAACCAGCAGACAGCGACCTGCGCTGGAGCAGGACGCCTGGATCAGGACGCCTGAATCAGGACGCCTGAATCAGGACGCCTGAATCAGGACGTCTGAATCAGGACGTCTGGAGCAGGACGCCTGGATCAGGACGTCTGGATCAGGACGCCTGAATCAGGACGCCTGAATCAGGACGTCTGAATCAGGACGTCTGGAGCAGGACGTCTGGATCAGGACGTCTGGAGCAGGACGTCTGGATCAGGACGCCTGAATCAGGACGTCTGGATCAGGACGCCTGAATCAGGACGTCTGGATTAGGACGTCTGAATCAGGATGTCTGAAGCAGGACGTCTGAAGCAGGACGTCTGAATCAGGACGTCTGGATTAGGACGTCTGAATCAGGATGTCTGAAGCAGGACGTCTGAAGCAGGACGTCTGAATCAGGACGTCTGAATCAGGACGTCTGGATCAGGACGTCTGGATCAGGACGTCTGAAGCAGGACGTCTGGATCAGGATGTCTGGATCAGGACGTCTGAATCAGGACGTCTGAATCAGGACGTCTGAATCAGGACGTCTGGATCAGGACGTCTGGATCAGGACGTCTGAAGCAGGACGTCTGGATCAGGACGTCTGGATCAGGACGTCTGAATCAGGACGTCTGGATCGGGACGTCTGAATCAGGACGTCTGAATCAGGACGTCTGGAGCAGGACGTCTGGATTAGGACGTCTGGATCAGGACGTCTGAATCAGGACGTCTGAATCAGGACGTCTGGATCAGGACATCTGGATCAGGACGTCTGAATCAGGACGTCTGGATCGGGACGTCTGAATCGGGACGTCTGAATCAGGACGTCTGGAGCAGGACGTCTGGATTAGGACGTCTGGATCAGGACGTCTGAATCAGGACGTCTGGAGCAGGACGTCTGGAGCAGGACATCTGAAGCAGGACGTCTGGATCAGGACGTCTGGATCAGGACGTCTGAAGCAGGACGTCTGAATCAGGACGTCTGGATCAGGACGTCTGGATCAGGACGTCTGAATCAGGACGTCTGGATCAGGACGTCTGGATCAGGACGTCTGGATCAGGACGTCTGAAGCAGGACGTCTGGATCGGGACGTCTGGATCGGGACGTCTGGATCAGGACGTCTGAATCAGGACGTCTGAATCAGGACGTCTGAATCAGGACGTCTGGAGCAGGACGTCTGGATTAGGACGTCTGGATCAGGACGTCTGAATCAGGACGTCTGAATCAGGACGTCTGGATCAGGACGTCTGGATCAGGACGTCTGAATCAGGACGTCTGGATCGGGACGTCTGAATCGGGACGTCTGAATCAGGACGTCTGGAGCAGGACGTCTGGATTAGGACGTCTGGATCAGGACGTCTGAATCAGGACGTCTGGAGCAGGACGTCTGGAGCAGGACATCTGAAGCAGGACGTCTGGATCAGGACGTCTGGATCAGGACGTCTGGATCAGGACGTCTGAAGCAGGACGTCTGAAGCAGGACGTCTGAATCAGGACGTCTGGATCAGGACGTCTGGATCAGGACGTCTGAATCAGGACGTCTGGATCAGGACGTCTGGATCAGGACGTCTGGATCAGGACGTCTGAAGCAGGACGTCTGGATCGGGACGTCTGGATCAGGACGTCTGAATCAGGACGTCTGGATCAGGACGTCTGGATCAGGACGTCTGGATCAGGACGTCTGAATCAGGACGTCTGAAGCAGGACATCTGGAGCAGGACGTCTGGATCAGGACGTCTGAATCAGGACGTCTGGATCAGGACGTCTGGATCAGGACGTCTGGATCAGGACGTCTGAAGCAGGACGTCTGAATCAGGACGTCTGAATCAGAATGTCTGAATCAGGACGTCTGAATCAGGACGTCTGGATCAGGACGTCTGGATCAGGACGTCTGAATCAGGACGTAACGTCACTGGAGGCGACGCTGGACAGACGCTGCTGGAGCTGCAGTCTGATCACAGACCATCAGAATGAGGTGATCAAGGTCCGGCGGCTGGAACTGAACGGCTGACGTTGCAGTTTCAGGTTGTCTCAGAGGTCTCTGCAGAGAACCTGCAGCCTTCTTCTAACGTTCCTTCAAATGGACTCGGGACCCGTTCAGCGGCTGATCGGTACCTCTCTGGGTCAGAACCCTGAGAGTGAAGTGTGCTGCTGCGGCCCAGCGAAGGGTTAAGCGTGTTTCTGGGCCTGAGTGGGTGCCGGCTCCACGCTTTCATCTCTGCACCTTTCCTGTCTGTGACGCGGCGCCGCTTCCTTGTAATTAGCTGTGGGTGTCGCGGGGAGGAAATTCCCAACTGCATGAGACGCTGCAGAGGCAGGCGTGTGGTTTCAGCGCAGACTTCTTGGACAGGTCCAGACCGGCCCAGCTGCTGCTCAGACCCGAGGCAGACTGGAGGTCCTGAAGAACCCGTCTTCCTCAACTAGCTTCTTAAAAAACTGATTTTCCTTTCCTTATTCGACCAAAATGCTTCCACTGATTCAGAATAAAGGATAAAATGAAGAGGGAACGTTCTGGGAGGTTCTGCAGGCAACAAGGGAACGCTGGTTTGGACCTTCTCAGAGTCATGGATGGTTCTGGCTGAGAGCGGGACGGATCTCCTGTAGAGGTCTGTGTTACTGCAGCCCTGCAGACGCCTCTGACTGAAGGCGTCCTGTACGACTATTAGGGATTTAGTTTAATGTTCTGAGCTGGTAGTTTATTAACAATTAAGGATTTAGTTCAATGTTCTGAGCTGGTAGTTTATTAACAATTAAGGATTTAGTTTAATGTTCTGAGCTGGTAGTTTATTAACAATTAAGGATTTAGTTTAATGTTCTGAGCTGGTAGTTTATTAACAATTAAGGATTTAGTTCAATGTTCTGAGCTGGTAGTTTATTAACAATTAAGGATTTAGTTTAATGTTCTGAGCTGGTAGTTTATTAACAATTAAGGATTTAGTTAAATTTTCTGAGGTGGTACTTTATTAACAATTAAGGATTTAGTTTAATTTTCTGAGGTTGTACTTTATTAACAATTAAGAACATAGTTTAATTTTCTGAGGTGGTAGTTTATTAACAGCGACTGTTAATAAACTACCACCACTGTAATAAACGATGATCTTGATTCCCACATTTCACTCATATCTCCAGACAGTTTTATTCTTCATTATTTGATCGATCCTTTAGTTTTTCAACATCAAACATCAGGCGCTGTCTGCAGGGTTTGGCCCAGGTCAGCAGAACCACATGAGAACATGTGGTTCTGCTGACCTGGGGGAAGGTGCTGCAGAACACGTTCTCACTGCAGAACCCCAAGGTTCTCCTCAGGAGGCCTCAGCCCCAGTCAGAACCTTCAGATGATCGTCTTGAACCATCTTTGTAGTTTGAAAGGCTTATTTCTCATGTTCTAAGGGAGTTCCTCATTTGTCTGAATCCAGAACCGCCGGACAGAACTTTGAGGTCAGAACTGAGAAAAGTCCAGATGAATATTTTGGTCGTGAAGCCTCTGAGAGTCCAGTGAGACCGACTCATCCCTACATGATCTACAAACTTCTCAGTGTTGTTACTCTGGAAGGACCAAGCTGATGGCTTAAGGTTCTACCCGTCAATCTCGACCCAGTTCTGACCCGTTTCCTTTCTCTGAGTTCTGACCCGTTTCCTTTCAGATGCAGAAACAGATAATTAAAGATGTTTAATAATCCGGTTCCCTCTGTGAACCGTCCAGATTATTCCAGAACGAGCCGTGATGAGGGTTAAAATCCAAAGGTCCAGAAACCCGGCGCTGCTAACTTCAACCAACCAGTAGAACCCGGGAGCCATGAGTCAGAACCATCCCACGGGTCGCAGGGGTTTTCCCGCCACGCAGCGCCTCAGCAGCAACTTCCTGCTTTGGTTCTGTGACTTCATCCGATCCGAGACAGAACAGAACCACCGGCCTAAATCGGTCCCGATCCGGAAGACATGGGATAGGAAATGCGGGACGTCCTCGCTGAGAATACCTGGGATCGGATCAGCGCCGGTTCTGAGTGGAGCATCAGGTGTTCGGGTTTGTTGGGACACGCAGAATCCGGGGATTTCCCCAGAACCCGCTCCAGAGTCCAAACGTCAGCAGACAGCAGGAACATTTCAGCCCAGATGGTACCAGATGGTACCAGAGGTCCGACCCGGGAAAGATGGGCAATTCTGCATAAACCCAAAGAGGGAAAACGGTTCTGATGTGTTCAGTTCTGCACAACGCGCCCTGCAGCGTCCAGCCGCAGGTCCATGGAACTACAACAGAACCATCCGGACCAGCGGGTCGGGTTCTGGACCTGAGGCCATGTGAGGCAGCATGGACACGCTGACGGTCCCATGTCCAGAACCGGCCCATTAACAGCAGCCTATGGGTCCGACAGCCGACCCGTGTTCTGACTGGACCCGGATGAAGCGAGCGCTCACTCCGGCTGAAAGGTCCAGAAAAACGAGGATCAATTCTTTCAGAACCTCAGCAGGAAAATCGGTTCTGTACTAGCGGAACCGGCCGGGTCCAAACCCGTAAACCACGACCCGCCTGGCGTCCTTTACAGAACCGACCAGCGGCCATGTTGGAGGATCTCAGAGGTCCGTTAGGCGAAAAGTACCAGGACAGGACGGGTTCTGACAACAGCATTTAAACAGAACCTCTCCCTCCTCAGAACCGGACCCAGTCTATTCATCATGTTTGATGCAGTGCAGCCAGCAGGGCATCGCCATCAGAACCATGAGGAACACCAGCCAATCAGAACCGTTCTTTTCTTCGGACTGAACCGGGTTTTTCTACCAGGGTGGATGGATTCAAGAAGCTCGACCCAAAACTAACAGAACCCAAAGGTTCTGATAGAAAACTAAATAATCTCATCACTGAGTCCAAACAGCCAAAGCAGCTACAGAAAGCTACGGGTCTTTGTTGTTCTGTCGGGTCTCTGGATCTGAACAGAACCACTGCCTGATGGATCCAGAACCAGACGGGTTCTGACCCGACGTCTCAGTTCTTTAGGATTAATGGGTTAAAGGTCTGAAAGAACCTGTCAGGGCCTCTGACATACCTGGAGGGTTCTGGTCCGCCTCAGCGCACCAGAACCTTGACAGTTACTCACGGGTTCTGACATCGGACCAGGACACCTGTGAACGGGTCAGTAGAACCGCCGGGCCCATCAAGTGTTCCTGACCCGGCCTTCTCCTGGTTCTGGTCCAGACTTTGGCCAAATTAGACTTTAAAATGACCCCAAATACACTTAGAAACATTAAAGAAATAAAAAAATAAGGAAATGATTTAAACTAAATATGGATAAAACGTGTCTTTCACTCCTAGGTTTGTTTTCTGGTTCTATTTTTCTTTATTGCTCTTTAAACTGTTTTGAATTGTGCTGTTAGTTTTAGTTTTATCTTTATTTTCCTGTACATTTTATATTTTGTCTCAGCATCTTTTCGTTTGTATTTCAGCTTATAAAGCACTTTGTGCACCTTATGGATTGTTAAAAAGTGTAGAAGTAAACTTTGATTGATTGATAATAAAATGTAAATTAAAAAAAAGGAATAATAACCAACAAATCTATGGACGTATTTGGTTTTCAGATATTTTGTGGCATTAATTTGAGTATTTGTGATAATTTGCTGTCTTCCGTGAAGCTGATTCTGTAACGGAGGAGCTGAGCGCCGTCGCTCGGCGCCGCGTGTTCAGGAAGGACTTCCTCCCACACAGGAAGCCTTACCTTCACCGTCGGGTAGGTCTTCCTGTTCTTCTCGCTGGAGGCTCCCGGCAGGCCGCCGTGAGACGGACCTTCACAGCCGTACCGGAACCTGAAGCCGCGCTGGAAGACACAGATCAACAGAACCGGTGAAGAACCGCAGGAACCTGCCGGATAAACATTTGTTCAAGCAACCGTCTGGGTTCATGGTTCTGCTGATGGCCCGGTTTGGGCCGAGCTTCAGCTGTCAGACACATGAAGATCAGGAGAAGATCAGGAGAAGATGGTGGTCCAGTCCAGGGCTGCCAGGCGCTCAGGTCCCGTTGCTGGAAAACCCGCCCACATCACCATCCCTCCTCCGCCGTGCTTTACAGCAGGTCTGAGGTGTTTCTACTGATCTACTGCGTTTGGTTTCCTCCATCCTGGTCCATCATCTCTGGTCTCCTGGTCCTTCCTCCAGACGTGGCCTCTGCTAACTTCAGTCCTGCTGCCATCTTGGTTCTGGAGAGAAGAAGCTTTATCCTTCAGCCCTCCAGCAGCCCGGCTGGTTCTGGGTTTTTCTGACTGATCAGACAGTTTAGCCTCCAGCTCCTCTCCTCTGAGGTCCCTGCTGGTGTCTTCCCACCCTGGTGGTGTGTTAGCACTGAAGCTGAACCTCTAAACGTCTATCAGGTCATTTAGAATAATCTAATTCACTATGCTTAAAATGCATGAAAACATGAGTTTTGCAGAATCCCCTTCCTAACATAAAACAACCCGAGGCAGACGGCTTCCTCTCTCTCTCTCTGCTCTCCTGTGAGTCTGAAGCATGCATGCAAAGAGAAGAGCGCATGTAAAGGTGTGCTTTCACCTGCTTGGGCTGCTCCACGATCTGCAGGAACGGTCCGTCCACTAGAAGAGAAGCTCAGAGTCAGTTACTGCAGAAAGCGTCTCCAGCAGAAGACCAGAAGGTTTAGGGAAACAATGAGAAGCTACTAGGAAGACACCAAGAGTCGCTGTGAAACGTTTTCATTGCTCTTCGTTTGCCACTCTGACATGTAAACCTGCAGCGTGGACACGTCCAGCCGCTCTCAGCTGATGATGGAGCATCCCATCAGCAGCAGAGCCTAGACGCTGCTCAGGTCTGAATGTGGAAGCTGAACGCCTTTAACCTGCGACACAGAGACCAAACGCTTCCTCTGCAGAATCAGAGGCACTTCTGCTGCTTCTGCTGCTTCTGCTGCTTTAACTCCAACCTTTGGTCCAGTCAGGCAGCAGAAAGGCCCCAAACCCGAAGGATGAGCCGGCTGCTGTTTGGACACGCAGCACAGAACGTAAGTTTCAGTCTGGCTCCTCGTTACCAGCAGCCTGAACTAAAAAGGCCGTTTGTTTCAGTTCTTTTATCTGAATCTGTGACCAAAGGAAACAGAAAATATAATTCATGTGGTAAAAGGTTTAGTAAAACCGGGTAAAACGAGGCTTTCTAACATGATCACTGGTTTGTTTCTGAACAGAAATATATATTAAATAATAATAAACGTGATGTCATCTGAAAAAGAATTAGATTTTTCATGATGACTTTATGCAGACTAGCATAAAGAGAAAAACCCTGAAAGGTTCTGAGTCCAGAACCCAGTGGAACATCACAACCAGAGGCGTGATAAATCGTTCACTGCCTCCAAACAGGAAGTGCTTCATCAGGACTTCCTGTTCACACGAACCGGTCGACTTAACAGGCTGCTGGTTCTAAACGGCTCCGCCCACTTTGGTAGAAACACTAAAATTGTTCCATCTGGAGGAGAAAGCCCGGAGCCACCAGGGCTCCTGTCCTTCTCCTCAAAGGAAGTGGGCTTCAGGCCAGGAAGCTCCTCAGACCTGGACCCACCAGAACCTGAAGGTCCCAGAGACCTCAGGAGGAAGCAGGAGAAACACCTGGCAGGTGTCGTACCTGTCCCAGTAAATCTGCTGCAGCTCACTTTACCTGTAATCTGCTGTGAGACTTTAGGACTGAGATTCTTTAAGATCCGTTTGCCTCCAGGTTTTAGTGCCCAGATGTAGGACCAGATGTTTTAAATCCAGCTTTGATCCAAATGCTGGTTCTGATTGGAACGAGCTGGAATGATGCTGTTCTAGATTATATAATCTTATTTCTTACATCTATCCTATTTAAAGCCTGCAGTGTTTAGCTGAACGGTTCTGGTTCTGTTCTCATCTCTGCATGAACCCGCTGCAGAACCAGCGCCTCTGGGCCGTTTCCACGCCACCGCCGCGTTGCTCGCTCGGCGCTGACAGAAAGGAGGAAGCGAGAGCCGAGCGACGCATCATGAAACTCCTCTTTCACTTTGCCTTCATTCATTTCCCCCAAAGATATTTCGTTTTGCCAAACAGAAACTTTCCGCTGGTTTCTGCCGCGCTGCAGCTGTGGACCAGAACCGTCTCAATCGCTCTAATCCCTGATTTTATCACTCGTTAGCGCTTCATCGCGCTTTAACGGCCGACCGGCGGCTGAACAGAGGCTTCTTTCACGGCGCAGACAAAGCTGCTGCTGTCTGACATCGCTCCGCTCTGCACCTTCTAACCAGAACCACAGCCACCAAATTAACATGAGAAATCGTTTTATGAGACATTTAATGGAGGAACTGAGACGTTTTTTTCTTTAAATCAGGCTGAAAATCTGAGGAATCTTTTAAACGACAGGTTCTCCTTCCGCTCCGCAGCTAAAGCCTCAAACGGGCCGAGCCGGCGGCGTCCTGGACCGCCTCGCCGTCTTTCTGGCCTCCATGTTTGCTGACAGGCAGAAACGCAGCAGATGCTGCTTCTGATTGGCTGACAGCTCCTCGGGACGCCGTCACATGACCACAGATGGCAGGTCGCTACTTTTGTCTCTGCTTTAAACTTTAAGTAATGAGAAAATCAGCAAATGCCTAAATCGTGATAAAAAATGATCAATATAAATTAAATATTGATTATTAAATTAAAATAAATGATAATGATTGCAATAAAACACTAACAACTAATTAAAAATATGTTTTGAATGTAAAGTTAGTGAAAAAATACTGATAACAATAAATAAATTCATCATAATACAAAACACATAAAATTATGATAAAATTACCTGATATTTAGATTCTAGACATTCTACAAAGTTTGATATAAAACAATAAATATAAACTAATTTTTAAAACGTGAATATTCCAGATATTTTCTGGACCAATTGTGCGTATCGCCGTCCATCACATCAGGATCTGCGACCGTAAAGAAGAGCGCCGTGACGGTCAGCGTCAGAGCTGTTTGGGTTTAATGTGCTGCGGTGTCTGCCGGTCCGGTCCGGTCCGGTCCGGTCATTAACCTGAACTCCACGCAGGTGTGGAAGCTGAGCGCTCTCACCTGACTGCAGGGACGGCGTCTGAGGCATCACGGCGAAGTGCGGGAACTCCAAGAACGGGTCAGTCAACATGGTGTCGAAAATCTGCAACAGACACAAAAATCAGCCGTGGACCGACCCGGAGCTGCAGGTGCAGCAGAACCCAGAGATGGTCCAGCAGAACCCAGAGATGTTCTGCTGGAACATCTCTGGGTTCTGCTGGACCGTCTGGAGCTCCCAGCAAAACATTTCATTTGTTTTTATAGCTGCAACTTCAACGTTTTATTTAGTGAAATCCACCCGGTCCTGATTTGGTTGTTCACGTGCAGCTTGGTCTGACGCCTGGAGGTAAACGCCGCTCCTCCTGGGTTCTCCAGCTCCTCCTGGGGCCTCCTGGGGCCTCCTGGGGCCTCCGGCTTCTCCTGCTCCTCCTGGGGCCTCCGGCTCCTCCTGGGGCCTCCAGCTCCTCCTGGGGCCTTCAGCTCCTCCTGGGGCCTCCAGCTTCTCCTGGGGCCTCCAGCTCCTCCTGGGGCCTCCAGCTCCTCCTGGGGCCTCCCAGATGTGTCTCCAGACCAGAAGGGACACGCGGTCCCTCCAGGGTTAGGACTGTAAACCTCTAAGGAGACATCAGGAGGGCGTAGCTGGCTCCTCCTGATGGAGACGAGCAGCAGCTCCTCCTCCATCCCTCAGGAACACCAAGAACCTTAGAGACCCTGTAGACCTGGAGGAAGCCCTCCACTCCTCTGGCAGCCAATCCATCAGGGAGGAAACCCACGGAGTCGTTTCATCTCCGTCTCCTGAAGATGTCCAGCAGAACCAGGACGTCAGGTACGGCTGCTTCCCTCCACCTGTGCAGGTGTATCCGGCGGTTTGACGCCGTGCTTCCTGTCCAGTTTCATCGCCTCATTGCCGGTTCAGACGGAAACGTTGCAGACGAGGCTGCAGCCCAGAACTCAGCAACGGATGGATATCAACAAATAAAATGAAGCTGATGCATCAAAATCTCATGTTTCCCTTCATGTCTGACAATAAAAGGAATAATTCTTTATTTTTTGTCCAACTTCTGCGTGTGACGCAACGACCGGCAGGTGAGCTCACCTGGTTGGAGGCGTGGAGGTAGTGCTCCTCGGCAGCCATCGTATCTGCAGAGATCACAAACGTTCCAGTTAGAAAAAGGCTTTAAAATCTGCAGAAACAAAAACAGCCACCTGACTGAACGCCTCAGTACTGTGCAGTAAAACAATGTAAATAAAGGTTTAAACTTTATTTATCTGCAGCTTCCTGTTTGGTGTAGTCGTCGTCTGCAGCAGCTTATTAGTGTCAAAGGTATTTATCGGCATGCAGACGCTTTCCTGGGGCTTCTGGCTGTGACTCTTCAGCGGATTCAAAGCTGCTTCCTTTTTAACCACATTTCATTTTTACTAGAAACGTGTTTTTAGCAGCAGCGTCGGCCTCTTTAGCCTCGGGAATTCCTGCAAACTGAACGACTTTAGTTCCACAAAACTGAACGACTCTTCCTGCAGAGTTTAAACCGTTTCCGACTTTGATTAATCATTCATCAGAGAGAAACGATATTTCATTAGATTAACTTTATTTCCATAACTCAAATGCAGCTCAAAATGCAAGAAAGTCCAGTATAAACTTCTGCGTCAGAATAATGGCGTCAGGATGATTAAAGAGATTGTTTATCTAAATGAAATCAATTGTGGTTTGTTTTGTCTAGGATGTTTATCTCAGACTTCTAAAGAGAAGAATCCATGTTGATACTTCATGACCTTTAGAGCAATGAAAAGTAATGTTAACTTATATTTTTTAAAGTAGATCCAAAATACAATAAAAAAGGGAGACCGAGGATGGAGCCTTCGGGTATATATGGATACACACATGAGAAATCATCAGAATTCATATTTAACAGAGATATATTTTATGTCACAACAACTATATTCTGGGAAGAAATAAACTGTAACTAATTACAGATTACGTGCAAAAAAACAACTAGTTAAGACCTTTTTAAAGACTTTCTACAATGCTTGTTTACTTAAACTTGACTATTTTCTAACAGCAAAGATGCCAATTATTTATTTCAGACGTGATATATATGAGGCTATGGTTATATAATTTTCATATTAAGAAAAACTTTAATTACATTTTTCATTAATATACAAAGAATTATAATTGGGGAATATAATAACTAAAAACAAAATAATTTCATTATAAGTGATAAATTATGACGCTGTTGTCCTAACAGCAAGGATTTTTATTTAATTAATAATATTAACAGCTTTTTTTCTTCCTCTGACACCTGATGCTGTTGAGCGGCGCTCGTCCCCGCATTGCTTCCTCCGTGAACGCGCCTCCGTGTGCCTTAGCTCCCGGGCTAACAGCTAACTACCCACCCGTGGGACTACTGCTGTTGTTTCCTCCGTGGAAGTGACCGCCGGTGAAAAGGTGAAACACGGACAGAGAAGCAGCGGCATCGCGGAGGGAGGACCGGCGCCGGAGCTCCAGCCTGGCCGACGGTCGAGGCTGCTAGCCGCTACCTGTCCCCGCTGCCCCGGGAGCGAGCATCGGAGGTTCTCACCAAACTCTGTTCGAAATTTGCCCAATTTAACAAACCTCCAGAATTACGCTAATAAATATTACCTGCAGGACTTTTTTTGCAATCACTACAAACGAGATAAGGTTATCATTAATACGGCGTGTGTTATAACAAGATAATTACATATTTTTTGTCCTCACACACATAAATTCATCTGTCACCAGGAACAACCCAGAGTTGAGCTACACTAAGAGTTGAAAGTTTAAGCTAAACTAAAAAAGTTTATTTGGATGAATACCCGCCGAATTAAACGTTGCACATCACAGAATTAAAATTCGACTTTACGCCGCTTGTTTAAGCCCAATAACCACGTTCAGGGTTTTAATAAAGGAACCAGACGGTGCTAAGTTTAAAAGTTACCTGGCTAATAAGGAAGTAAGCAGCACAACAAAGCAAGCCGAGCTGTACCGGTCCTGTCCGGTCCAAGGAGCGGTTCTGACGCCAGGTTCAGACCCAGCGGGTCTGTTCACTGTCGGTAATGTGTAGTGAACATGGTGTTACCTGGTCGCCTCGCTCAGGTGGAAGTCAGTTTGAAGTGTGACAGTTGGGGCTCGTTCCGCTTCACTTCAGCTCACGCATGTCCGTCATTATTTCCTCCCCACGCAGAACCCGCAACCCCCCCACAGACTGGCTTCAGCTCCGGGACACCATCACTGCTCACACAGACCCGAAACGTTTCATCCAGCCGAACCCAAACAAAACCGAACCCCCCAGGTGACACCGAGAATAAAGAGAGTGGAGTTCCTTCCCCACTGGAAATTCCCCCCAACGCTACACCACAGAGGGCAGCAGAGAGACAGGAGGTCTCACTCTGACGCTCATATTCACCACAGAGGGCAGCAGAGAGACAGGAGGTCTCACTCTGACGCTTAGATCCACCACAAAGGGCAGCAGAGAGACAGGAGGTCTCACTCTGACGCTCAGATACACCACAGAGAATAGCCAGCAGAGAGACAGGAGGTCTCACTCTGACGTTCAGATACACCACAGATGGTAGCAGAGAGACAGGAGGTCTCACTCTGACGCTTAGATCCACCACAAAGGGCAGCAGAGAGACAGGAGGTCTCACTCTGACGCTCAGATACACCACAGAGAATATCCAGCAGAGAGACAGGAGGTCTCACTTTGACGTTCAGATACACCACAGAGGGTAGTAGAGAGACAGGAGGTCTCACTCTGACGCTCAGATACACCACAGAGAATATCCAGCAGAGAGACAGGAGGTCTCACTTTGACGTTCAGATACACCACAGAGGGTAGTAGAGAGACAGGAGGTCTCACTCTGACGCTCTGATACACCACAGAGAACATCCAGCAGAGAGACAGGAGGTCTCACTCTGACGCTCAGATCCACCACAGAGGGTAGCAGAGAGACAGGAGGTCTCACTCTGACGCTCAGATCCACCACAGAGGGTAGCAGAGAGACAGGAGGTCTCACTCTGACGCTCAGATACACCACAGAGAACATCCAGCAGAGACAGGAGGTCTCACTCTGACGCACAGATCCTTCACAGAGGGTAGCAGAGAGACAGGAGGTATTACTCTGACACTCAGATCCACCACGGAGGGCAGTAGAGAGACAGGAGGTCTCACTCTGACGCTTAGATACACCACGGAGGGCAGTAGAGAGACAAGAGGTCTCACTCTGATGCTCAGATCCTTCTTGCATCCAGCAGAGAGACAGGAGGTCTCACTCTGACGCTTAGATACACCATGGAGAGCAACAAAGAGACAGGAGGTCTCACTCTGATGCTCAGATCCTTCTTGCATCCAGCAGAGAGACAGGAGGTCTCACTCTGACGCTTAGATACACCATGGAGAGCAACAAAGAGACAGGAGGTCTCACTCTGACGCTTAGATCCTTCTTGCAGCAAGGTGTTGCCTTGTGATGGACGGCACCCTAAGAGTATCTTAATCAGGGAGGATTTCTCGAGGGAATTAATAATAGCAAAAATATGAAATGATCCTGAATAAAAATTGGAAAAATGTACAAAGAATATAGTACAGAGAAGTTTTTATATGCAGAAATGTTCTCAATATTAAATATTTTAGAAGAAATGGAAAAGGTCACAGACAAATCTATCCATAAATAGAATAGACTAAAGAGATGATTCAGTGTTTTCTGTGTTGTTCATGATGATGTCAGCATCAGAGCTTAAATGGTCGTCTAGAAGGTTGCTGGTGTGATGCCTGTGAGCTTCTCATTTCCAGGCTGGAGCTAAAAGCAGAAAAAGACGCGTTGATCTGCAGCAAACAGCCTCAGAGTCGCCGCTGGGCTCCGTGATCCAGGAACCAATTCACCTTCAAGTCTCTGTTCTCCTCCCAGAGCTGAGAGGACGGAGGAGCTGCTCCTCTCCGTCTCTCCACCTTTTTTCTCATTTCATGTCCGTCGCTTTGCCACATCCAGCCTCTATATAGCAGCAGGTGATGCCAGTGAAATGCTGACAGGTGAGAGCGCGTTAATATCAGATAGATGGAGTAAAATGAGCAGAATGGAGCAAACATGACAAGCAGATCAACGAGATGACAGAAATAAAAGGCGTTCAAACCTTTTGATGCTGTGTTACAATTAATTTAGTTAAATTTCATCATGATTTCACAGATTTCTTAATCCAGTTTAATTGGTTAACTTCTCTCCATTAATTACCAGGAACGCATTGGTGTGGTTTTGTACCATCAACCAATCACAGCTCTTAAAACAGACACGCCTAGCAACGGGGGTCACCCACACCTCCTCACTAAGACAAATATTTCTGTCGTCTTCTTCCTGAAAGTCGCTCTCAGCAGCTCTGAGGATATTTGGGAATACGAGTGCCGGACTTTAACTAGGCCATTAGCTTGATTATTTCTGTTTTTCAGCCATTTTGCTGTAGATTTGCTGATTTTCTTCACATCTTTGTATTGTTTCATGTCCTGTGAAACTAGGGGAAAAAAACGGGACAAAAATCTGGTAAAAAAAAAATTAAAACTAGTAGGAATACAACTAGAATGAAATATGAATGTAAAACAAGATAGAATAAAATTTACAAAAACCAGAACAAAACAAGGATGAGAAAAAAAACAGAAAAAAAATCTGGCATAAAACAAAGATAGAGACAGATAAAATATAAAAACCAGTGGTAAAAAAACAACAAAATCTTACATAAACCTGTAAGAAAATCAGATTAAAGAACAGAAGGTTTGTTCAGGAAGCTTTTCTACCTGACAGATTCAAAGATCCAAAGGCCTGGTTCACAAAAGCAGAATGTAGAAATCCAGAATAAGAGATGAAGCCAGGCCTGAGCTAATGTGATCAGAACATCCTGACTTTGTCCGTTTAATGGAGGCCAACCCAGGCGACTGTGTCCAGCCAGGTTTAACTAATTCCCCATAAAACGAGCAACATCTGTTATTGGAGGCTGATGAGGAATCGGAGCAGAAAATAGTCGAGACAGGAGACACGGCTGCTGCTATGAAGGAAGACAGATGCATTTGGAGCTGCTTCTATGGCCAACAGATGTTAACTCGTTATTTTCTGATGAGCTGGCTCCAGGATTAACTAAACCCGACTGTTAGTCCGGTCTGGACCACGATAGCTGCACAGAAAAAAATCTGTAGCTGCTTTTGTGAATATCTGGTTTTCTGAAACAGCCCTCAGCGTTAGATTCTCCTTCCTTTAAGGCCCCAAAAACCTTTGATTACAAAAATGTTCAAACGTTACATTCATTTCTGAACACTTGGAAGAAAAATGCTTAATAAGGCGTGAAAACAGCGAATTTTCTAAAAATCAAACACAAACAACCATATTTAGATATTAAACCATCTTTATTAAACACTTAGATCAATCTCTGATTTAACCATTTATAACCTGTAATTAGCTTTAGTTGAGACAACATTCATTAGAATCTAAACAGCACATGAGAGGATCAGTTAGTGCAATTTACAGTCAAACCTTTAAAACTAAACACAACTTCAGTTTGCAAAAATAAACACGTTGTCTACTGAGTAAAACGCGTAAAAAGTGTAACAGCAGAAAGAAAGCAGAGGCACGTCAGAGGGAACACGCCACAAACACACCTAGTCTACAGGCCGAGGGCGTGGCAGTGAGGCCCCGCCCACACTCGGCACAAAGGGGCGGGGCCTAAGGTTGACAACAGAGGCACGACATAAGCAGAGAAGAAGAAACGTTACGTCAAAGCAGCAACAACACATTACGTCATGTTTGGCAGCGAGGAAGGCTCGTTGTGCGACTGGCAGTGTTGCAAAGTAGGACTACTGCATGGACGGATAAAAACCCAGCAGGGCCCGGGGCCCCGGCCCCCAACCACTGCGTCTCTTGTTTGTATAGCTCCTGTTCTGTTGCTCTTCGTCTTTCTTTCCTATTTCAGTGGCTTTTTATGCCCTGGTTGCTCACATTGAGACAAATATTGTGTCTGGACCCACAGCCTCCATAATCAGGCCTTTATCTAGATTTATCCATTTATGCTATTATTAAACTTTTCTTATGGTTTCAAGCATAAAAAGAGCATAAAAATCAGAATTTTAGGATTTAAACGTTTCCTGCTAAACACCGACATTATTTTTAAATATCTGCTTCCAGTTCAGAGAAAGGTCCAGAAAATAAAAGTATGATTTCAGTCGCCCTGCTGTTGGCTGAGCAGAACCGGACCTGAAGTCTGTGGTTCTGTTTATCCCCGCAGAACGAGGCAGTAACATGGTGGAACATGACAGGATCTTCATCTCTGGGCTGGAAACAGGATCTAATCATCTGCAGGATGACATGTTTCACCATCTGCTACCTTAAAAAACACTTCAGAATTAATTAATAAATAAAATAAAAGTCATTTTCATGCCTAACAGCTAAAACTAGATTAAAACTAGGGTGACGTGTGACAAAGTTATATATTTGAGAGAAAAAGGTGATACGTTTTGATTCATAAAGACATCGGTGTTAATAAAATCTAAAGGAAAACTCAGATTTATCCATAACAATCTCTGTACATTTATCGTTTAAACTTGAAAAATAAATAATTCAGATTTCCTTTTTTAGAATGACTCCAGCTGGGTTTATTCCGGGTACAAACAAGCAGATAGAAAGTGTTCCCCGCCATCAGGTTCTGGCAGCTTCAAGCATCAGGTTCAGTTTAAAGGCAAAGAAAAAATGACATAAACCCTTTTGATTCATGAATTAAACGTTAAACTGGTCTCTGGGTAACTTGTGCTGTTTGTAAAATTAACAGCAATGTTTGGGTTATTTAGGCTGTCATAAGAGAAAAGTCATGTTTTCTCCACGGCTCCTGTTCCTGTTATTTGCAAATTTATTGGCCTATTTGGATTGGCAATGAAATAATTAGTTGGCTAATTAAATATTCAGTTTTGAAATTGAAAAGCAGCATTTTTAAATGCGTGAATGATATGGTCAAAATATGAAACCTCATTTTTTTCTCTTATGAAAGGCTAAATAACCCAAAATTATGCCGTTAATTCTTGTCTGTGTAACTTTACAAATGGCGCCTCATAAAAAGATGCTTTAAAAACGTAATTTTCTTCAGTTTAAAACTGTTTTTCTTTCTTGATGTTATTTTTTTCTATATGTGTACAGCATCGTTTAGCTAAAGGTGTTTTCCAGATAAATGAACAGAAAGCTGAAGGTGACAGGGAACATGAAGCAGATGTTAAAAGTCCAGATCTATCGTTGGACAGAACCGGAACAGATCTCGGTTCTGTGAAGAGAACAACGACAGAACTTCATGCATTTAATAAAAAAAAAAACAAAGTTAATGCCACTGAGATCTGCTGCCTTGAACTAAACCCTCCCTGCAGCGCCCCCTGCTGGTTACTTCACTGTTAAACCAGCAAAACTCAGCTGGACTCTATTTTATTATTACTTTTACTATCAGTATTATTTATATCCTCAGCCTGAACCCACAGGAACCCAAATCTACAGCATTTTACATTAAATGAATATCTGGTTTCATCTTTAGATTAAAACATGAACTGTGGTGTGAGTCTTAAGTCATGAATCATTAAAGGAACTCTGAGCCTCTGCAGAAATGCATCAAACAGAACCCTGAAGCTACACGTTTCTCCAGTAAAACAGACCCAGAACCCCAGAACCTCAGAACCCCGCATAATGACATGATCCGAGCGTCGAGACAGAGACACAAATCCAAGAGATTTGGTTTTCTAGCACCAAACATGAGGACTCAGATTGCTAAGAAGTAAACATGAGAGCCACAGCGCAGGAATCTAGCTTCAGGCTGCATGAACGGCAGCAATTGTCAAAAACTACAAGTCCCAACGTGATCCTGAGCCGGGTCGCTCACAGTTACCGTGATCACACTGCAGAGATAAACCCAGTCCTGTTTGGACCTCCATCCCATCCTCTGCTTCAGAACCGCCATTCAATGTTGGAACGGGTTACAGAAAGTTGGACTTTATCGACCCAGTTTTCATTTTCATCTTTTCCAGTTTTTCCATAATCAGAGTTCAAGTTGGAGGATTTTTTTTTTCAGATTTCCCCTCAGAATGATGATGGTTCTGACCCAGTGAAATATCCAGAACCCTCTGGACTCCATCCACTCATAGGGACTCCTTCCAGCCAGGGTGTGTCCCACTGCCAGAGGACTTCCTGTTTTCTGTCCAATCAGAGCCCAGAGTGCAGACAGACACAGCAGACGGTCCTGTGGAACCAGCAGAAGGTTCTGTGGAACCAGCAGAAGGTTCTGCCACTCGGAGCTCAGCAGGTTCTGAGGACCAGAGCGCAGCGGCGGGCCCTCACCACAGAAACCAGTAAAGGATTCGTAATATTTGCCTAAATGTGAAACCAGATGCAGGAATAACTGAGAGTCCCCTCACAGCGGCACCACTCAGACTGCTCAGGTGTTCCCAGGTGTTCTTCATAGTGGTGCACGGCTCAGACATGAACTCGCTCTCAGCTTCAGGCAGCTTCCACAGAACCTGGACCTCTTCTGAGGTTCTGGTTCCAAAAGTGTTTTATAATAGAGATAATTAGGAAGAAGAAAGCTTAGCTTCATGTGAACCTCCTGGTTAGGTTTTAGACGTCAGTGTTCATCCTCTTCATCACCTTCTTCTTGCAGCTGCACGTTATTTTTTTTACGTTATCATGGTTTAACCCACACTTAGGCTACGTCTAGTTACAGCACAGATACTGTTATGGCTGTTAGAAATGGTTCTGGTTCTCCTCAGACTCTGATCAAAGTTCAGTTTGACCCAGATCCACTCAGAAACCCTGATATGAATGTTAGAAAACGCACATTTATGAGAGAAAATGAGCCGTTCTGATTATTTCTGTTTACAGCTGAGGAGCGGGTATAAAATCCTCCTCCTCCTCCTCTTCATCCTCCTCCTCTTCCTCCTCCTCCTCCTCCTCTTCCTCCTCAGCAGGACATGGAAACTTTACCCTGCGTCTGTCTTCATGTGGACCTGTGGCCTGTTAGCATCGCTACTACGCTACATGAGAGGAATCACAGCCACTGGAGCTGCAGCGGCTTCCCGCGCGCCACAGGAAGCAGCAAAAAAACGGCAGGACTGCGTCCTCCAGGTGAGCCGGTCAGTGTCCCCCGTCTCTGGAGGACGGACTCTCCAAGCGTCCGTCTCTGCTGGCTGAAGACTTCTTCTGCTTCAGCTTGGTCTTCCTCAACATCCGAACCTGCAGACACAGGAGAAGAAGATGTGGGATCAAACGGAGGGACGGATGGATGGAAGATGGAGGGATGAGATCAGGAAGGAGAACATCTGGACCCACAGGACCTTCTCCCCAACAGGCTTTTATTTTGAAAGAGGCCAGGTTCCCTTCCTGTCCATCAAGCAGCAGCCGCATGGAGCTCCATCCACTGAGCTTTTATAATACACTGCAGTGCTAATAGCCGTCTGTTAGAACGAGTCGCTTTGAAGCCACCAGCCGCCATATTGGTACTCCCTATTTCCCCCCAGTAACTAGGGAATATGTGCGCTACAGCATCGAATAACGAGGATTTTCTCATGTTCAGGGGGGGATTAAAACTTTTAAAATGTCAAATGCCATATACTTTTATGTTATGTTTTAAAACTATCAAGTACTGAGAAAGTCATGTGCTGAAATATTTTGCATTTTATTCATTTAAATATATATGTTTAACATTTATAAATATATAAATAACAATATACAAAAACATATATTTACATATGTGTATAAATATATATACACATATATACATATACACATACTTATATATACATATATATATATTTAATATGAATAACATGTAAAATATTTCAGCACCTAATTTCCTAGTAGTTGATAGTGTTAGTACATCCACTGACTGTAGAATTACCTGTGAAACGTTTTCACGCAGCCAGAAAACTGCTTGTTGTTGCAACCAAATCCTGTGGGATTCTGGGAGAGTAGGGAGTAGCAAGATGGCGGCCAGTGACTGCAGTTTTTCGGCAAAATCAGCACTCCAGTGTATTATATAGCTCAGTGCTGAAAACCAGCCCAGAGGTACGGGAGCCCTGCGGGGACAAACGGTCCTCACCTTTGGTCCCGCCGCAGAGATGATGATGTGTCCTGGCGCCTGGGTCCACGGCTCTCCGTCCACCTGCACCGCGATGGGTCTGCTGACGGTGAGCCTGATGTAGCTCCCCTGAGCGATGCGGATGCCGCAGCGGAAGCCGCTCTGGACCTGACCCTGCAGACACGCAGCAGACGTTAGAGCGCCGCCGCAGGAGGCCGGCTCAGGATGTCGCTGCAGCGCGCCGTACCATGTGAACGACGCCGGTGACGCCGACCACCTCCAGCAAGCCGTCATCGATCCTCGGCCTCACGAACCGCGAGTCGGACTCGGACCCCCACAGATCGGCACCAGAACCCCAGCTGCACAGAGGGGAGCAGGAGGAAGGTGAGGAAGGAAGATTCCTCGTAGAAAGTACTCCTCATATTTGATGGAATTTCAATTCAATTCAATTATATTTTATATATATATCGCCAATTCATGAAACACATCATCATCAAGGCTCTTTCTAAAGTCAGACTCCATCAGATCCTCCAGGATATTTCTTTTTGAGATATCTTCAAAGGAATTTGGACTAGACAAAAATGCAATTCTAGATATTGTCATTATTTGCTTTCAAGATGTCTGTAATTAAATTTGCACTAGTCGAATCTTTGAGATATCTTAAAATAAATCCATGGTATCCTGAATAATTCAATTTTAATTATACAGCGCCAATTCATGAAACATTTAATCTCAAGGCTCTTTCCAAAGTCAGACTCCATCAGATCCTCCAGGTTGGTGAGAAAGTTTCCTCTCTAAGGAAACCCAGCAGGTTGCATCAAGTCTCTCCAAGCAGCATTCACTCCTCCTGAAAGAGCGTAGAGCCACAGTGGACAGTCGTCTGCATTGTTGATGGCTTTGCAGCAATCCCTCATACTGAGCATGCATGAAGCCACAGTGGAGAGGAAAACTCCCCTTTAACAGGGAGGCAGTTGACTTTGGAAAGAGCCTTGAGATGACATGTTGTGAATTGGTGCTATATAGATAAAGTTTAACTGAATTGAAGGGGAGCCTGTCTTCCTGCAGGGGGCGCTGTGTGTGTCACCTGGAAATGTTGAGGAAGATCAGCCCCTCGATGTTGGGTAGCTGGACCTCTACGTTGTCCACCTGCAGCTGCAGCTCTTTATGGAGGCTTCTGCTGTGGCTGATCTTCTGCAGACCCACCCTCACATAAACACCTTTGTTGTGGAACCTGTGGAGATCAACAAGACCTTCAGTCCCTGGACTTTAGTCCGCCTCTTCGCAGCGCCTGTAACCGTCACCAGACGTCGCTATGAACAAATCAACTCTCTACACCTGGGGAGGTGAGTCGATGTGAGACATTTAAGGAAAAGAAGGTTTAATTCAAATATTTTATCCATTAGAAGAAGCTGAAGTGTGTTCTGGTTCATCTCCAGGTCTATGACTATGGAAGGCTTCCTGCTGACCCTCCAGGTTACCTGCTGGTGAATTTATCCGGCTCGTCCTCCCGGGCCAGGTGGAAGTCCAGGCTGAGCTCCGCGTCGATGCCGAGACCAAAGTAGTTGTTCATCTGGACGATCTGAGGGGAGGAGACAACCGTTCACGTCTTCATCGACTTCATCTAGTTACACTCACCAGCGTGCAGAGGAGGAACCTGGCAGCTGTGGCTCAATCATCTGCTAAGACTCTGCTTGCTTTTTGATGCATTTTAAACAGAAGCAAAGGTGGCCACCACAGCAGCATCCTGGGTAATTCTGCCGTTAGAATTACCCAGGATGCTTCAGGAATGATGCTCCAGACAGAGGTGGCCACAGACATATATACGTAGACGCGTCATAGGGCGCAGGTTCGCATGTCATGGTCACCGCCATATTGTGTGTGGCAGAAAGAAGTTGAGTTCTGTTATTGTGAACGTGGATCAGAGAAGACGCCTCATTCCTGTGCTGCAATAAATACACACACATGCATATATATATATATATATATATATATATATATATATATATATATATATATATATATATATATATATATATATATATATATATATATATATATATATATATATATATATATATATATGTGTGTGTGTCTGTGTGTGTGTTTATGTGTTATGAATATAAGGATCAATTTGTTAAATCTAAACATTGTGGTCTTCATTATTTCATAAAACCGTGTCACATGTGAACCTTTAGGAACAGACTTTTTGGGTGAGTATTAAAGAGGTAAAATTAATAATATGAGAAAAAAAAGTCCTAAAGTAAAAATAAACTAACAAACACAAAAGTGATAATGTTATGATAAAAACATCATATTATGAGAATTAAGGGGGAACATTTCCAGAATAATCACAGTTTGCAAAATTATTTCACTCCTGGAGTAATAGGACCAGGTTAGATTATTTTAAATATTTTTATTCTTTAGGAGAATAAATTCAGGAGAATGAAGCTAAAGGGATACGAAAATAAACTTGTAACATTACAAAAAATAAATACTACGAATACAAAGTATATTCAGAGATTAAAGTCCCTCTGATACTGTTTAAGTGACGGAGAAACTGCAGATTTGCCACATTTAAGATGGCGGACGCTCTGACGCATCGCAGCATAGGCAGAACCCGCCCAATGACGCGTCTACTCTTATATTATGTCTATGGAGGTGGCTTCCACAGCAGCATCCTGGGTAATTCTGCCATTGGAATTACCCAGGATGCTTCAGGAACGATGCTCCAGGCAGAGGTGGCCACCACAGCAGCGGATGTTTGCGGTGAATCGGTTCCTGCCTCTCAGCTGTCCTCTAGACTCAGACGTCAGAGGAACACTGACTCTGAGTTTGTGAGCAAACCTTGGGCGGCTCCAGGAAGCCGTTCTCCCTCCCGTCCTCAGAGATGTCCTGAGCGTCCAGCAGGATGGTCCAGCGGTCCATCTGGACTTCGTCGGCCTCGTCCACAGACACCAGGATGTGGTGGGGGTCCTCGCCGCTGTAACCGGCCCCCCAGCGGAGGATCCGGGCCAAGTCGTTCCCTGACCCATCAGAGAAGGAATCCAGCAATGAGACGCTGACGCAGCAGAACCAGGAGTCCTGCAGCCACGGCCTCACCTGTCCCCAGCGGGAGGATGCCGATGGGCGGCTCCCGGCACGCCAGTTTGTGCCTCACGGCCTCCAGGACTCCCAGGACCCAGCCGACCGTGCCGTCGCCTCCGCAGACCAGAACCCGGAACCGGGGGACCTCCCTGAACGTGTGCAGGCTGCAGCAGAGAACATGCAGGTCTGGTTGAGATTTTAACGTGTGCACAGCGGGAACACCTGATGGACGTTCCATGCATGCAACCCGCCGGTTCCAGCACGGCTTCACGTTATGAAAGCAGCTCCAGGTGTGTTAGAAGTGAGACGCCGTGTCTCAGAGTCCTCACCCTGCCAGCGGGCCTCCGTTGCTGAGGTCGAACACCTGGTGGGGGTTCAGCAGCTTCCTGAAGCCGTAGAGCAGCTCTCTGCCCTTCAGACCGCCGCTCTTCGGGTTGACGAACACCAGCAGGGGGACGACATCGCCTCCCAGCTTCTTGTGCTGAAACAAAAATCCCTGAATCAGAGCGAATAACAGACCCGACGATATCAACAGCAGTAATGATAAAAGCACAGAAAGGTTCAGAAAGAAATCATTAAAGACGAAGAAACATACGATTTACTGGTAAAAAACCTCTGATTAAAGCTACATTTATTCAGTGGGTAAAATAAATTAAATATAGGTGAAGCTACTCTGCTTGATCAGAGTTCCCAGGAACTTTAAAGGACTAAATGTGACTTCCTGTTTCTCTGGGGAATTAATATAACGCGACACATGAGCCAGTTTCATCCAGCCACACATCAAAATGGGAAAGACAAGGGAACATGTCATGGAAGTAGGTCTGAGTGATATGACCTAAAAACTAAAGCTCAGATTTTATTATACCAAATCTGATTCATTGAGTTTTTTCCTACTTTTCGTTTTCCAAAAAGAAATGAAAGAAATTATTTTAAAAAATGTGCTTTTATGTCAAGCATTTCTTCTGGGAGTTGACCTGAATTCAAAGTGCAACTAAATCCAACTGTGAAACATTCTGGTAAAACAAGATGGCCCCCCTGCCATGGTAAACAGTGAAGATAAAAAATAAAAAAGTAAACGAGTAAATCAAAGTGTCTCCTCTTATTATTAAAACGTTTCCTCTTTAAAATATTTTGACTATTAATATTTTCCTAA
Source organism: Fundulus heteroclitus (assembly GCF_011125445.2). Lineage (NCBI taxonomy): Eukaryota > Metazoa > Chordata > Actinopteri > Cyprinodontiformes > Fundulidae > Fundulus > Fundulus heteroclitus. The sequence continues at coordinate 15,573,131 of NC_046383.1, forward strand.
ACATATATTCAGCATTGCTGCTTTTCTCTTCAACAAAGCCCAATGAGTTCATTGGCAAAATAAAATCCCAATTGTCCAAAAA